>NC_057728.1:10379709-10414662 GCF_004010195.1 Chiloscyllium plagiosum
TCCAGCAACACATTTTCAGCTCTGATCTCCAGCATCTGCAGACCTCACTTTCTCCTTCATTATATTAACTCCCATGTGCCTATCCAAGAATCTCTGGAATATCCCTAATGTATCCGAATTTACTACCACTGCTGGCACTGCATTCCACGCACCTACCACTCCCTGAGTAAAGATCCTAAACCTTCCTCCAATTACCTTAAAATTATGCCCCCTCATCACAGATATTTCTGCCCTGGGAAAAAGTCTCTGACTATCCACTCTATCTATGCCTCTCACCATCTTGTACACCTCTATCAAGTAACCTCTCATCCTTCTTCACTCTATTGAGAAATGCCCTAACTCTCAACTTCTTCATAAGACATGCCCTGCAGTCCAGGCAGCATCCTGATCAATCTCCTCTGCATTTTCTTTAAAGTTTCAACATCTTTCCTGTAATGAGATGACCAGAACGGAACACAATATTCCAAGTGTGATCTGACCAGGACTCCGTAGAGCTGCAGCATAACCTCACAGCTCTTAAACTCAATCCCCTGGCGAATGAAAGCCAACACACCATACGCCTTCTTAACAACCCTATCAACCTGGGTGGCACCTTTGAGGGATCTGCGGACATTGACCCCAAGATCTCCCTGTTCCTCCACACTGCCAAGAATCCTGCTTTTAACCCTGTATTCTGCATTCAAATTTGACCTTCCAAAATGAATGTTTTCACACTTTTCCAGATTGAACTCCATCTGCCACTTATCAGCCCAGCTCTGCATCCTGTCAATGTCTCGTTGCAACCAACAACAACCCTCCACACTATCCACAGCTCCACCAACCTTCATGACATTAGTAAACCTACTAACCTACCTTTCGACCCTTCCACATACATGCCATGATCCATCGTGGTCTCCTCCTGCAAGCCCAGCAACACAGATACCAGTCTTCATGTGATTAAGAAATAGTTGAAGGTGTTGGAGAATGGAAAGGCTACGGGCCCCGACAACATTTCGGCAATAATACTGAAGTGTAGTGTTTTTGAGCTTGCTGTGCCCCCAGCCAAGCTGTTATCATACAACAACAGCACTGGCATCTACTTGTCACAAATTATGCAGGTATTTTCTGTGCACAAAACAACCCTATCAACCTACTGTTGATCATCAACTAAATGATGGATAATTTCATGACAATGCTATCAAGCAGCACTTCCAAAGGAATAAACTGTTCATGTCACATAGTTTGGGTTCCACCAGGGCCACCCAGCTCCTGACCTCATTATAACACTCACTCAAACATGGACAAGAAAAAGAGCTGAACTCCAGAGGTAAGGTGAGGAGAGGGTGACTACCCTTAACATTAAGGCAGCATTTCACCAAGTTAGGCATTAAGCAGCCTTATAATTAAAGGAAATCAGGAGGAAAACCCTCACTAGTGGAGTCATACCTCACACAAAGGAAGATAATTGTGGTTGTTGGAGGTCAAGCATCTCAATCTCAGGACTTCATTACAGTAGTTCCTCAGGATAACACCCTATGACCAACCTGCTTCAATTAACTTCCTTTAGATCAGAATTGAAGATGTTCACTGATGACTGGGTCATGTTTAGTGCCATTTGTGACACCTCAAATATTGCCTATTTACAGTACAACGTGTGCCACATCCAGGTATGGGCTGATAGCTGGCAAGTAACATTGTGTTGTAAAGGTGCCAAATAAAGCCCATCTCCAATGAAAGAGAATTTAACTATTTCTCATTGATATTCAATGGCACTATCATTGCTGTAACCCTTGCTAACATCCTGGGGAGGGGGAGCATTATCATTGATTTAAGCCAGTCTCCTTCTGTTCCTGGTTCTTATGAAGTGAAGAAGATTTTTTTTCACTCAATGGATATTTAGGGTATGGAACGCAATGCCTGGAAATGTGGTGGAGGCAAGTTTAACTGAAGCATTCCAGAAGACATTGAATGATTATTTAGTTTAAAAAAAAACATGCAAGGGAAAGGAGACATTACTCATTTAACAAGTTAGTACAGGCATGATGGACTGAATGGCCACCTTCTGCACCATGTCAATTCTGTGATTCTGTAACATAACTACTTTGGCTGAAAGTTCAGGTCAGAGCTAGGATTGCTATGGTGAGTAACTCACCCCTTGTTTCCCCAAAGCCTGTCCACCATCTACCAGCAACCGTCAGGCAAGTGATGCAATACTCCCCACTTGCTTGGATGAGTGCAGCTCCAACAGTACTCAAGGACAAAGCAGTGCACTTGATTGGCATCCCATCTACCACCTTCAGTATTCATTCTGTGATGAGGTTGTCACTTAAAAGGGTTATTTTCTCCGTGGCTTTTTTGAAGAGAGTTGGTAAAAGCAGAGGTGCCAAAGAGTCTAACTTAATAATGGTTGGGGAGCGGCCAGTTCTCCCATTTCTGTTTTTTTTTTTGAGTTTGTTCTAGCTGTAGCAGTCACGAGATGTGGAGAGGGGAGCTGCAAGCCTCAGTAAAGAACTCTTCTGACTTTCTTCCAAAATCTCTCTTTGGAAGGTGTTCCCTCCTGCCTGTAAGAATCTGTGATTGAATTTACCTTTTTGCTAAGGGGTGTGTTTATGAGGTGTTGCCGTGTTAGAACAGTTAGTAATAGTTGCTGCATCGGGTTGGTTAGGTTTCCCAATAGTTAAGTTATTCTACCTTGCATTTTCTTTTGTCCGTATTTCAACTACAATGCTGAAATACATTCTGTTTTGCTTCAAACTGAGTGGTTTGACCAGCTCCATCACGCCTGGAATATCCACTTCACAACTACCTTTAAAATAAGAAAATGTTAGGGTCTAGGCTACCTTCTTACATTATTTCGAGGGGGTCTGGCCTGATCCAGAACAATTCCTTTCAGTCAACATTAGAGTAGTTGAAGGGCTTTTGCCCGAAACATCGATTTGCCTGCTCCTTGGATGCTGCCTGACCTGCTGTGCTTTTCCAGCACCACTCTAATCTTGACTTTAATCTCCAGCATTTTGCCAGAAAGATTCCTTTCACTAGCCCGCATCGTGGCAGCAGTGTTCAGTACTGTAACTAACCAAGGCTCCTCTGACAGCTTCTTCCAAACCCACATCCTCAACCACCTAGCAAGGACAAGGGCAACAGATACTTTGGGACGTTACAATTTCCTCTTCAAGATACATACTAGCCTGACTGAACTGCATTTGCTGTCCCTTCACTGTTACGGGTCAAAATCCTGCAACTTCCTGCCCAGCATCACTATGGGTGTTCCTACACTCCCACATCGATTATGCTGGGTCATGAAGGCAGCTCAACACCAACTTCGAGGTCGTTCAGGATGGCTGATAACTGAGACCTAGCCAGTGATGCCCACATTCCAAAAACAAAGATATAAACATAATAATGAGTTAGGAGCAAGTATAGGCAATTTGGCTCCCTGAGTCCACCATGCCATTTTAGAAAATTATGGCTGAGCTGATCGTTACAACACAGCATTCCCATCTCTCTCTGACAATTTAGGATCCCTACAGTATGGAAACAGGCCCTTCTGCCCAGCAAGTCCACACCCACCCTTCAAAGAGCAACCCACCCAGACCCATTCCCTATTACTCTACATTTACTCCTGGCAAATGCACCCAACCTACACATCCCTGAACACTGTGGACAATTTAGCACAGCCAATTCATCTAACCTGCACATATTTGGATTGTGGGAGGAAACTGGAGCACCCAGAGGAAACCCACGCAGACACAGGGAGAATGTCAAACTCCACACGGACAGTCTACCCGAGGCTGGAATCAAACCCAAGTCAAATTGCTGTGAGTCAGCAGTGCTGACCACTGAGCCACCGTGCTGCTTTTTTACCTCCTTGCTTGCCAAGAATTTGTGCATCTCTACCTCAAGATATTCGAAGACTGTTTCCACCACCTTTTGAGAAGAAGAGTTTATAAAATCATGAGGGACGGGGAAAGGGTAAATGGACAAGATCTTTTCCCTGGGTTGGGGGAGTCCAGAACTAGAGGGCATAAGTTCAAGGTGAGAAGGGAAAGATTTAAAAGGGACTTAAAGGGCAACCTTTTCATGCAGAGGGTGGTGCAAGTGTGGAATGAGCTGCCAGAGGAAGTGGTGGTGGCTGGTACAATTGCAACATTTAAAAGGCATCTGGATGGGTACATGAATAGGAAGGGTTTAGAGGGATATGGGCCAAGTGGTGGAAAATGGGACTATATTAGGTTAGGATATCTGGTTGGCATGATGATTTGGACTAAGCGGTCTGTTTCTGTGCTCTACACATGTCTATGACTCTGTGACTCACATTTCCTGAGAGAAAGATTTCTTATCTGCTTTAACTGGGTGACCCGTTATTTTTAAAACTTGCTTTTAGTTTCTAAATTCTCCCACAAATAGAAATATCCTTTCCCCATCCACCTTGTTAAGGTCCTTTGGGATCTTGTATATTTTGAATAAGTTGCCTCTATCTCTGAACAGGATAGACTGCTATCCATTGGAGTTTAATCTTTCCTTATAAGACTAGGTATAAATCTAGCAAAATTTCTGTGATCAGCCTCCAATGCATTTGCATCTTTCCTGTGTAAGAAGATCAATGCAGTGTGCAGTATTCCAGATGTGGTCTCACCCATGCCCTGTGTAACAGAAACATAACATCCTTGCTTTAGCATTTAATACCCCTTGCAATAAACAACAACATCTGCTGTTGGGGCCAGTTTGTTGGGTACATTCAAGAGAAAGCTAAGACGTGGTCCTTGCGCTAAAGGGATCAAGCAGTATGGAGGGAAAGTGGAAATGGGACACTGAGATGGTATGATCTGCCATGATCATATTGAATGGTAGTACAGACTCAAAGGACTGAATGGCCTACTCCTGCATCTATTTTCCATGTTTCTATATTTCTATTAGCTTTGCCAAATACTTGCTGTGCCCACAATCTAGCCTTTTGTGATTCATGTGCGAGGGCGTCTAGATTCTGCTGCATCTCCGAGATCTGCGATCTCCCACGATTTAGCTAATATATTTTTATTCTTCCTACTGAAAATGTTCAACCTCACATGCTCCAATAGTATCACTCCATCTGCCCACCCCCTCATCCTAATTTTTAGACTCCGTATGTCCTTTTCGCAACTTACTTTGTGAAACCAATTCAGGCAAGGTTTACTCTGCCTATTATTGGTATGGAAATGAGCAATGTGCTCAAGCCAAACAATGCGCTGATGATTTGGCCGGGAATAGCAATGAGGGGAAATCTTTGGTCTGGTGTCATGCCACTGAATGCAGCACAGAAGCAGTTAACCCCCAGTGGGATAACTATCAGCCCCTAAAACAGATGGCTTTCTCATCGTCATGCACTGTGAATATTTCAAAACACGCTAGCAGTGATTCAAGGGTAGGATCCTTCTGAGGGGAAGTTTGTGCACTTATGTCCCACTTGAGACTTCAGCATCATAATTGTGCAATACTTGGGTGAGTGATACATTGTTATTGGCAGATGTGGTCTTTGAAACAAGGCAGTAAACCAGTCAGCTTTAAGGCGTGTGTAACCAGTTTGAAGATCCACAAGAGAGTTGTCAGCCGTCTTCCCAATATTTATCCTAAAACTAACCCTGCCAATACAGAAAAATAAAACAAAGTACTGTAGATCTGGGAATACTCAGGCTTGAAAGTATGTATGGGGAGAGAGTTAGCACAGGGTGAAGTTTATGATCGCCAGCTGGTGTTTTGGAAAGAGTGGGTCATGTAAAGTAAAGTGGGTTGTCATCTCAGTGCCTTCCTAGCCACTTGCAAGATGTTCCCCAAATTATGGAGGGGTTTCCAGGCATTGGGGGTGCACCTGTCTTTTAGGCTATTGAGGCTCTTTGTTGGCTAATTAAGGGCCCCATTCCATCCGTGCCACAATTTTGTTGTCTGCTGAGTGGGAAAGATGACAAGGCTGCCAATCTTTACTCCCTGGGTTACTGGCAGAAAAGGAGTGTGCCTCCTTAGCAAGGCTCCCTGTGCCCATCACGGGCACCCTCAAGATGGTTCCACATGCTTTGTCTCCATGCAGCCTTTCCAATTGGACCCTCTTCCTCTTTCCTTCTTTCTCCTCCCCCAACCCTGATTGCTGGAATCTTGCATGGTCTTGTGAGGCAGGTCATGCCTGCCTCACATTCCCAGACTTACCCAGAATCCATCTGTAATCCCAGCTGTGGCCACCCCTCTTGCTGCAACCACTAAGCTACCAGCCAATCAGAATGTCTCCTAGGGGGCAGGAGTTCCACTTTCAGCCTCTTAAGACCCCTCTAGCCAGAGATCTGGCCGGTGGGGTGCCAGATAACATTTAGCAAAAAGGTTTTTAGTAAGCTGTCCCCCACGGCACCACCATGCCACCTTCTGTTGCTCCGCCCCCAATCCCACCCACCTCACCTGGTTGGTAAATTTCACCCCAGCATTGAAAGTCATAATTAATTTGAAACTGCCAGAATATTTCCTACAATCAGCAAAAGACCAAATAGCATGGTGCAAACATAACATGACATCTTCTTATGGGCAGGTGGACCTTTTTTAAAGGAAGATTGCACCAAATAACAAGGGTGGAATTTGAATGATGAAGAATTGAACACTAGGGCATATGAGACAGTGAGAGTTGAGGGAGAGAGATCTCACTTTGGAGACATTAAATGAAGGAGCTGGCAAGGGGAAGCAGTAGTTGAGGCAACTTGAGGTGAGGCCAACTCAATCTCAAAAACAGACTTGTAGAAAAGGAATGGGAGCGAGTGATGCTAAACACAGGTTCATAGTTCCTTGAAGGTGGAGTCACAGGTAGACAGAGTGGTGGAGAAATCGTTTGGTACACTTGCCTTTATTGGTCAGTGGATTGAGTATAGGAGTTGGGATATCATGTGTACAGGACATTAGTTAAGCCCCTTTTAGAATATTGCACTCAATTCTGATATCCCTGAATTAGGAAAGATTTTGTGAAACTTGAAAAGGTGCAGAAAAGATTTGCAAGGACATTTCTGGAATTGGAGGGAGGGAGAGGTTGAATAAGATGGGACTATATTCCCTGGAGCATCGGAGGCCCGAGGGGTGAGTTATAGAGGTTTGTAAAATCATGAGGGGCATGGATAGGGTGAATTAGACAAGATATTTTCCCCAGGGTGGGGGAGTCCAAAACTAGAGGGCATAGATTTAAGGTGAGAGGGGAAAGATTTAAAAGGGTTGAAGGAGCAGTTTTATCATGCAGAGGGTGGTACGTGTATGGAATGAGCTGCCAGAGGAAGTGGTGGAGGCTGGTACAATTACAGTATTTAAAAGGCATCTGGATGGGTATATGAATAGGAAAGGTTTTGAGGGATATAGGCCAAGTGCTGGCAAATGGAACTGGATTGGGATGGGATATCTGGGCAGCATGGACAAATTGGACCCAAGTGTCTGTTTCCGTGGTGTAAATCTCTATGGCTCTATGATTCTGTAAGTTGCCAGGGAGGTCAATTGCCAGCTTCTGGACAAAAGCAGCTGGTGTTCTATTGTTAATCATCCATTTACCAAAGCAAGAGCCAGTCTGTCTTCAACAACTGTTCATTTGCATTTTAATTCAGTACAAACGCCAGTCTGTTCTCTCCCTTCTTCATTGGCGTAACTTACTGGTGGAAGCTAGCTTTAAATGTATGCTCCAAAAGAAAGCTCATGTTCTCTCTCATGGAGCAAGAGCTTGTTAGTTCTTAAAGGGACTATCACCTTTAGCATTTTTTTTCTTAAAGGAACGATAATCTGAAACACAATTACAATCAAGCAGTGACAAAACCTTGGTTAAGTAGAATACCATGTCCACTGTATCAATGAGGTTAAGGGTTTCAGCAGTCAATGAGCTCTTTGCTACTCATTCTGGTTTCCCATGTCCAAGCTCAATTCTTCTCATTCTCTCAGAAATGGTAACCTATCTCTACTGAAGCATCCACATGAGGTTCCCATGCAAGGTATCAATGAAAACATCATTTCATATTTTTTGGATCATCCAAAGCTGGGAATTTTAAAATACATTTCTTTATTTTGAATTTTTAAAATGTTTTGTTTACCTTCAAGATGTTCTCAGCTCTTGGATTTCACAAGGCTACGGTCTGACAAGGCATACAGCCTGTTGCTTTCATCGGTTGGGGCATTAAATCTAAACATTGGTGAATGGTGTTGCAACTGTAGAAGACTTTGCTCAGGCCACATATACGTGAAGTTCTAGTTACCACAATATAGAAAGGATGTGGAGGCTTTGGAGACAATGCAAAACTGGTTTACCAGAATATTGCTTGGATTGGAGTGCACGAGCTATAAGGAAAAGTGAGACAAATGTGAATTGTTTTCACTAGAGCATTGGAGGCTGAGTGGGTGATTTGAATGAAGCATATAAAATCATAAGAGGCATGGAGAAGGTATATACTCAGAGTCTTTTTCCCAGGCCAGAAATGTGAAATACTAGGGGACATAGATTTAAAGTGAGAGGAGAAAGTTTAAAGAAAATGTGCAAGGCTCGAGAGGGAGGTAGGTGCCTAGAATGTGCTACCGAGGATGGTAGCAGAGGCAATGACATTATTTAGGAGACATTTAGATGGAGAACAGGCAGGGAATAGAAGGAGATTGACTGTGCAGGCAGATGGGATGAGTTTAGAATGGCATCATGGTCAGTACAGATATGGTGGGTCGAAAGGTCTGTTCCTGTGCTGTACTGTTCTATGTTGTATGTCACATACAGCTGGAATTTGGTCTTATCTGTGTGCAATGATACTCTGCAACTGCTCCATTTCATCTTTGGAAGTGGCCGGTTCTTTTTGTACCAACCTAGCATGATCAGTTTTGTTCTAATTGATACTCTCCAAGTACAATTGTTGATGCACAATTACACCTGACTCACGGGGTTAAATATCTTGTGAGACAGTCGTAGTGTTCATACCTCTGAGCCAGGAAGTTCAGGTTCAAGTCTCTACCTGCTCCAGAAGTGTGTCATAACGTGCTTGAATGGGTTTGATCTACATCTGACCCACCAAAACAAAGCAAAGAATGTGGATGCTGGAGATCAGGGACAAACGCAGAAATTGCTGGTGAAGCCACATTAGATTTGGTACTGGGTAATGAGCCTGGCCAGGTGTTAGACTTGAAAGTAGGTGAGCACTTTGGTGATAGCAATCACAATTCTGTTATGTTTACTTTAGTGATAGAAAGGGATAGGTGTATACCACTGGGCAAGAGTTACAGCTGGGGGAAAGGCAATTACGATGCCATTAGGCAACATTTAGGAAGCACAGGATGGGGAAGGAAACTGCAGGGGATGGGCACATTAGAAATGTGGAGCTTATTCAAGGAAAAGCTCTTGTGTGTCCTAGATAAGTATGTACCTGTCAGGCAGGGAGGTAGCTGTAGAGTGTGGGAGCCATGGTTTATGAAGGAAGTGGAATCTCTGGTCAAGAGGAAGAAGAAGGCTTATGTTAGGATGAAATGTGAAGGCTCAGGGCACTTGAGGGTTACAAGGTAGCCAGGAAAGACCTAAAGAGAGAGCTTAGAAGAGCCAGGCGGAGACATGAGAAGTTGTTGTCGGATAGGATCAGGGTAAACCCTAAGGCTTTCCATAGGTATTTAAGGAATAAAAGAATAATGAGAGTAAGATTAGGGCCAATCAAGGATAGTAGTGGGAAGTTGTGTGTGGAGTCAGAGGAGATAGGGGAAACACTTAATGAATATTTTTCAACAGTATTCACTCTAGAAAACTACAATGTTGTTGAGGAGAATCTGAGATACAGGCTTCTAGACTTGGTGTGATTGAGGTTCACAAGGAAGATGTATTAGAAATCCTGCAGAGTGTGAAAATAGATAAGTCCCCTGGGCCAGATGGGAATTATCCTAGGATCCTCTGGGAAGCCAGGGAGGAGATTGCCAAGCCTTTGGCATTGATCTTTAAATCGTCATTGTCTACAGGAATAGTGCCAGAAGACTGGAGGATAGCAATGTGGTTCCCCTGTTCAAGAAGGAGAGTAGAGACAACCCAGGTAATTATAGACCAGTGAGCCTTACTTCAGTTGTTGGTAAAGTGTTGGAAAAGGTTATAAGAGATAGGATTTATAATCATCTAGAAAAGAATAATTTGGTTAGGGATAGTCAGCATGGTTTTGTGAAGGGTAGGTCGTGCCTCACAAACCTTATTGAGTTCTTTGAGAAGGTGACCAAACAATTAGATAAGAGTAAACTGGTTGATGTGGTGTATATGGATTTCAGCAAGGCATTCGATAAGGTTCCCCACAGTAGACTATTGTACAAAATGTGGAAGAATGGGACTGTGGGAGATATAGCAGTTTGGGTCAGTAATTGGCTTGCTGAAAGAAGACAGAGGGTGGTGTTGATGGGAAATGTTCATCCTGGAGTCCAGTTGCCAGTGGTGTACCGCAACGGTCAGTGTTGGGTCCACTGCTGTTCGTCATTTTTATAAATGGCCTGGATGAGGGTGTAGAAGGGTGGGTTAGTAAATTTGCAGACAACACTAAGGTCGGTGGAGTTTTGGATAGTGACGAAGGCTGTTGTAGGTTACAGAGAGACATAGATAAGCTGCAGAGTTGCGCTGAGAGGTGGCAAATGGAGTTTAATGCGGACAAGTGTGAGGTGATTCACTTTGGTCGGAGTAACCGAAATGCAAAGTATTGGGCTAATGGTAAGATTCTTGGTAGTGTAGATGAGCAGAGAGATCTCGGTGTCCAGGTACACAGATCCTTGAAAGTTGCTACCCAGGCTGACAGGGTTGTTAAGAAGGCCTACAGTGTTTTAGCTTTCATTAATAGAGGGATCGAGTTCCGGAACCATGAGGTTATGCTGCAGCTGTACAAAATTCTGGTGTGGCCGTACTTGGAGTATTGTGTACAGTTCTGGTCACCGCATTATAAGAAGGATGTGGAAGCTTTGGAAAGGGTGCAGAGGAGATTTACTAGGATGTTGCCTGGTATGGAGGGAAGGTCTTACAAGGAAAGGCTGAGGGACTTGAGGTTGTTTTCATTGGAGTGAAGACGGTTAAGAGGTGACTTAATAGAGACTTATAAGATAATCAGAGGGTTAGATAGGGTGGACAGGGAGAGCCTTTTTCCAAGTATGGTGACGGCGAGCACGAGGGGGCATAGCTTTAAATTGAGGGGTGATAGATATAGGACAGATGTCAGAGGTAGTTCAAAAGGTACTCAGAGAGTAGTAAAGGTATGGAATGCTTTGCTTGCAACGGTAGTAGATTCGCCAACTTTAAGTACATTTAAGTCGTCATTGGACAAGCATATGAACGTACATGGAATAGTGTAGGTTAGATGAGCTTCAGATTGTTATGACAGGTCGGCGCAACATTGAGGGCCGAAGGGCCTGTACGGCGCTGTAATGTTCTATGTTCTATGTTCTATAAACTCAGCAGGTCAGGCAGGATCTGTGGGACAACGCGGAGTTAACATTTCGCATCCGGTGACTCTTCATCAGAACCCTGCCTTCTCCCATAGATGCTGCTAGACTTGGTAAGCTTCTCCAGCAATTTCTATATTTGACCCAAGCTGCTTTATCTCCAAACCAACATGTTTAAAGGCAGCAGAAGTCCAGTTACTAATTTTAAATACATTCCTAATTATTATGAGTGAGCAAACAAAAGTTGTATAACTTGATTTTAATTTTCAGCAACTAATATGATAGCATTTTTCTTTATTATCAGAACTGTCTGTGTCATGTATCACATCCTTGATTCCTGATTTTCAGACAATGTCCTTAAATAACATCCAATTACCTTGAATCACACCAACAAACTATTAATCATTCTCCACTCATTTCTAGGATTTATTGCTTTGAGCTGAACTAGTGTTTTATTTTGGTCTACATATCTATTAAAGTACAGATCACCCTCAGAATATCTTTCAGGAACTCCCCTTTGGTTCAAATACCTGTGATTAGATCCCCAGTGTTTTTCAAACTTCTGAATCATTGAGCCTCCTATTCTCTAGACCACTGAATTTCCAATTTGTAACATGAAGGTAGTTTTCCCAAACATTTCTTGAAGGAATCAGTCATTTGTTCTGAGAGAAAATCTTTCCCACGAAACTGAATCCCTGCCAAAACCACCTATCCATTTAAAGATTTCACATTAATCTAATAATTTGAATACAAGCATGAACTCAGGAATTCCGAGGTTAGCTTTTTTTTCAGACTTTTATACAACCTGTCAAAATGCATGATATATTCTTCAATGGGTTGGCTGTCTATCATCTTAAATTTATCAAAGGTCAACCACACCCTTATAGGCTATCTACAGGCCATCTTTTTAAAAGTAAAATCTTATCTATAAAATATAACTGATTTGGCTATCCCTCTTCAGTATTTCAAGCACTTACATTCAAAATACTTAACTTCTATTCTTACTCTATTCTGGCAGAGACAAAACCAAGGTCATATCTTATTTCCTCTTGGTTAGAGAAATAACCCAAGACCACATTTCCACTTCATTCCTCCATTGCTCATGTAGGTAAAACTCCAAAACCCTGCTGGGTATTCACAGGCAGAAAGCTTGCAATATGATTCAGCTACTTCAGACCAGGAGCAGTAACTTTGTCGGAAAGGAAATTCTTATTTTATCGTGCCAAGTGAAGATATTAAAGTTAGTCCATTTGTACTATCAGAAATCCAGTTGCAAATTTTAAATGTGTTCCTAACTGTTACATGTGAGCAAAATCAAAAATTCATGGCCTGATTTTCATTTTCGGCAACGAACATAATATTAATTCTCATTATTATAAGAACTGTCTGTATCATGTATCAAATACTTGATTCCTATGTTAGACAATATCCTTGCATAACAATATATATTACTAGTGATCCATTTACTAAAGCAGGAGTCAGTCTGTTTTCCACAACTACTTACTTGTATTTTATAATTCAATACAAACACCAGTCTGCTGTCTCCTATTCCTCACCATCTCAATATGCTGTAACCCTTTTCTTGGGTTTTGAATGTGTTGTTAATAACCTTTATCTTTATTTCATCTTAAGGGATTTTGCTGTGGGTTTATTTCTCCAAGCAGAAACTGAAAACGAGGCTTTAGGGGACACCCTTCCATCTACTTCAATAAGGGACCAGGGTAACAAGGGAAAGGAATAAATTAAATAATACTTCACTAGGGCCCGAACCATTCCCTTTCCAACATGACCATCCTTGGCCTCCTGCATTACCAAAATGAACGACAGCGCAAATTGGAGGAACAACACCTCTTCTCCCACCTGGGCAGCCTACATCCCGAAAGACTCAACATTGGGTTCTCCAGTTTCAAATAACCTCCCTCCCCATCTCCTGATTCCCTTCCCAACCCCTCCCCCTCCCTTCCACTTCTACCGACCACCAACCAGATTCATTCCTTCCATTGACCAACCAGCTCAACCCTCTGTCTGTCTACACCTATCCCCACTTCACCACCCTGGCCCCATCTCCCACCCGTTTATCCGCAGCTTCCCCTACAACCACCTCCAGTCCTGAAGAAGGGTTAGATCCAAAATATTGATTTCTCCACCTCTTGATGCTACCTGGCTTGCTGCATTCTTCCAGCTTCCTACCTGTGTATTTGGGCTCAAGAGGGGCACAATTTATCATTATTTAAATTCACTCCCATTCCCCGCTTTGTCCATGATACTGGAATGAAATGAATTGCTTTCTTTCATTTCCTTTGGATTAGTTTGTAATTATAACAAATTTGGTAAATGGAAAACATATAGATGTGACTGGAACCCATTGTAGGACCTCCAGGAGCAATGTAAGGGCATTCTATTAGCTGATATTCATTGTCATATTTTTCCTCTCCCTAATATTCTGAAAGTCCTTGTCTCTTGTTAGGATCCCAACTGATGGTACTACTGGAAAAGTCAGATCCCAGAATGAAATTTAACATGGTTGATCATATGTTCTTTATTTAATTTTAGTTAATGCGGCAGGCAATCACTAAACTACCAGACATTGTGAAGAGTAGAGGTTTTTTGTTACATATAGGAATAATCAAAATCACCCTGGCAAATGGTAAAACTTACATTCAATAAATGAGATTAGGAGTTTATTGATGACCACAAAGCCATTGCCAATTTTCAGGGCAAAACAACCCATCTGTTTCACTAAACCCCTTTAGGAAGGAAACTGTCATCCTTACCCGGTCCAGCCTACATGTGACTCCAGACCCACAGCAATGTGGGTGATGCTTAATTGCTCTCTGGGCAATAAATGTTGGCCTCACCAGCAATGCCTTCATCCTGTGAATGAAATTTATTTTTAAAAAGTGCAGTTTTGCAGTTGCAAAATATCATACCATAAACAAGAAAAATCACATTGAGCCCAATAAATGTCATTCTGAAAATTTCACAATAAGGAATTTACATTGTGAGCAGCCAGGCATTCTGTCCCAAAGAATAGTACCGGTATAATGGCAGCCTAATGCAGAGGGGCATGGACAAGATGTAGAGAGTGGGCAAAAGAAAAACAGTAATTTTATAACATACATAAATAACAAACATGAACATTTCTACTTATTTTACACACCTTGTTCTTTGTCTGGCATCTTGCTGTTGGAAGAGTCAATATCTTGGAGACTTTGGGTTAAAAATATAAAAACAATTAGATTAATTACTATATCTTGCTCATTCATGTGCAACTATGTTATTCTAATATACGGGGTAAGAAGTTACATCCGGTTGAGAGGTTTATTTGAAGACTCTTGTCAGGAAAGTGAAAACACTGTTACTGCTTTCCTTGAGTTTAACATGCAGAGAATTACAATTCTGGATGCTGGGGAATGGGCCGGAGAGGGAGGGGAGGAGCAAGAGGAGTAGGAGGAAGATGGCTGCTTCAAAATCCTGCAGAAGGCTAAAGCAAGCAAAGTCAGGAATTACTGGAGAAACTCAGCAAGTCTGTGCAGAGAAACAGTGTTAATGTTTTGAGTCCAGTTACCCTTCTTCAGAGACCTGATATTTTCCGAAGGATGTTTACTGGACTATAACATCTTGGGGTGCTGGAGGTGAATGGTTGAACAAATAGATCAATAGCGAAGAAAGGGATGAATGGAGAAAACTATCATTTCTCCACGTCCTATTATGAACATAATACCAAATGTAACTATTATATCAATATATGTGAGCTCCATAAAAGGTTCAAAAGATTTATTAAGGATTAATTAAAGAGTCCAGTGTTTGCCAACTGTTCGGATGTCAAATTTAAATATTTACAAAGAATTAATGTACAGGTATGAGATGATTTGATTATCATTTGTACGGTTTAAAACAGAATCAGCATCTGTCATAAGAGGTTACCTCTAAAGCCCTCTGACTTCCCTATCTCAGACTTCCGCATGTGTGCGTGACTCTGAGATAGACCTGGTTTACAATCAAGTTCCCAGAAGGTGAGTGTAACGGCACTGGTGCTAATTTCAAGGTATATGTGTGATACTGCACTCTCAGAGATATCAGGACCATCCGCCTAAGAGTAGCTGTGAGGTGGATCATAGAAGATCTGCTTTCCAGTCTCTTCACCACTCAACCTTGCCATTGAAGCACAAACATAACTACTTGAGTTCTTGTCATCACCTGGGCTGCTTTCAGCACAACAAACCCATGTTTGCCTCCTAGCAGTCTCCATTATCAGCTTTTCTCCTTCTCTGCCTTACAGAATATCTCTGCTCCCTTGACAGCTCCAATGTTTCCAGCTATATCTCTGGAAGTCTACCCTAGCTTTGGGACCTCTCTCTCAGGTATTCTGGGACCTTTTATCCTAAAGACAATGAAAGGGAGATAAGACAAAGTTTCCAGTGATGCTGTGTAGAATCCTACACAGTAGGAATGCACCCTGGTCCCATTTGGGATAAAGAATCCAATACTCACAAAATTTGGATAAAGTGCGAAAGGGGAAGCAGAGTTTGATGACAAACGCACATGCGTACTGTGGAACTATAGGAACTGCTGAGGGATCACAATGTACATACTAATACCTGTCTAGATCTTGACTATAGAACGCCCTTTCTGTCCCTGCCATCTTTCATTCATTTTTAACCGCCCCACACTTAGATCAACCTTGCAGTGGAGAAGAAGCCATTTATCCTTTCTCCGCACTGGGCGCAGTCTCATGAACTCCATGGTACTCAACTCAGTTGTGACCTCTGTCTTCATGCTGTCTTGACCATTCTTGAGGGGCTTTTGTAGCCATCAGCAAGAAACAGTATCTCTCTATACTCAGGCGTCGCTTTAAAGAGGACATGCAAACAGCCTTCAGTAAGTAGGTAAGACATTGGCTGACCTGTGACATCTCAGACCTCTTTTGAACCCATTTGATGCCAGCGGGCTTATGCTGAGCAATTCAGTTTCAGAGCTGCATGCCAAATTGCAGGTGTCTATCTTTTAGATAGGAAGCCAATTCTTTCATTGGGATCAGATGATTTTCTAGTTGCCCCGATCATGTGGTCTGACAGCAGGTATGGGTCACTTCATACCAGTTATAATGTGGTCATGTTCAAAAGGTTTCTTGCTTCAAATCCCTGACTACTTCTGGGACAATTGGCAAAGACAGTGACAACTGGACGAAATCCAACCCAAATGAGCAATGGACTCTGTGGTAAATGTATGGTTATTCTTACAATTTTATAGGGTTTTCTGATGAGAAATCCGGAATAACGCTGATAAACAAGGGATAATTACCAGCAAAATGATCAGTTCTAGTCACCCTGCTATTGGAAAGATATTATAAAACTGGAGAGGGTTCAAAAAAGATTTACTGGGATGTTGCCAGGAATGGAGTGTTTGAGATATGAAAATAAACTGGAAACGCTGTGTCTTTTTTTACTGGAGCATAGGAGGTTGAGGGGTGACCTTACTGAGTTTTATAAAATAATGAGGGGCATAGATAATGTGAATAGCAAAGGTCCTGAGTTTGGAGGTGTTCAAAACCCGGGGCACACTTTTAAGGTGAGGGGAGAAGGATTTAAAAAGCACATGAGGGGCAACTTTTCTACACAGGGTTTGGTTTATGTGTGGATGAGCTGCCAGAGGAAGTCATAGATGCAGGTACAGTTACAACATTTTAACAGACATTTGGAGAAGTTTATGTTTGGAGGGATATAGGCCAAGCACAGACAGGTGGGACTAGTTTAATTTGGGATTATGGTCAGCATGGACTGGTTGGGACTGAAGGGTGTGTTTCCGTGCTTTATGACTCTATGACTGTGACTCTGTCTTGGTAGTTAGATATGCCTTTGGGATTATCTGGGTAATAGAAAATGTTGTGTTTCCATGCTACCAAGCTTAGAGATGAAAGTTGTTGTTAAAAGGCAGCAGCATTATAACTTGCACTCACCCCATACTGTGGCATAGTCATTCTAACCTCTGCAGCTTAGTTTTAAATGACGTCCCATAATTTTAACAAAGTATTAAAGTAGTTGTCCTTTGGTACTGTACAGCTTGATACCAGAAATTATCTAAAAGGTGAGGAAAAACATCATTCATTTTGATTTTGTATTTTTTATTCATGTGCCTTCACAAAATCTATTATGTTCTTCAGCATCTAAGAATTACAAATATCTTTGCGCTATTTAGTAGATGTAGGAATATCACTAATATCTTTGTGGAGCTTGGGAGAGAAAAACACTGATCAAAAGGTTAGTGCAAACTATTAAGATTTATCATCTATACAGCATATACAGAAGCAGGATAGGGCAGGGCTTCATGTGTACTTACTTCCCTGAGATCTCAGTCCTTTATGGTCAGCTATAATTATAATAGGGCTCCTTATGTGCATGCTGAGTAGCCACTGTCGGAATGTTGGTGCAATTACCCCTTACTCTATAGTAGTTACTACAGAATATAGAAAACCTACAGTGCGGAAAGAAGCCATTTAGCCCATCAAGCTTGCACAGACCCTCCGAAGAACTTCCCACTCAGATCTAATCCTCACCATAAACCCTGACCCTACCACTCACCCTAACCCTCACTCTAACCCTAATCCTAACTCTAGCTCTGATCCTAACCCTAACCCTAACTCTAGCCTTAACTCTAACCAACCCTGTCCCTGTAATCCTGCATTTCTCATGGCCAATCCATCTAGACTGCACATCCCTGGACACTACGGGTCAATTTAGCATGGCCAATCCATCTGACCTGCACATCTTTGGACTGTGGGAGGAAACCAGAGCAAGTATTGTGGGTGACTGTATAGATATCTGAATACTAAACTGCAAGATATGACCTAGAATGGTTGTGATGCTCAATAAGGTAATCACCCTACTTTGAAATTCTCTAATCTTGCATCCCAACTTGCCTATTCTTCACCGACAATTTCTCTGATCCAACATTGACAGGTAAGTGGAAAGTTAAAAACAGGTGAAACATTCATTTAGTGGCATCTGAGGTGGAGAAAATAAGAGACGTGGATGTTATAATTGTATATCCTGTGGATGGAAATAGTCAGACGTTCTTCAGACATTGTGGGAATTCATCCAATCCATTCCCTTTTATTGGGACTGTTCTTTTCATGGTAATGAGAAAATTCATCCTATATAAAAAACCCAAGATCCATAAGTGTAGTGATGGTTCTCCAAGTCCTAAGTATTGCTTTTAATGAACCTCCAGAGCCAAACCTAACAGTTCTTTTGTTGTTTTATGAGTAGTGTTTAGCTCATAGAAGTACTTAGTTTATCTGAGATGTTTCTTTTCCAATTAATCCCTTGTGGACAAGATGCCAGGTGCTTTTAATTCCAGACACTTATCTTTTCTTTCAACTAACCAGGTATTTTTTCCCACTTTGAATACAAATCCAACTCTTCATAAAGTCTCAAACTCTTATAGCCCTGTCTTCAGCCGGCCTGGCCTATTAAGCAATAAATACCTATGAGATTCTGACAATCCAGAGAGGAGTAGGCCTTTGGTATGTAAGTTCTAAGCATCCAATTCCACGAGGCCCCTTGAAGTATTTCTTACTCTATTAACCACAAATTCCATTTGTGAGCAAGAACATAACTGGTCCCTTTTTAATGGTGTACTAGAAAGTGAGGACTGCAGATGCTGGAGATCAGAGTCGCGGATGTGGTGCTGGGAAAACACAGCGGGTCAGGCAGCATCCGAGGAGCAGGCATAAGCCCCTCATCAGGAATGTATGAAGCCGGATGAAGGGCTTAAGCCTGAAACATCGATTCTCCTGCTCCCCCGATGCTGCCTGACCTGCTGTACTTTTCCAGTATCACACTCTCGACCCTTTTCAATAGCTTCTCGTTTTGCATGGCATAGGTTTTTTTTAACATCTATGAGAATTTCTCATCCTGTTATTTGAAACCGACTTTGGTATTTTTCTAGTTTGTACAAAATTAATCAGAATCTACATTCTCCATGTCACTCACATTATTACACACTTCTATCAAATCTTTCCTGTTGGAGTGAGGGTTAAGGCCAGAGTTTAGGGTAAGGATGAGGGTCAGTCTTGCATTATAGAGTCATAGAGTTGTACAATATGGAAACACACCTTTCGGTCCAACTTGTCCATGCTGACCAAGTATCCTAATTGAATGCAGTCCTATTTGCTAGCATTTGGTCCATATCCTTCTAAACTCTTTCTATTCCTGCACCTATCCAGATGCCTTTTAAATGTTGTAATTGTACCAGCCTCCACCACTTATTCTCCATGAAAAAGTTGTCCCTTAGGTTCGTTCTCTATTATTTCCTTCTCACCTTAATCCTATGCCCTCTAATTTTGGATTCCCCTATATTGTTCAAAGGATGTGGGCTATGCTGGCAAGGCCCCATTCATGAATAATTCCCTAGTCACTCTCAGATGTGGCTTTCTTAATGGTTTGTCTCAGTGATGTTGTCGGTTGGGGTCATGTGTCAGCCAAGGCAAGCTAGAATAATACCTTCTGTTCCTTGAAGGATTGTTGTGAACCAGTTGGGCTTATACAAACATACAAATTAGGAGCAGAAGTAAATCACTCACCCCTTCAAGACTGTTCCTCCACTCAATAAGATGGCTAACTTGATGGACTGCTCATTGCTGGAGAAAGTGAGGACTGCAGATGCTGGAGATCAGAGTTGAAAAGTGTGGAGCTGGAAAAGCACGGCTGGTCAGGCAGTATCCAAGGAGGAGGAGAGTTGATGTTTCGAGCATAAGCTCTTAATCAGGAATGAGGGGGTGGCCCAAGGGAGCTGAGACATAAATGGAAGTGAGGGGGGTTAGGCTGGGGGTGTGAGGGGGGAAGGTAGCTGGGAATGCAATAGGGTAGCTGAATGTGAGGTGGAGGTGATAGTTTGGAGAGGATAGATGGGAAAGAAGATGGACAGGTAGGACAGTTCAAGAGGCCGGTGCCATGTTGGAAGATTGGATCTAGGATAAGGTGGGGGCAGGGGAAATGGGAAACTGGTGAAATCCACATTGATTCTGTGTGGTTGGAGGGTCCCAAGGCGGAAGATGAGGCGTTCTTCCTCCACGCGTCGGGTGGCTGGAGTTTGGCGGTGGAGGAAGCCTAGGATTTGCATGTCCTCGGCAGAGCGGGAGGGGGAGTTAAAATGTTCGAACATAGGACGGTGGGGTTGTTTAGTGCGTGTGTCCCAGAGATGTTCTCTGAAACATTCCGCAAGTTGGCGTCCTGCCTCTCCAATGTAAAGGAGACCACATCGAGAGCAACGGACTCAGTAGATGATGTGTGTGGAAGTACAGGCAAATCTCTGCCGGATGTGGAAGGATCTGACGGACTGCTCATTCCTGCCTATGTCCAATAATCCTTCACCCTGTTGCTTTTCAAGAATCCATCCACGTCTGCCTTAAAAATATTCAAAAATTCTGCTTCCTCCATCTTTAGGGGAAGAGAGTTCCAAAGATTTGCAATACTTTGTCAGCAAAAATTCAACCTCATCTCTATTTTAAATGAGAGACTCCTTATTTTGAAACAGATACCCCTCTGTTCTAAAAAAAAAGGAGTTTTCTTTTGGAGAGTTCCAAGGCTTGCAAAACGTATGATCTTCTGAGCAGTTGCTAGAATAGTACTTTGACCACTGCACAACCATAACTGTGACCACCTCAGTTTACACTTCAGTTGTTGGCAGTAAACTAGGCACATTGACTTGTAAGTTCAGTAAATTTGGCTGTTGCTAGCCCATTTGCTTCTGCACGATTTATAGTTGTTGGAGGAGGCAGGCTGCCCTCATTAAGGCCTGCACACAGGCAGTTAATACCCAGTCATAAGGCAACCTGCCACCACTCTGATTTAGTGCGAGGTGGGAGAGGATTGCAAGTGAATGCCAGCCTAGTAAATGTATCCATGCATGCTGCTGGTCAGTGTAAGGGATGTGTGGGGCTACTAGGAGTAGGGGAAGGGATTGTGGACCACACTTCCTTCCCAGGCCTCTGTGCAAATTGGAAGAGCCTTTCCCCTGCCCACAGTTTTGTATTCCTGTGTCCACTCTCCACCCTGTCCAACAGGCATGCCGCCCTACTTGCTGGGGCGTATGAGGTTAGTCCTGGTGAGATCCTGCACTTGCTTGGCTTCGGGAACAATCACAGCTCCTCTCCCTTCCAAACTTCCTGGCAGTGCCCATCAATCTTGACCTCCTTTTGGCTGGCAGCTCTCTGAGACGCAACTTTCAGCTGGAGATGGGTGGAATTGCCTCTGTACACTAATTAAAGAGACATCACCCAATAAATTAAAGTAGGGAGAGCCTGGGGTGACTCTCAGTGCATAATCCAGTCTCTTCTCTTTGTTGGAACGTCCCAGGGCAACTGATCTGCCCGAATAGCTCTGAGCCTTCACTTGGAAATCAATCTATTAGACTGCTTTCAATAACTTAATGTCTTCTTAAAAACAAACTTATGCAATCTGCACAAAGTGCTCAAAATATGGTCCCACTGAGGACAAATATAACGGAGGACATTTTAATTTTCAGGGAAAGAGGCACCCATTTGGTGACTTTCACATCGTACTGGAGGGCATTTCGAGGAAACCCTCTCGAGGTTGGCAAACCTGTTACTTAAATATTTAAAAGGGGAGTCATCTGAGGATTTAATTCTGCATTTTAGCTTTAACAGCCTGGGCTGTCTAAAGCTCTCCAGGGTGAACAAGTTGAGTACCCAAGGGAATTGACAGGCTATGGAAATTGACAGGGCTATGGAAATTGACAGGCTAGAAATCCTTTAAATACTGACAGCTGCTTCTTCCCCTAAGTAAGAGGTTTATTCTCCCAGAACTTGTTCTCAATTTGCAGAGGGAATTTTGCATGTCGCTGCTGCTACTTTAGACATTCTGGAGTTTGATTTGCATTTCCTATTCTGTCAACCTTAATGTAATCTATGAGAGCTTATGCAGCTCTGCCTTGGATCTTTGAGAAGCAAGTGGGGCGTTCATGTTAAACAACTTTACAGTGCAGCCCGTTCATTCACTAGAACAGAATATTGGTCCATTAAAGATGAGCTTCTATTGCCTTGAATATCCAGAAGGAGCCCTCCAGTGCTCAGTGGACTCCACCTTCAGGATAGTAATTGTTTGATGTGCACTGCACAATCTAGCTGAACAAAGTGGTAACAATGTTTAGTGGGGGAGTGGGGGGGTTGTGGAGACAGACCAGCCACAAGTCTCCTCAGATGCAAAAGATGGGGAATCTTACAGAGATGCTGAGAGAGGCAAATGGCTGAAGAGCATAGGGCAGCAGTGAAACATCACAGACAGGCCAGCTTACAAAGAGAGCTGGGAAAGTAAATTGTGAAGGCGCCATGAGATTTAGATTTTATTGTCACGTGCACTCAAGTACAGAAGAACAGGAGTACAGTGAAAAGTGTGCAATGTCATCTTGTACTGAGCCATCTTAGGTACAAAGGCACCTAGGTACAAAAAACTTAGGTGCGAAGTAGTAAGGGAAACAGAGTTAAAAGTTAAGCATAATCTTCATAGAAGATATGGAGAGGTGAATGAGTAAAGATGTAGCAAATAGAGTATATTCTGGGGAAATGTGAATTTGTCTATTTTGGCAGAAAGAATAAAAAAGAAGTGTGTTGTCAAAATGGTGAGAGGAATAAGGTATTCTCACGCATAAAATATAAAAGGTTCGAATGCAGGTATAGCAAGTAATTCAGAAAGTTAATAGAATTGGTCATGAAGGGTATTTAATACAAAAGTAGGGAGGTTGTACTTCAATTATACAGGGGCCACTGAGAAGAGCATATCTGGAACATTGTGTACCGTACTGATCACTGTGTAGGCATGGAAATTATATTTCCTCTTCGGGGAGAATCTAGAACTGGAATGGGCCACCCCTTTAGGGATCACCTCTTTAAAACAGACAAAGTGATTTTTTTCTCTCAGAGGTTCATGAGTCTTTGGAAATCTTTTCCTGAAAATGTGGTGGAAATAGAGGACTTGACTATTTTTAAGGCAGATTCACGTAGGTTATTGGTAAGCAAGAGGGTGAAAACCTATTGGGGTAGGCAAGACCTGTTGGGGTAGGCAAAAGGAGGTTGTGATCAGATCCCGTTGAATGGTAGAGATGGCTGGAGGGGCTGAATGGCTTAATTTTGCCCCTTATTTGAATATTTGTAATACGGGCCAGATTTGAGACCAAATGACTTTGGACTAACACACAAAGATACTAAGAACACGGAGCCAATTGTGGCTGAGAGGTGTTCCACTCCTGCTGAGAGTTTTGGATTTCTAACATTTACGCATATGTTCCTTTGCTTGACAGTCAATGGAGTTTATTTTGCAAGCTTGTAATGCCTTACAAATGCCTGTAGCTCATTTTCTGGACCACAGCAGCAGGGCGCAGGTAGGCTGGAATACATGGCTACACATACGTTCCTCAAATGTCAGCAACTGAGGCCATTGATCCAATACAAAAATGTTGAGGCCT
This sequence comes from Chiloscyllium plagiosum, assembly GCF_004010195.1. Classification (NCBI taxonomy): domain Eukaryota; kingdom Metazoa; phylum Chordata; class Chondrichthyes; order Orectolobiformes; family Hemiscylliidae; genus Chiloscyllium; species Chiloscyllium plagiosum. The sequence goes on from NC_057728.1 coordinate 10,403,578, forward strand.
GTATAATGCTGAGAATAATGCAAATCCATGCACCTAGTTTACATTTGCATATCCTTGAGGTTGGGTTCCTCCCAGAAAGCAGCAGAGACAGGCAGCCCCAGGGCTCTGGGCATAGCCTCACTTGACACACATGGATCAGTGCCCTTGAAGGATGTCTATAAGAGAAACCGAACCAATCAGGGACCCTGACAGGGAGAAAAACACCCATTCACTGTAGTACAAGGTGCTATGTTTGCAAACAGTACTTGGTTCTATGTAACATCGGTAGCAGGGAACCAAAAGTGATTTCACGGTCCTTTAATTTTCCTTTATGGGCCGCTCCATCTGGATGCTGCCTTGACAGCTACAGCTGAGCTTGAGCAAGCCCGCTGTCTGCTTTGCTTTGCTTGTCTCTGATGATATTGTCAAAGGGTCCTCTGGTGTTCTGGGGCATGGAGGGCTCCGACATGCTGCTGAATATTGTAAATCATTTCATGTTTAATCTGTGAACCCTGGCAGATGTGAGAGAGCGGGTACTGCTGTGGCGCATGTATTGGTAGCTCCAGCTAATTGAGTTGTATTCAGTGCACGTAAAGCATTTGATGGAGACACCTGGCATTCAGTCCTGTGTGATGCCCTTGGGAGTGGCTAACCCACATTCTTAGGGCATGGAGCATTTGAACTGTGGTATTTATCCTGGCAATGCACAACAGATCATTCATGCCCTTTGAGCACAGCTAATCTGTCTGGATTAACCTTGGGCTGGGCTGCCTTTGTCAGTTGAAATGACCCCTGGAAACAGAGCATCCCTTCTCTTCCAGATAGCCCACAGGGAGTGTGGATTTGCACTCAATTCTGGTCTCCCTGCTGTAGGAAGGATGTTGTGAAACTTGAAAGGGTTCAGAAAAGATTTACAAGCATGTTCCCAGGGTTTAAAGATTTGAGCTGTCGGGAGAGGCTGAATAGACAGGGGCTGTTTTCCCTGGAGCGTCGGAGGCTGAGTGGTGACATTATAGAGGTTTATAAAATCATGAGAGGCATGGATAGGGTGAACAGTCAATGTCTGCGTGCTAGGGTAGGGGAATCCAAAATTAGAGGGCATAGGTTTAAAGATGAGAGGGGAAAGATTTAAAAGGGACCTAAGGGTCAACTTTTTCATGCAGAGGGTGGTGTGTGTATGGAATGAGCTGTCAGAAGAAATGGTGGAGGCTGGTACAATTAAAACACTTAAAAGTTATCTGGATGGTTATATGAATAGGAAGGGTTTAGAGGGATATGGGCCAAATGCTGGCAAATGGGACTAGATTAATGTGGAATATCTGATCAGCATGAACAAACTGGACCGAAAGGTCTGTTGCCCATGCTGTTTATCTCTAAGACTCTATGATGTCGGGTGTCAGAAAATTGCGAATTTGGATAGGGGAGAACAATAGATGTCAAGAGATGCTCCTGGCTGGCATGGTGTCAGGATGCTGTTTAAACCTGGCCTGGGAGGAGGAGCATGGGAAAGGTCTTGGGGAACCTCTGACCCACAAGATTTGATGTTTGCACTGAGCTGAGAAATTAATCAGGCGAGACAGGTTGACCTGCCTCCCCCCCCCAACCCCAAATGGAGGTATCTCATGCTTTTAGGCCCGATGCCACTTAAACTCCAAAAATACAGGATTCTGGCTGTTATGTCAGAGATCAACAAGAGGATAAGCCAAACTGATTGTAATTGGGAAATGTACCACTGAAAGGCACAGACCAGGACCCACATAATATTTATGAGAGATGTCTGCCACTTCAAAGCTTGTGTTAAACACAACTGTTCAATCAATTCAGTTAAAAAGCAAACACAGGAAACACATTGTAATGAAGCCAAATGAATCAATACAGTCAGTGTAACTCAATCTTCATGCAAGGTTTTGTAATAGAGCAGAATGATGCACAACACTGCAACAATAACCATATCCAGCTGATAGCTGTTCTTTGCAAATTGATTGATTCTACTCCAGCTTTAAAAAATGCTCACAGGTTCACATGACATTGTGCCTGCAATGGGCCAGTTCACATTAGGAAATGTGTCTGCAGTAAGCCAGTGTGCACCGAACGTTTCTTGACATGACCCTTATTCATCATAAAGACATCATAAACTGAAACATACAGGATTTTACAACCTTAGGATATGAACTCTTGGTTCGGAGCTGTTGTTTTGAATTGCACAGCTTTTCATTAGGTTGTGTGGCTGGAAGTGGCAACATGGTTTGGGGTCAGGTGTAGGGTGTGCAGGGGGCGAATTCTGCGTGTATTGTATTTCCAAATCTCCTGGAGCAAGAAATTCTTTTGAATGTCCCATACTATTCATTTGGTTTTGCAGAGGATCTTATGACCACTTATTCAAACTGCTTGAATCTTAGTCAGAGCTCTGTTTTCACTGAGAGTTAGATGTCGAGTCTGTAACTATTTTTACTATTGATTCTTAACACCTGCCAGAAAGACAAATCCTAACAACTCTCTTTCGTTGGGCTAGTATCTGAATCAAATTACAATTGCAAAGGAGCACACAGAGCTTCACAGTGCTACGTAGCTTGAACGAGCAAAATTGATTCATTCTCCTTAAGTAAAAGCTTGCTGTTAATTCAAAATTGAAAGTTGTTTTAAGTGAGTCACTTTATGGGGAAGCATCTAAAAAAGAAAATCCTTTTTATCATTAGTGTTACTGTTGTGCATGCTTCATGACTTTGGTTGCTGCCTTTGAGACAGAAGGTTGCTGCTTCAAGACTCACGCTAGAGACTTAAACATATTCTTGGCTGACATTTAAGCGCAATACTCAGGGCGTGCTACGCTGCATAAATGCTGTTTGTCAGAAGAAATGTTTAGGCCTCATTTCCTCTCTCACGTAGAGTTAAAAGATTCAAAGTGCTGTTCTAGAGAAGAGCAGGGGCATTCTTCAGATTGCAATTATACATCGGCCGAAATATAAGATATTACCTGCTCATTTTTCCCAAAGCTCCTTGTGGAAGCTTGCTGATGAAAATTGGCTTTCATGCATTTAATTGGCTGCAAAGCATCATGACAACCTGGAAACATCAATGTAGATCTTCCTCAAATTCTATTGTAGAAACTATTCTCATTGGCATGGTAAAATTCCTGAAAGTTCCTGCCAGAGGTGTAACATTCCGGACCCACTCCTTCCTAATGTTGACCGGTATCAAGTCTCAGTAATAGGTTCATTTAAATAAAGGCACCAAGTAACTGGCAAGGACGGCATAGTGGCTCAGTGTTTAGCCCTGCTGCCTCACAACACCAGGGACCCAGGTTCGATTCCATCATCAGGTGACTGTCTGTGTGGAGTTTGCATATTTGCCCTGTGTCTGCATGGCTTTGCTCTGGTTTCCTCCCACAGTCCAAAGATGTGCAGGTTACCTGGATTGGCCATGCTAAATTGCCCATTGTGTGCAGGCCAGGTGAATTAGCCATGGTCAATGCAGGGTTACAGGGCTGGGTGGGATGCTTTTTGGAAGGTCGGTGTGGACTCGAAAGGCCTGTTTACACACTGTAGGGATTCTGTGAAGTTAACAATACTCTCAGGTCCAACAGCAGGCCAGGATGATCAGATCTGCATTTTGCCACTTGGTTGGATGAGGGTTGAGAGTTATCCATTGATTATTGAGCAGTACTCTCAGGTGGAATCTTCCAATAGGACTTCTAAGTCAGGAGATAGTCCTGGAAGTGGGAGTCACTTCCACTCAGGAAAGGGTTGGGTTTTCTGGCACAATTTTTCCATGAAACCATTGCTCCAGCCAGGACCTACAGACTTTGAAGTTCCTGATGCCATCTTTAAAGGTCACCCAGGTGGGCATTCACTGATCCCAAGGGGAATGCATGGGGTGTGGTGGGGCATGGGGTTGCTGGCAGGTCACAGCATTTGCACCCCAAACCTGCTGAAGAGAAGCTGGTCATTGGGCACCAATATACTTCAAGCACCAGAGCAATACTCAATATCTCTACACACTTGAATCTTCACTCAGCCTGTGTTAGTTTCCCCCTATCTCCCCTGGACCTGTCTCTAAACAAACTGTTAGGACTAGCCCCTAAGCAAGGGTCGCCAGCTCATTACGATTCTTTATAATTCATTATTTTTAAAAACTATATATATTCATTTATATATATCAAGCATTTCCTTGCAAGTTGCTAGTGACCATTCTTGTCAATTATCATTGACATCTCGCACATCAGTCAGAATTCAGGAGACATCCAGCTCATACACAATAGTCTTTGTTTCTGAGGAGATGCTGTTGTGATGTGCCTGGAGTAGACTTCTTTTGAGATGTGGCTAGATCTGTTCCTGACAGACCTGTAATCAATCTGGGTCACATTTGATGATTGGGGATGGGAAGTCTGTGAGAGACTATTCCCCCCAAGTGAGGAACGATGACTGGCTCCACCCCTTCACTCAACCCCTTCTCGCTCAGTTGATTGTTCCAAGGTTAGCTTTTAATAAAGGATCCCTTTCCCAAGCCCAGATATTTTTATGTTTTAAAAGGAACCAATCTAACCAGGCTTTCTTGAGTTAAAGGCAGAGTGGGTGTATTGGCTTCAAAAATGTGAGAAAAGATATTTAAGTGTGACAAACAGATTTGAAACGAGAGGTGAGTCAATGTTATGCAAGAGATTGGCACTAAGATATGATGCTCATTTAACGAGCTAGAGATTTTGATGGGCTGAATGGCCTGTTTAAGCACTATAAAATTTGGAGTCCATAAAGTGAAAAGAAAATGAATCGGCCCTGTCAGTGACAAATAGATTTCAGCTGTTAAGTTGGATAATGCACGTACTTTACTGATAACTTTGAGTAGTTGTTTGGAGATTCTAGGTTGCACAGTTTGCTAAAAGAACTTGTCCAGTTTTTGCAACAGTGGCTTTCCTGACTTGCACTGTTTTTTGCAATCAGAGAGGGACTTTATTTAATTTTAGCTCCACACAAATGGGTGCCTGATGGTAGTTGGCCCTTCACAGCAGTTTCTGTGCAGTAGGCACCTTCATCACCTGCTGGGCAGGGCTCAAGACCAGCGTGGTTCTGCATGCTCACACTGTGCTCATGTATCCACTGCAATGACACTTGATCACTCTCTTATAATCAAGGCTATGTTACCTATGAGGCAATCAGCCTCTCAGTCCTTGTGGGTGCAAGTATCATCCAACAGTTGGACCATCCTGAGAGACCTTTCGCATTCTCTCCGTTATTTGGAGATTGCAGCATTACTTTTAGATTCTTTTTCTAACTGATGCCTTTATTGGTTCCAGAACCTTTGCAGGTGACTCCACTGGCTCTGCCTGCTGTTGCAGCTCCTCTATCCTTCTGCACCAGTTCCACCTCAGTTGCTTGAAGGCCGGGGATGTTCTGCTGACACAATCGCACTCCTGTCAGTTTCAGAAGGTCTGTGAATGCACTGACATATACAGTCAGCAGTTTCTTTGACTTTTCCTTGTGAGACCTACAGCATGGGTGACTCAATGGTTAGCACTGCTGCCTCACAGTGCCAGGGACCTGGGTTCGATTCCTACCTTGGGTGACTCTCTGTGTGGAGTTTGCACATTCTCCCCGTGTCTGTGTGGGTTTCCTCCGGGTGCTCCGGTTTCCTCCCACAAACCAAAGATGTGCCAGTCATGTGAATTGGCAATGCTAAATCGCCCATAGTATTAGTTGCATTAGTCAGGGGTAAATATAGAGTAGGGGAATGCATCTGGGTGGGCTACTCTTTGGATGGTTGGTGTGGATTGTTGGGCTGAAGGGCCTATTTCCACACTGTAGGGAATCGAGCATAATCTACTGCATGGTGCCTCTGCTAAAAACACTTCACTCAGAGTTTTTCCACCCTTTGCCTGTATTGACGAGCATGACCACCATGGAGAGGTCTATCTGTGTGGCCTCAACATGTGTCCAAAGCTTCAAGTGTGTAAAGATATTGAACATCGCTCTGGGACTTAAAATATATTGATGCCCAATTGGCCAGCTTCGCTTCAGCAAGGTTGGAGTACAACTGTTGTGACTTGCCGTCGACCATCCTCTTACATCTCAAACCTTCCCCTGCCTTTGTCAGGCAGAGCATCCAGCCAGGTAACTAGAGACTGGGGGCTATTGCCCTCTGTCAACTGGGCTCCTTAAGGATTACATCTTCGTCCCTTCCTCCATGGCTGTGATATCATGAGCTGCCAATCAGCCTGTAACAAACTATGGTCCATGACTTCATGGCATCTCACTGGAACACAATGCCCTGAGTCCTGGAGCAGTGCTGATCCATTAAGAGTGGAACTCAACTGAGCATGCCTGTCCACGGGCACACAGTCTAGAGAGACTGAAAAAGTTCTCTGGATGCAACCTAATGTGGATGCCTGCAGGCATGTCTCGAGTGGCTTCCTCACTCTTTGTGGCAAAGAGATATTTGAAGAATTTGGGAGACACAACCCATCCTTACTTTATGCTGCTGGTTAGTGAAAATGCATGGACAGCATGCCACAAGTACAAACACATCCAACCAGCCTGTAATGTATAAGTCACAGGTTGGAAAGCTTGGAAAGCAAGCACCCAAGACCGGATTAACTCTCACTGTCAAAAGCTTCTTATTGGTCTCTGAACAACACCTTTAGACCCTGATGTTGCTCTCTGCACTTTCCTTTCAGTGGTCTTTCTACGAACACCATATTAACTTCCCCACTCTTTGCCCTAAAACCACACTGTGATTCTGCAAGGACATAACTCAATATGTGGTTTAGTCAAACCCCCTTTATCCATTTTTCTTCTAAAGGACTTATTCTTTAATATAGATAGATATATATTTTATCAATTTAAATCAAACTGGTAAATGAAAAGATTTAAATGAAGCTGGTGCGTAAGGAGACAGCAAATGCTAGCTAACCTGCGACACCCACGTCCCATAAGTGAATAAGCTCACAAAGATTAAGTGGATAAGACATGAAGGTAACCATGTGAAGTGCATAGACTTTTTAATCGATAGAGTGGTAACATATGCTCCATATGTACAAACTAGGTGCAATAAACCTTGTGAGTAGGTTAATCAGATTAGGTGCTGTACAACGAGCATCAAATAAATGCACCGGCAGCTAAAGCTCAGCGGCAGCTGGAGGTTCTCAGTCACAAGTCTCAACACGCTGAGAGGCCCAGGTGCTGGCTTCATGGGTTTGTCTTTCATTGAAATGCAGTACTCTGGACAGATTTATTTAAGAAAGTTTTAGAGAGCTTCCTACTTTATTAAAGCACTGGAAGACTGGACCCATCACTTGCAACTTTGGGTAGGGAGATATATCTTAAGTGAAGAGAAACAAGGATGTAGCTTATCCCTGTAGCTCATACTGCTCTACAGGTCAAAATAGCAAACAATCACCATCACCTTGAGGCCAGAACTTTGACAAAAGCTTAAATAAGAAATGATGGGCGACTTACTCCCTTCTGGATTTTGCAGGCAATAAGTACACAGTTCCTTTAAGAGCTGAGCATACACAGTGTCTAAGAGACTTAAAGGCTTATGTCTATGCAGACTATGCAGGCATTTTTAAGTCTCTTTGCAGCTGCACAGTTTAAGTAGTCACATTGATCAAGAGTATTGTCACCACTCACTGGTGTGGTGTGATAGGAATCAAGCCCTCAATTCTTGGAGTCACCACAAATGTACAAACTTGACTCAACACCAAATTGTCCAATTTCACCTAGCTGTTTTAATATTCAGGTTAAGAAGTATGCACATCAGACTTTTTCTTCCATTAACAAGAAAATGACTATTTATTAAAATCAAACTGTTTTTAATCAATGGCAAGAAAGGAACCTGAATTCCTAACTTATAACTCTATAACTTAAACTCTACCCCTTTTTAAAATTCCCAAACATGCACAAACAGATGCACAAAGCAACAAGACAAGGATATTGATGTTGGAAAAAGAGAAAAAAATGTAAATCAGAGAGAAACAGTTTGAAACCACCAATCTGGACCACAGGAGGTGATGAGATGTTTCTTTTAATTCCTTCCACTTCCTGCCAATTTTTTGTCCATGAGACAAAGTTGTTTGCAACTGCTGCTGTTTCTCATTCACTGGTTAAGAATTTGCCCCGTTCAGTGACTCTGGAGGCAGTTTCTCCCCCTTTTCTATTCAACAGGTGATTTGCAGAGAGCGGTTTGAAGGGAAATGGTGAGTGACAACAGCTACTGAAATATTTTCTGTTACTTCTGCACCCAGGAGGGGAAGAAAGCGAATGAGGTCCTTTATCTTTGGCAGGATAAGAGTTTCTGCTGTATTGTCCAAATATAAGGCTGCCCAGGAACCAATCAAATGGTTGAGCTCTGCTGAACCCACAACTGGTCAACAGAATAACCAACAAGGCCTTACTGAATAGGTGTATGACACCCTCCGATGAGCCAATGTTGTGGATGCAACTCACAAAGGGTAACTCATTTTTAGAACTGCAACATCTTGTTCTTCAGAGTCCTTGCTTTAAAGCTGTATCTTTTCCTCCACTTCAGTTAACAATCCAAATAAAAAGGTGGTCTTCACAGTGTACACAGCAATTGATTCCGTGTGTTCATTGAACTTTGTCCTTTCTCTCTCTCTTTATTCGCTTTACCATCCTGGCAGTGCCATCAACTGTTTTGGTTGGAATGTAAAGGAGCCTCCGGCAGCAGATGATGACAGTGAGGGAGAGCAGCTGGAGGAGTTCAATAGTCTTTTTGGAAGAAAGGGTGTTTTTGAGGGGAGGAAGGGGCAGACAGACAAAGTAAATCACAGTCTTCATTCCATGTAAGTACTGTAAATACTTACTTCCTTAATCTTAATTTCTCTTCATGTTTTAAACTTTTGGGCCATCTGTGTTCAAACCTCATGTCACACTAAGTTTTAATATTACCTTCTCAAAATGCTTTGTTTTGGTGCCTTTCAGATGCTCCTTTTTGGCCAAGCTTTCAATCATCTGCCCTCATGTCTCCTGCTTCAGAAGAGTTTTAATTTCTGTCTGATTACAACTCAGCAGTTTACCTTGGTATATTAAAGATCCGATATAGCCACTAATTCGGCATCAACCTGGTAGTTTTGCACCCACTTTAGCAATGACGTGAAGGCATTGGAGAGAGGTTGCAGAAAAATACTACATGAATGGTCACAAGGATGAAGAACTGAAGTCATGTAAAGAAGTTGGAAAACCTGGGGCTGTTTCCCCTTCGAGAAGAAACATTTGGGAGAAGATTTGTTAGAGGTAGGAGTCTGGTCTGAGTGGTTGGATAAGAAACTTTCTCAATAGGTTTGAAAACTAGAGGACTCTGAATTAAAGTAATTGGATAAAAGCAATGGAGACATGTGGATAACCTTTGTGGTTAAGATCTGGAAAAGTACTGCTTAAAAGTGACAGGTAATTCATGGCTATCAAAAAGGAATTGTAAGAAAAGGAAACATTTGCAGGGCTAGGGAGAGGCAGAGGAATGGTACTAGATGAATTGCTGTGTCAGTGAATCAGTACATAACATGGACGTTGGGTAAACCTTTTAAATGCTATAACCATTTAATGATTTTGTGCTATAGATACATGGTTATTGTATAATTGTTTTCAATGAATGCTACATTTCATCAATATTTTTGTACATTCTACATCTAATAAACTTTCCTCAGACTGATTGAATCCTGCATCCTGAAATATTTTACAGAATTAAATCATGCTGAATTTTCCCTTAGTCAGATGTGCTGTATTGCTAAAGATTGCACTTGCCCATTTTTGTATTGGATGTGTGGTTCAGAGCATGTTTCATGTGTATTACCAGTTGTTATAAAAGCATCTGTAATGTCTTAACATTTGCTCGAAATAGATATTCTTCAGTTTTGCTTGTTTAGGTCTTTATTCAAACAACATGTCTTATTTTCTAAAAGATATTAAGAATTTGAGGAGCTTTTGCTGTTAGCTAAGCTGAAAAAGAACATAGTTGTTTTCTTGTTATTTTTTCTGATTTTCTACCAATTGGAATCTGTGCAGAAACTCTTTTTGCTGTAACTATGGAGCAGAACATTGGGCAAAGGCCCAGAGTGCAGGAGATAAGAAGAGCCATTGGCAGTCTGGGGGCAGTGATTTTAGGTATTGCTAAATATGGGCATTAAAGCAGGACTATTTTAGGAGGAGTGAAGTCATAGAAACCAGAAAAGATGGGCCAGAATTTCAATTGCTTCCACCTAGCTAGTGCACCAGTTACCTACAGATTAATGACATCCATCTAGACCAAGATGTCTTGGGCGGTACAAACAGTATGCAAGGAAGATAAGTACTGCTATTAGATCTGAATGTGAACTCTGCTGCCTCCATTGGAGAAATGGAGTGTTTTGGGCATGTCTTTTAAGGTTGTTTTTACAGTCCCATGCTCGTCTGGCCAGATGGCTCTCAAGACTTTCCAACGGCTCCTTTGACTTGTCGACAGATGCTGACTCTGACAGGAGAAATGAGCTGTTTGCTCTGTTTGGAGAAGGAATTACTCCCAGCCAGACCACGAGGGCATAGATGGAGGCACCCACTGGGGTCAGCTGCTGGGGAATCACAGGATGTAGTTGCCACACCAGAAGCTCTTGAACAATTCGCTACATTCTGTGAAGTTGAGAGACAAGTGATAGCAGAGGGAAAGGCCTTGCACTCTGTATGAGCTGGTATATGCAGGAGAAAGTGAGGACTGCAGATGCTGGAGATCAGTGCTGAAAATGTGTTGCTGGAAAAGCGCAGCAGGTCAGGCAGCATCCAGGGAACAGGAGAATCGACGTTTCGGGCATAAGCACTTCTTCAGGAATGAGGAAAGTTTGTCCAGCAGGCTAAGATAAAAGGTAGGGAGGAGGGACTTGGGGGAGGGGCGTCGGAAATGTGATAGGTGGAAAGAGGTCAAGGTGAGGGTGATAGGTCAGACTGGGGTGGGGGCGGAGAGGTCGGGAAGAAGATCTCAGGTTAGGAAGGCGGTGCTGAATTCGATGGATTTGACTGAGACAAGGTGGGGGGAGGGGAAATGAGGAAACTGGTGAAACCCGCGTTCCTGCCTTGTGGTTGGAGGGTTCCTAGGCAGAAGATGAGGCGCTCTTCCTCCAACCATCAT
>NC_057728.1:10415361-10568017 GCF_004010195.1 Chiloscyllium plagiosum
CTGACCTATCACTCTCACCTTGACCTCTTTCCACCTATCGCATTTCGACGCCCCTCCCCCAAGTCCCTCCTCCCTACCTTTTATCTTAGCCTGCTGGACAAACTTTCCTCATTCCTGAAGAAGGGCTTATGCCCGAAACGTCGATTCTCCTGTTCCCTGGATGCTGCCTGACCTGCTGCGCTTTTCCAGCAACACATTTTCAGCTCTGGTATATGCAGGAGCTGAACAGACTGGGCAGCCACTTTATCCCCCCCAAACTTTGTCAGAATAAGTGGGTCAGTTACATCACTCTGATATCAGTAATGGTGTGAGTGGCATGGTGGCTCAGTGGTTAGCACTGCTGCCTCACAGCACCAGGAACCCAGGTTCAATTCCAGCCTTGGGTGACTGTCCGTGTGGAGTTTGCACATTCTCCCTGTATCTGCGTAGGTTTCTTCCCACAGTCCAAAGATGTGCAGGTCAGGTGGATTGGTCATGCTAAATTGCCTCATAGGAATATGTAGATTAGTTGCATTAGTCAGGGGCAAATGTAGAGTAATAGGGGAGGGGAATGGGTCTGAGTGGGATACTCTTCTGAGTGTCGATATGGACCTGTTGGGCCAAATGGCCTGTTTCCACACTGTAGGGATTCTATGAACCCTTAATCAACCAGGTGTTCCAGATTAGATTAGAAAGTCTACAGTCCACACCAACCCTCTGAGGGGTAACCCACCCAGACCCATTTTCCGTCTGACTAATGCACTTAACACTACAGGCAATTTAGCATGACCAATTCACCTGATGAGCACATTTTTGGACTGTGGGAGGAAACTGGAGCTCCCGGAGGAAATTCACACACATGCAAGGAGTGTGTGCAACCTTCACATAAACAGTCGCCCGAGGCTGGAATCGAACCTGGGTCCCTGTGTTGTGAGGCAGCAGCGCTAACCACTGAGCTGTCATGCCATTCCATATCATGGGAATGTGACATCAGAATGAGGGCTGAAGGTGACCCTTCTGAAGCCTTTCCCTGGAACCCTGTAGGAATAGAGAGCAGCTAATTCTGAAGTGCTGTCTCATTGTGGTGTTGGTACTCTGTAGCTCCATACACTTGGCCCTCGAGTTGAGGTTGGGTGGGGGGGTTAATGGACGGAGTCAGGCAATACTGAAGATAAGGAGGTTGCCATAGCATTGAGCCATTAGTGACAGGGAAATGGGAGGTCGTCCATTGAAGAGTCCTTTGAAAGCTCAGTATTCACGTGAAGGGCATGGGGACTACTCTTGGCCAGTGTGTGCTGTTGCTCTGTCAACTACTGCACTGATTGAGGCACCTGCTGGGTACCCAAGTCCTTGATGCTCCCTTGTGCTTTCCACAGGGGCAGTTGCAGAGAGCAGTTAGAATGCCCCAGCTCAGTCAGCACTAGCCTTTTTGCTGGAGTGCGGGTGGATGCATCCCTGAGGTAGCACTCTCCATCAATGCAGACCTCACCCAGGGGGCATTACATGCGCACCATGAGACCCGCGAAGAGGCTGATGAGGAGAGGCCACCTTCAGGGCATTGTCATCACCCTGAACCTCTTGGCCTCACCAATTGATGACCCATTGCACATTTCAAGCTGGATCATGGGTAATCTGATTGCACCACTTTTTTTTTGCATTAGATTAGATTAGATTAGATTACAGTGTGGAAACAGGCCCTTCGGCCCAACAAGTGCACATCTTTGGATGGTGGGAGGAAACCGGAGCACCCGGAGGAAACCCACGCAGACACGGGGAGAACGTGCAAACTCCACACAGTCAGTCGACTGAGGCGGGAATTGAACCCGGGTCTCTGGCGCTGTGAGGCAGCAGTGCTAACCACTGTGCCACCGTGCCGCCCATCCTCCAATAACTTTTTACTCCCTTCCTTCTCAATGATCTATCAACCTCTGCCTTAAAAACCTATTCAATGGCGTTACTTCCCGCATCTTTTCAGGAACAGAGTTCCAAAGACTCAAGACATTTTGTGGGGAAAAAAGATTAATCTCTCATCTGTTTTAAAATGTTCTAGGTTCTCCCATCCTTTTCACATTCACCCTGTCAAGACTTCTCAGGATCTTGTATGTTCCAATGACATTGACTCTTACTCTTCAAAATCCCAGTGGGCACAAGCCTAACCTGTCTAAACTTTCCTCATAAAACACTATTCCAATTCCAGGTAATGGTCCAGTAAACCTTCTCTGGACTGCTTCCAATGCACTTCCACTCTTCCTTAAATAAGCGACCAATGTTGCACACAATAATCCAGTTGTGGTCTCACCAATGAACTGTAGAACTGAAGCATAACTTCCCCATTTCGGTATTCAGTTCCCCTCACAATGGATGATAACATTGATTTAGCTGTCTTAATTGCTTGCCATACCTGAATACTACCCTTTTGTGACTGATATACTGGGATGCATTTCCGTCGACATTTCTTAGGACTGAAATCTCTCATCATTTAGATAATATGTTGCTTTTTTATGTTTCCTGCCAAATGGACAATTTCACACCTTCCTACACTATTCTCCATTTGCCAAATCTTTGGCAACTCATTTAACCCATCTATCCTTTCGTAAGTTCCTTGTGTTCTCTTCACCACTCACTTGCCCATCTGTTTTTGTGTTGTTATCAGCAAACATAACGGCCGTACCTTTGGCCACTTCATCCAAATCATTTATATTAATTGAAGTCCCAGCAGTGATCTCTGCGGGACTCCACTAGTCATTGGCTGCATCCTGGAAAAAGACCCTTTTATCCCAACTCTCTGCCAGTCAGTCAATGCCATCTCTAGTTGTCCTTGAGACGGTGGTGGTGAGTTGTCTTCTTGAACTGCTGCAGTCCATTTGTTGTAAGTAGACTCACAATTCCCTTAATCTACAGAAAATCTTCAAAAAATTCCGCAATGTCATTTAATCATGATTTCCCTTTCAAAAAAAACCGTGTCGACTCTGTTTGATTAGGTTTAATTTATCCAAGTGCTCAGTTATAACATCTTTAATAATAGCTTCTAACATTTCCCTTATGGCACGCATTAAGCTAACATGACCTGTAGTTTCCTGTTTTCTGCACACCTCCCCTTCTGAATAAAGGAGCTACACTATTGCTCTAGCAAAGAAAACCATGTTCACAGCATTGCTGCCTTGACACTGTTCATTTTATGGAATCACAATGGATCTCATGTACCCAATTTCTGTGAACCTTGGACCATGGAGAAGAGAAAATTAATTTGTAACAACATTGAAAGTCTTTCTTTCTGTCTCCTGGGTTCTCTCTGCATCAGACTTCCCCACGGGTGACGATGCCAGTCAACAATTGAACAACTGTGTGGTCTCAGGTTAAAAATTGAACACCTCTAGGACTCTAAGGACTTCTAAACTGCCTAGTTTATTCTTCCTGTCTGTACCAGACAGAGCCTCCTTTGTAAAAATATCGCCTGTGGTTTTCTGCATGTGTTTGATGTTATGAATTTGTTTTTTCACTCTGGGTTGGTAGGTAATGAAATTATTCTTCCACTCAAGAAATCTTGTAATTGGTTCATTAATTCTAACCAGTACTATGTCTCCATTGAAGTGTGCTGAAAAGAAAATAAAGATATTTGCTCTAAGAGGAGTTTAATGAGAGAGGAGCCGATCCACCGATCCTCACCTTGCTGTTATACAATGCAACACGACTTTGAAAGGAGGACGTCTGAACAAACGCACGCAATAGTCAAGTGAACACAAAATATTACCATGTCTGTATGCATGTCATACCACAACATTGATTTAACTCAAATTCTGTCACAGAGACCTAAAATGCCCTTACGTTTTCTTTCATGATGACTATTTCTATGTTTTTTAAATAAGAAGTTTTAATCAACCTGTTTCAGAGGTGTTATTACACATCTCTGGAGCAAATGGAAATTACCCAATGTTAGCGGTGAAGCCAGAGGTAGCCTGTTTAGTGTGTGTCCGGTTGCCATGGTACTTCTGGAGGTGTGGGAAGGTTTTGACCTACTGGTGCATGAGAATCCTCCTTGGCCTCACCTGCTGGATGTTGTCGGATCAATGTTGGAGGTGATGAGGAGACATGCTATCACCAGTCATACCCAAAGAGGAAGGACCTTAGGAACCGATGCCCACTCATCTTCCGTTTGGGTTCACAATGGCAGCTCCCTTTCTCCCTGAGGTGAAGTGGGCACCTTAAGGGATGTCCAGGTGTCAGCTAGCCGTTTCGATATGGAGCCAGGGCTACAGTGATGGGGTCAGAGTGCATATGGATTGAGTGCTCAAAATGGCATCCCTTCACACACCCAGTGGTGGTTAGAAACATAGAAAGTAGAGGCAGAAATAAGCCATTTGGTCCTCCAAGCTTGCTCCAGTATTTAATATGATCATGGCTGAGTATCTCACTCAGTATTCCTACTGCTTTCTTTCCATAATCGAAGATCCATCTCCAAGGAGAAAACCACATGCTCGCAGGTCTGTGTCAGAGCTTGGAGCTAATGCAGATTGCTGTTGCATGTGACCTCTGGCGTCTCCAACAGATACCCCCCTGACTTTTGCTTTGTGTCCAGCAAACTTACCATTGCCATGACGAGACTCCTGCCATCAGCGTGGGACTTAGCCGGGCTCTGATCATCAGTGGTCCTCTGAGTGTTGCAGAACCCAGTTGTCATGTCCTCCCTGAGTTGCTGCTGTGTATTTGTTCTGTGCTCACCAGCTGGTCATCCCAATATTACTTGTGACCCTTCTGTGCACTCTGTGCATAACTGCATTACCTGAACATGGTTGCACACCATTCTCAAACACCCCTCTAGCTGCAGTTTGTCCCTCAATTGATATGCAATCAGTAGTACTCCGTACCCATATGTGATAGCAAGTGAAGTAGACCATTGGGCTCTTTGAGCCTGCTTCACCATTGGATAAGAGCATGGTTGATCTCAAAAGGTTAGTACATGGGTACAGCAAGAAATCAAGAAGCTAATGCTATCCTCATTTATGAGAGGAATTGTTTGTGTTTTGAACTACACATTCCCATCAGCTCCCAATAAGACTGATTCCTGCCCTTAATGAGAACCTGAGTCAGAGTGTGTGGTGCTGGAAAAGCACAGCTGCCTGACCGGCTGTGCTTTTCCAGCGCCACACTCTCCGACTCTGTTCTCCAGCATCTGCAGTGCTCACTTTCTCCTCCTTAATGAGAATCTATTTACCTTTGCTTTAAAATTGTTCAGTGACACTTACCTCTGCTGCCTTCGAAGGCAGAGAGTTCCAAAATCTCTCAATTTGCGAAAAAACATTCTCCTAATCTCTCTCCTGAAAAGAGTGAGCCCTGATTTTAAAAAAGAAAATGTCTGCTTGTTCTGGACTGACTTAGAAGGGGGAGGCATCCTTTCCATGCCTGCCCAAGTCATGACCTTTGAGGATCTTATACATTTCGATTAAGTCGCCCCCCACTCTTCTAAGCTGTAGAAACAAACCCAGTTTGTTCAGCCTTTCCTCATAAAACAATCTGTTCATTCCAAGCATCAATCCTCCTAACCTTCATCTGAATTGCCCCAATGCATTGACATCCTTCTTTAAGTAAGGAGACCAAAACTTCAAGCAGTGTTTGAAATGTGGGTCTGTAGAATTGAAGCATAATGTCCCTACTTTTATGTTCAATTTCTCTCATAACTGAGGATAGCATCCCATGAGCCTTCGACATTACTTGGTGTAATCTCTGGACTAACGTTTTGAGACTCGTGCACAGATTTCTCGGCAGCAAGGAATTCTGCAGTTCTTTGATGTTTTCAGCTCCGCATACAGATCCTCGGGGACCCTCCCTTGGTGTGTAACAGGCAAGAACATGCATGTGATATCACCCACTCCGACCTAGCCACATCTCCATGCATAAAATTCACAGCCATTCCAAAGTTGCCGTTCTTCCCGAGGCAGGTGACAGATGTCAGTGAGAATGTCCTCAGTGAAGAGGGATGTTGCACACACGTCCTCACTTGAGTTTCAGGTAGCAGATATGGTTCCTGAGGACTCTGGATGGATAGGAGCACTCAATAAAAGGCTCAATTTCTCCACCTCACCTTAAGCAACATATCTTCTTCTGTGACCCCCACTACTTGTTCTCCCTATCATGCTACAGAATAAATGAAATAGGAACCATTGCATCCGCATGGATGGGAGGGAATGGTCTGGGCAGATTCATTGAAATCACTAACAAAGACTTCATCAAAGTAGTACACCTGGGCCTCACCAGCTTTACATGTTCGTCCAAATCACCAAATACTCTGCAACAGCCAGTTGAAATCGATCAGCTGTGAACCTGAACGTAAGAGATGACCCCTTTAAATAATGCTGGAAGGGAATCTTTCCGACTGCTAACAGCTTTTCAGCTGCACAAGGGTGAGCGAGGGCGTTAGCAGAAGCATTGAGGTTAAAAATAGCATCACTAATAACAAATTAGCATTATTCCCTCATTGACGTCATGATCGGCCTACTCTGCAAAATTCAATTGCAGGCTCCCAGCGCCCTGCAAATGACCTATCCGAAATCACGTCAGTGAGGCCCGAACTAGAAGCCTGTTGATGTGGTGGGGAGGATATTTTGGCAAAGAAAAGGCCTTTGTGGTGCCAAAAATAAGAACGCTGCCCGCCGAGGTTTGTGACAGTACTGTGTAGGGCAGGTCAGACTGTCTTAGCTGGAGCTGAGGTGCATGTAGTGCAATTGGCCTTAGTTTTGCTGATCTTGGGAAGATTATTGTTTCCTGGATGCTGTCCAGTGATTCACATTGGAGCTGTATTCATGTGATGTTGAATGTGGCCAGGAACACACTTCTCTCGAATGGCTTCAATTCCTTTTTCCATCTGAATTTCCCTTTAGCTGACAAATGTTTACACAATTATCCTTTGCAATACTCCTATTGCCTTTCCAATATTTTAGGGTGTAATGATGATCCATGGGTGAGGCATAGTGGTGTTGTCACAGGACTAGTAACTCTAAGGCAAAAAGTGTAGCACTGGAAAAGTGTAGCAGGTCAGACAGCATCCGAGGAGCAGGAGAGTCGATGTTTCGGGCATAAGCCCTTCATCAGGAATATGATTATGCCCGAAACTTCGACTCTCCTGCTCCTCGGATGCTGTGCTTTTCCAGCACCACACTTTTCAAGCTTGATTCTTCAGCACCTGCAGTCCTCACTTTCTCCCAGTAACTCCGAGATCCAGATGATGCTCCAGAGACTGGAGTTCAAATCCCCATCGTGGAAGATGGCAGAATTTGAATTCAAGTAGAAATCATCTGGAATTAAAAATCCATTGTTGTTTCTCATAAAAACCGTTCTCGCTTTAGGGAACAGAGCTTGCCTTCACTATACCTGCTCTAGCCTAAATCTGACTCCAGACTCACAGCAATATGGTTGGCTCTTTACTGCTTTCTGAAATGGCCTGGCAAGCCACTCACCATTATCGAACTGCTAAAACATCTGAGGAAAGGAATGAAACCAGATGAACCAGCTGCCATTGACCTAGGCCATTTGTTATGAATTGATTTCATTTGGCATCATGTTTGGCACAATAAAGTGCCCGTTCTTGCACTGTTCGATGTTCTGTGTTCAAAATCAGCCCTAGCAACCCAACATTTTAATTTCTGAGGGCAAGTTCTAAAAGTAGGAGAGCTGTCTGTTTGCTGGTCAGGCAACAGCCTGACATAGTCATACTCCTGGAAGTACACCTTCCAAACAATGTCCCAAGCACCATAATCACCATCATTGAGTATGTGAATCTCAATTAGAGTGGTGCTGGAAAAGCACAGCAGGTCAGGCAGCATCCGAGAAGCAGGAAAATTTACATTTCGGGCAAAATCCCTTCATCAGGTCCTGTGTCATCTTTGGGTACACCACCTGTGGATGCATGAAGAAATGCTTAAACAAGGAAACCTAAGTCTTGTTTGGTCTCTGTGAAATCGATTGGTTAAAAATATTCCTGTTGACAGTGGCGGAAAAACCTGTAATTGTCTCCAAATATGTCTTTACTCTGCATGCTTGTCTCTGACATGAGAGAGTTACCTTCCTCATGTAATGGTTGGTGGACAGATAGGAGATGTTGAAAATATTACCTGCTCCAGCCATAACCAGACACAAAACAGTTCATTACCAACATCACGTTCACTCACTGACAATGTTGATCACAGCCTACTAGAGGCTGCTTTTCTCTCTGTTCTGTCTACTGCAGGTGACAGATTTTACTGAAGATCCTTAGTGAAGCAGTACATCTGATAACACTGTGCCTCTTTGCCATTGAGGGCAAGGTCAGATACATTGTCATGCTGAAAGTCCTCCCTCCCTCCATCCCTCCTCACTTGCCTTGCTTTGTATCATCTTTATTTATTTTCCACATCTTTACAGTAATCTGTGCAGGGTACAAACTATTACAGCCATATTTGGGAAACTTTTGTGTAAAGTCTTTTGACATCAGGTAAAGTTCTACGAGATGTGCCTCACCCCGCTGCACTTCAACATAATTCTGGAAATCACCGTAGAATTCTACAATTGCAACAAGAACTTGTAGAGATGATTCAGCTTCTAACCTGTCGGTAGTGGATTACCTGTTTTAATAGCGCTGAGGGCTGGTCCAGCCTGCTGCTGGATGCATGTTGAGCTGTTTGGAGGATCAAAAAGGGCACATGTTGGAACACAGTGCTCCAAAATGGAAACCCTGATGTTAAATGATCTGCCTAACCGGTATATTGCGCATGAGCTAATAGCCTCACCAAGACCGCATCCACTGTAGTGAGCACAATGGAGTGCATGTCTGTTCAAATAAAATGCTGGAAATCTGAAATAAAGTAGAGAATATTGGAAAACTCAGCATCTACAGACAGAAAAATCAAGTTAAATTTTCTAATTTGTTCAGACTCTTCAGACCTTCTCAATGTGGGAGCATGTTGTGGGCACCATTTGTTTTGGAGTTAAGACCACATCCATTCATTGAATATATGAGTCCTTTGAGCTGATCTTGTTCTAATTGTTGCTGAATCCCATTCACTCTGACTTATGGAGTGCGAGAGAGGTGACAAACTCACAGATGAGATATCTCTAGGAATTAAGTATAGCAATTACCTTGCCTTGTTTGTAAAGACAGACTGGTGAAAAAGTTAATGGATGCCAGAATTTAGTGTGGAAGTTTAATATAGTTTTATTTTGAAGTCTAATCCTGAAGAGGTTCTGGACTCTTCCTTCTCCTCCACTAGTCGATCTAAAACCTCTTTGTAATGCAGCATCAAGTATAAAATGAAAGACCTTGCTGGCTGGGGAGCCAGTGAGGGGTTAGCGTTGCCTCTTTAGGGGAAGGTTGCATAACCACAAGTCAATGAGACCATGGACAAGTCACTAATGGTTCTTTCCCTAGACACCAGAACCAATGGGAAAGCTATGGCTGCTATATGTTGAACAGCCATGGAGCCCTAGATCAGGGACTGACCCGGGAAGGCTGATAACTTAGACAGACAAAGATATGGGGCAGAATTTGAAAAAGGGTAATCACTTTGCTGGATGTATACTATAGACCCTGAAATCAGTCAAGGTTAGATAGAAATAAAGGAACGTAGGTAGATCTCAGCATGAAAATAATCGGGTAATGATAATGAACTGTTTGGAGGTTCATAGAGGCCATTTGTTGGAACACAGAGCTCCAAAATGGAAGCACTGATGTTAAATGATCTGCCTAACCTGTGTCCTGCGCATGAGGTAATAGCCTCACCAAGATGGCATCCTCTATATTGAGCATGCCTGTTCAAATAAAATGCTGGAAATCTGAAATAAAGCAGAGAATCTTGGAGAAACTCAGAGAAACTCAGCATCAACCTCCCAATATTAACTGGGATAGATAATGTGTGAAAGGATTAGAGGCGCCAAATTCTTAATATATGTCCAGGAGAGCATGTAGAAAGTCTAACAAGAGACAGAGAAGTCCTGGACCTAATTCTAGGGAATAAAGCCAGGCAAGTGGTAGATGTCAGTGGGGGAACGTTTCAGTGATAGTGATTATAATTCAGGAAGAGTAAAGGTGCGTATGGATAAGGACGAAGAAGGTGTGGAAATCAATGCTCTGAGTTGGGGAAAAGCTGATTATTAATATAAGACAGGATCTGTCCAAAGTGTACTGGGTGTAGCTCCTTCTGTGAAAATCCACACCATAGTAGTGAAAGTTATTCAGAAAGTTAATAGTGATCGTGCAGGGCCAACATACTCCCATGAAAGTGAAGGGTGTGGCCAACAAGTACAATTATTGGCATTTGACAAGGTCCTTCATCGTAGACTGTTTAAAGAGCCTGTGGGATCTTGGGCAATTTTGCCAGATTGGATCCAGAATAGAGTAGGTGCCAGGAAGCAGAGGGTGATGGTCATAAGGTGTTTTTGTGACTGGAAGCTGGTGTCCAATGGTGTACTACAGGGTTTGGTGCTGAGTCCCTTCCTGTTGTAGTGTACATTAGTGACCTACATATAAATGTAGGAAACATGATGCTGATGACACATACGTTGGTGGTGTGGTTATAGGGAAGAATTAAACCTTAGACAAAAGGACAGTATAGATTGGTTGGTCAGATGGGCTGAACAGTGATATATGGAATTTTAATCCTGAAAACCGTGATTGATGTGTTTTGGATAGGCAGATAAGCAAAGGAATACATGTTAAGTGGTAGCCCCCGAGGAAGTAGACTGGAGTGTGATGCAGTTGGTTTTGCCCCCATATTTTGTCATGGCTTTGGCATGATAGCATGGGTGATAAAATCTTGAGGGAGTGAGTGTTGGCAGAGAAAGTTGGTATCTGCTGATAGGTGAGGGGATCATTACTCTATCGTGGGAACGATGGATGCATTCATTCAATGGAAGACTGAGGCAGGTTTTCTTTTTAATGTAAGCATAGGATGTGTGTTGCTGGCTAAGCCAACATATATTGATTGTTACTAACTGCTCAGAGAGCAGTTCAGAACAAACCACATTGCTGTTAGTATGGAGCCATGCAATAGACTAGATAAGGACAGAAGAGATCCTTTGCTAAAAGAACATGAGTGAACCAGATGGGTTTCAACCCAATTGATAATAGTTTCATGGATGGCATTAGATTCTTAATTCCAGATTTTTATTAAATTCAATTCCATCATCTGTGTGGTACCATTAAAATCCAGACCCCTAGAATTGCCCGGTTCTGGATTAATGATCTAATGATTATACCACTAGGCTATCTTCTCCCCTTGACTTGGCTTATACTCACTCCAGACCATCCATCTCCTCATGAGGAGCTGTTGAGCACTTATGGGTGACACAATGGCTCAGTGGTTAGCACTGCTGCCTCTCAGAGGCAGGGACCTGGGTTTGATACCAGCCTTGGGCGACTGTCTGTGTGGAGTTTACACATTCTCCCCATGCCTGCGTGGGTTTCCTCCTGGTGGTCTGGTTTCCTCCCACAGCCCAAAGATGTTCAAGTTAGGTGAATTAGCCATGCTAAATTTTCCGTAGAGTTCAGGGATGCGTAGGTTAGGTGCATTAGTCAGGGGTAATGTAGAGTAATAGGGTAGGGAAATGGGTCTGGGTGGGTTATTCTTTGGAGGATCAGTATGGACTTGTTGGGCCAAATGGTCTGTTTCCACACTGGAGAGATTCTATGATAGGGAGGAGGAACAACAGGCACCCAGGGACACTCCAGAGATAACCTGCCTCTTCACCTCCTGCAGTTAGTGACTCCATTGATCCCTCTTGGTTAGGTCTCGACAAGCCCTCTAGGCCCTGCACCACGAGTGGACACCCATCAAGGCATCTGAGAGGAGCCAGTACAGCAGCCATCAGGCTTCCCATAGCTCAGTAGCACCAGGATGCAGCTGGATCCTCAGCTTTCTGACCCACAGATTGTAATCAATGAAGGTAAACAACGGCACCTCCTCCACAACAAGCTCACAAAGGATGTGTTCTCAGCCCCCTACTGTACTTCCTGTAACCCCACGACTGTGTCGCCAAATTCCAAATGAATGTCAGCCGGAAGTTTGCTGACAACACCACTGTGGGTAGGACGGATATCAAACAGCAAAGAATCAGAATACAGAAAGGAGATAAAGGGCTTGGTGGCATGGTGCAATGGTAATAACCTCTCTCTCAATGTCAGCAAAATTAAAGAACTGATCATTGACTTCAAAAAGAAAGCAGGGGAATGCATCCCCATCTACATCAATGGAGCGGACGTTGAGGGGGTTGAGAGCGTCAAGTTCCTCGGAGTGACAATAACCAATAATCTGTCCTGGATTTCCTATGTAGATGCAACAGTCAAGAAGGCACAGCAATGCCTCCTCATCCTCAGGTGACTCAGGAAATTCAGCATGTCCATAAGGACCCTTAGCAACTTCTACAAATGCACCACAGAAAGCATAAAGTCCAGGTGGGTAATGGCCTGGTATGGTAACTGCTCTGCCAAGGATGGTAAGAATTTACAGAAAGTTGTGTTCACAGCCCAGATCATCACGGAAGCCAACCTCCCATCCATAGACTCACCTACGTGGATCATTGCAGCAGAAAGGCTGCCGACATCATCAAAGACCCATTCCACCCCGGTAATGCTCTCCTACAACCTTTTCTTTCAGGCAGAAGATATGGAAGCTTGGACACACGCAGCAATAGGCTCAGGAACAGTTTCTTCCCCACTGTTATTAGACTGATGAATGGACTCTCTAACTTTAAATAATGCTGATCTTGTTACTACTGATCTTGCCTGGCGCACATCCTATGTGGTGTAACTGTCCAAGTTTTTTCACCCGATGATCTGTATCTCCTTGCTTACTAAGATCCGCCTGAACTGCTCGCGAACAAAGCTTTTCTTGGGTACCCCTGACAATAAATCAAAGCAATCAAGATATAACGGAAGTTATAGAGCCATAGGGTCATACAGCATGGAAACAGACCCTTTTGGTCCAACTCATCCACACTGACCAGATTTCCCAATCTGATCTAGTCCCATTTGTCATCTTTTGGCCCCTATCCCTCTAAACCCTTCCTATTCATATACCCATCCAGGTGTCTTTTAACTATTGTAATTGTACCTGGAAGGATAAGGAAGCTTAAAGAATATTGAAACCCATGCATACTAAGTGATTTCAATTGAATGTAAATGAAAGCACTGTGGTACAATGTAGCTTTTTGTGTTGCATTAATGTGGTCAGGCTATTAGATAAGGCTCCTGATTGCCTATAACAGAAACAGAAAGAATCTTAAAGGACACTGTTTACTGAAGGCACTCACATATCTCATATGGAGCTGTGCCTGGAACACTCCGAAGCTGCCAGTCACCACCTGCCCCTGGGAGGAACATGAACTCGGAGAGTCCAGATGTTAGCTACATGTATGAGTATGGGCAATAACTGAGCACTGCGTAGGCCCTTCAATATTCTACAATTTTATACACTGCTGTTTGAGGAATGTGTGCATAGTCCCCCATGTATTCCTGCATAACTTCCTACCGATGGCCCAGAAACAGAGCAGAAGGTCATTGGTATAAGCCTGAAAAATAATGTTTATTGAATGCAAACCCAACGAGCATAAAATGTAAACACAGAAATCTATGGCAGGAAACCCTCTCAGCTATCATTAGCTCATAGCTCTGTCAGAAGTCATTCAGTCTCAAATTAGTGGCTATTACATTCTCTTAGGCCTGTCTGTGACATTTTGTGACTTCTTCAGCAGAATCAACAGCATCACTTCCTTCGGCGTCTCCATCAGACTCCCCTTGTTCATCTGAGGAGGCATGTGGCTCATCCATCTTCCTAACCCCACTGTTCAGCTAGGTTTTTGGAAGCACAGCAAGCAACATTATTCTGGAGATGTGGGCCTGTGAGTGCTAAAGTCCTTGCCCTGAGTAATCCTGGCATGAACTTCAAGTGAATTATGTTGTACTCAACAATGAGTTTAGTGTATGCACGGGCAGCAAAGACACACTGTTTAGCATCAGCCTGGAGGGATGTCCACCTCCATAGAATCGGTCCCAAACCTGATGCCCTCCATCCAATACCAGTTGCCTAGCAACATGCTCCCTCACTCAGTTCTCCTAATTGTAAACTCATGTGGTTCTGGAGTAATCCTGCTTTGAGCATCAAGGTTTTCAGTCTCCATCCAGTTCCCCAAATCTGCTCTCAGGGCTTCCTGAAGAAGGGTTATACCCAAAATTTTGATTTCTCCACCTCCTGATGCTGTCTGGCTTGCTGTGTTCTTCCAGCTTTCAGCCTGTCCACTTCAGGGTCTCCACCTACTACCCACCCAAGGCATTGATATCGATATGGACCAGGACCTCTGGGCTGTTCATCCTTCCTCAAATGAGTGTCCTGCAGCATCCTTGACCCCAGCACCAGGAAAGCAACATCCCATCATGGCTTCACTTTTTCAGCAGCGGAAATGCCTTCTGTTCCCTTAACTGACTAATCTTCCATCAGGATTCCACTCCTCTTCCTCCCTTCCGACAGGTGTGAGTCACCCATGGTGGTGCTGATATAGTCCAGACTGTACTCCCTCTGAGGAACCATTGCACTTGGGATGTGCAGCTCCAACACATACTCCTGCCATGTTCCCAGCTTACAGTAAGTGATGGGGCAACCCAAAGCTTTGACCCTAGAAGGTACAGGCAATGGGGCAAGAACCTCCTGGATGCCAGTCCCCATGCTGTTTAACTTGCATTACAACTTGCATGGATACATAGTGAAGTGAAAAACATATGTTCTTGCAAGAAGGTTCTCTCTCCAGGCAAGCAAAGACATTGCAGAATCCCTACAGTGTGGATGCAGGCCATTTGACCTAACAAGTCTATACTGACCCTCCAAAGAACAGCCCACACAGTCCCACCCTCTCACCCCCTAACCCTGCATTGCCCAAGACTAACCCACCTCACATGTACATTCCTGGACACTATAGGTAATTTAGCACGGCCAATCCCCTAATCTGCACATCTTTGGACTGTGGGAGGAAATCCACGCAGACACAGGGAGAAGGTACAAACTCCACACAAACAGTCACCTGAGGCTGGAATCAAACCCAGGTCCCGCACGCTGCGAAACAACCGTGCTAACCACTGTGCCACCCTGCTGCCCTGTATGTATGCCCTGGGCATCGCATTTTATTTTCAAAAGCCTGTAATATCAGCTTTCAACTTAAATCTTGGTGTTTTGGGCAGTTTCCTTTTGATGACTCTCTGTCAGAGTAGCCTGAAAATGATTGGAAATGCAAGGTAACACACTTGAGCATATTAAGTCCACTAAACAATGTTTTGCCATTCCAAATTAAACATTCTTTTGCATTTGGCACTTGGATGTGTGAGGTGATTGTTATAAACTTTTAGGCCTGGTTCCCTGAGTGCAGTGGATTTACAATCACCCCACATCGTCAGTGGGCTAAGGTTTTGGGGTTGGGGGTGAAGTCATAGAGATGTACAGCATGGAAACAGACCCTTCGATCCAACTTGTCCATGCCAGCCAGATATTCTAACCTAATCTACTCCCATTTGCCAGCACATGACCCACATCCCTCTAAACCCTTCCTATCCATGTACCCATTCAGATGCCTTTTAAATGGTAAAATTGTACCAGCCTCCACCACTTCCTCTGGCAGCTCATTCCATACATGCACTGCACTTTGCGTGAAGAAGTTGCCCCTTAGTTCTTTTTAAAATTTTTCCCCTCTGACCGTAAACCTATGCTGTCTAGTTCTGGACTCCCCCAACCCAAGGAATAGACCTTCTCTATTTACCCTATCCATACCCCTCATGATTCTATAAACTTCTGTAAGGTCGCCTCCTCAGCCTCCGACACTCCAGGGAAAACAGCCCCAGCCTAATCGGCTTCTCCCTATAGCTCAAACCCTCCAACTCTGGCAACATCCTTGCAAATCTTTTCTGATACCTTTCAAGTTTCGCAATATCCTTCCTATATGAGGGAGACCAAAATTGCACACAATATTTCAAAAGTGGCCTAACCAATGTCCTCTACAGCTGCAACATGTCCTCCTAAACTCCTGTACTCGATGCCCTGACCAATAAAGGAAAGCATACTAAATGCTTTCTTCACTATCCTATTTACCTGCAGCTCCGCTTTCAAGGAGCTATGAACCTGCACTCCAAGGTCTCCAGGACCTTACCACTAAATGTATATGTCCTGCCCTAATTTGCTTTCCAAAATGCAGCACCTCACATTTATCTAAATTAAACCCCATCTTAGGAGTGTAAATATGCTTCGTGACATCTCACTTTTCCCCAATGATCTAATCTGTACAAGTATAGACGCAAAAGTCACAAAATTTGGTAACCTCATTCTGTGTTTTCCCTGTGACTCTTGCATGGGTGCAATGAATTAATAACAATGTATATAGAAATACAGTGTTGGGGTTGCATACACACACACACATGCACACACACACGTGTGTACACATGCAAAACATTAACATTCATGCATAATATTGATTGTTGTGCATCCCTTTAGTGGACTTGTTTCAAGTACAGATGGGCATTCTTTTAATGAGGACTGTACTGGTGTCTAAGCACTAGCCAGAAATGAAAACTACTTTATTGTCTTTAAAGTCTTTAATTGTAACTATGTTCCACCATCATGTGTTTAACTGATACGCCTTTACTCAGAATTTTGTTTCTGTCTTTTGACATTGGAATTAGGCTTATAGCTCTGTAATGTCTCTACTAGTTCTTGAAAAAGAGTGATATCCATAAATCAATACAATGTACCAGGATCATGACATCTGTCCTTGGTTAAAAGTCTTGTCCCCATGGCATTAAGTAATAGGATTATAGGACTTTTAAGCTTAGTGTCAAGGAACAACAAATGGATGGATGGACAGAAAGATGAATGGAAATTAACTTCCAAACAGACAGCTATTTACCAAAAGGCCATACATCATCCTTAATTGACTGAAGCGGAATGTGGTGTGTGGCTGGTCGCACATTTTAGAAAAAGAAAGCCCTGCTAATCAAATTTCTTGGAAACACCAGTTCTGAAGTTCAGGCTGAATTAGTGCATAAAAAATCCATTTATTCGCATTCAGTTCAAAAACATAGAGATGTGCTTTCCTTCGCTTTCCATTCAATTCCATATTTTCGCAAGGACAGTTGATTCAATAGCAATTTCATAACACTTAATTTTCAGTACAAAGTCATCATTCAAGTCTTTTTGTTTTCCATTTCTCATAAATCATTTTAGTTTGCAATAGGTAAAAAAATTAGGAAGAACAACGCTGCCAATTTGGAAACATAGAGAAGCTGGAGTGAATGGAATTCAAGATAACCTGAATTGGTTATATGAGCCAAATTGCTGTGAACGCAGTCCTGAATGAAAGCACTGTACCATACTGAGTCATAAGATCTGTTCAAAAACCAATGTCGGAATTAAGAACACCACAGGAAGTGTCCAAGTCATAGAAACTGCTTCCACACATGCCTTAAGACAAAAGTCTGTACAATCACTTTTAACACGGATGCCAGTTCCTTGACATGATACCTACTTGTGGTAATAGCAGATGGGCTCAGAAATGTTAGAGAAAACAAAGAACAGATGTAAACATGGATGTTGAGATGAATCAGGCAGTAATTGCTAATCTGTTACGCAATGCAGAAAAA
The DNA here is from genome assembly GCF_004010195.1 of Chiloscyllium plagiosum. NCBI lineage: Eukaryota > Metazoa > Chordata > Chondrichthyes > Orectolobiformes > Hemiscylliidae > Chiloscyllium > Chiloscyllium plagiosum. The sequence continues at coordinate 10,432,979 of NC_057728.1, forward strand.
TAAATATGTATGATTGGGGAAAGTTAAAAAATGACATTTGTAAATATTTTAGTTCGATGCTTTCCAAAAAGTGCGGGGGAGTTCTCATGATGTTTGTTTTCCCTTTCATTCACAATTCGAAGTCTAAGTCGTTGGGTGCAGTCCATATCGCGTACCATCAGAATTATGTCCTGTTTAATATCATCTGCCAGTCTTTGGGATGTATAACCCATGTACCTGGCATCACAACAGCACTGAAAATCATAAACCACACTACTCAGCCATGTGATAGGCACGATGTCTTATTGGCTTGACAGTAGTATTTTTTTAGTGGCAAGTACCATTCTTGTTGCTACTGCATAGTAGCAGCAAGTAGCAGTCAACTTCATCTGCTGTTCAGGCCTTTGAACAGCCTTACTTTTAGATTGGGTACTTTTCAGGATCAAGAGTGATCACCTTTCATGAGTTTACATCAGATACAACAAGAAACAATCTGATCAAGGTTGTCCTGCAAGATGTTTTCAATGTGCCCTATTTCAGCATCACATTTTCGCTGTGAGCAAATAGCTTGGGGCTCAATTAAGAGGTTTCCAAAGTGGCCAAACTTTATTGTGTGGAACTGCAGGAATCTCAAAGTATACACTGACCTGTTGAAGATAAATTGTAGTGGCCAGTGGTAGAGAACCCAGCGGTCAGTTTCTCAACTAGGACATCAAAAAAGGATCATATTTGACTATTTCATTTTAAACATGGGCATTCTTACGTACAGCTGCAGATTTAATACTAGTTTTCCCTTTAATTGGTATTCCTGTTGAATATTGTTCTGATGAGCATTAGACAAAAAAAGCTTTGGTAATGTCCTTTTTCAGCAATGTACAGCTTTGATTTGGCATTTCTTCCTGTTCATATAATAAATATACTTTCTTTTCTTAAAAGCACATTCTCGTGAATATGTCCAGTAACTGAATGTCACAGTAACCAACTGCAAAAGTAAAAGTTTTGGTCTATCAACAGTAGCTGTTCCTGGGTCAAAATGTTGGAACTCTCTCCCTGATAGAACTGTGTGTCTACTTACCACAGATGGACTGCAGTGGTTCAAGAAGGCAGCTCACCACCACCTTCTCAAGGGCAACCAGGGATGGACAATAGAGACTGGCCTCGCCAGCAATGCCCATATCCCATGTATAAGAAGAATGCTCCCTATTCATTCCGAGGGACTGGAACCCTCTTGACTGCCCTGACGTACCCCTTTCACCCTCTACAGACCTGCTCCCCTTTCATCCTCTCTGGACCCGATGTCTTTTTACCTCCTAGGACATGACCCTCGATTATCCTATCAGACCCAAACTCCCTTCACCTCCCAGGATCTGACTCCCCTTTCATTGCCTGTGTGGCTTAATCTGCTCCTGCCTTCCCCCTCTCCCTGGACCCAACCTGCCTCCACCTATCCCCATTCTCAGGATCTCTCCAACCCCCCCCCCACCCAACACTCATATTCCCCCCGCCCGCCACAGGGCCTGAATTCTTTCTCCTATCCTGAGCCACCTAACCAACGCCTCGCTTACCTGACCCCCATTACACCTTGCAGCCTGCACCCTATCAAGTGCCAGTCTGCCACATCCGAATCTTCCCTATGACTGTCACCAGGGGAGGTGATGCCCTGGTGGTATTATTGTTGGACTGTTAATCCAGAGACCCAGAAAATGTTCTGGGGACCTTGGCTCGAACCTTGCCAAGGCAGATGATGGAAGTTGAATTCACTTAAAAAAGTAAGAGCCTAATGATAACCATGAATCCATTGTTGTTTGTTGGAAAAACCAATCTGGTTCACTGATGTCCTTCAGGGAAGGAAACTGCCATCCTTACCTGGTCTGGCCAACTGTGACTCCAGACCCACAGCAATGTGGTTGACTCTGAACTGCCTTCTGGACAATTAGGGATGGGCAATAAATGCTGGCATAGCCATCAATGCCCTCATCCCATTAATGAATAAAGAACCATAGCCTCTGCTTTGTAATAGAAGCAGACACGTCCCCAAACACAAGCTTTTCACAGTGAGATGGATCAGGCCCCACCCATTCACAGACCACTCACTGTCCCACAACACTGACCCACCCCTCGACAAACCATGCAGCCCTCTTAGATAAACAGTGACCTGCTCCCTTGACAGGCAGGCAGACATCAAGGGTCATGTCCTACCCTCTGGACAGACAGTTCCCACCTTTGCCCTACTATCCCTTTTGTTATTTAGGATCTACTGTTGCCCTCCGCCCCAGATATCAAGTGGGCTTCAGCTACAGGCCCCTTCTTAATGTTACTCACTTAAGCTGAACAGCTTGCCTCTTCCAGTTTGCTATGCATTCTGTACCATACTCCGTAGCTCTGGGATGTGACACCACTCCAATCTCCATGTCCCACCACCCACCTCCCAACACCTATCTGTCATAAGTGTTGAACACTTTCATTCATAAAAGGAACAGGAGTAGAGTGGATATCTATGTGTGACTGTCAGTCCTTTGAAACTATGACCCAAGACATCTCTGCCCTGATAGTAACAAGTAATGCCCTGAGGTTAGAGAGCTCTGTCAACATGGGGGCTGGCTCCCCCTTAATGCAGACTGTAATCTACGTTTTGTGAAAGCAGTTACCCCACCTTTGGCTGACTCAAGAAATGTGCAGAGAGTAATATGAAGTGAACGCTGAGGGCCAAGTTAATTGTTTTAAAAACACAGGTATGCTCAACAGCTAATATTTTAGTCAATTATCAAGAAGACGCCGCAATTTCAATGGTGCATTGTGAATGTATCCTGAAAATTAGAATTACTGCAGTCCTTTCAAACGCAGAGACCCCCAATTTGTTAGCACTTGTCAATCAAATGTGGCTTTCTGAACACTCAAAGACTTTCTGCTTGGGTGAGGTGGCCGGAGGATGTCAAAAAATCCACTTTAAGGATGCTCACAAATGTGAAGTGAGACAAATATTATCACAGAAGAAAATGGCTAGTGTGCACCACCACTGGCTAATGAGGCTTGGCTTGGCACCAGCCACCATCGCTGAAAACAACACACACAATGCCACTTCATCGTGTGGCGCTTGTGGTAGAACTTACCTGTTAAAGATTGGCCTCTCCAGGGAACCACAAAGGAGAGTCATGTTAAGACCCCCCACCCTCCCCCACCGCCCCCCGTTTCTGAAATTACCTCCTGCATGTTGTTATGAGGCTGTAGACGTGTACTGTACCTTGAAGGGAGGTTTTATAGATGAAAGGATGGTGGAACTGGAAGTGAGGCAAGTAAAGTGAGTTAAGGTATTTACTGGTTATGATCCAACTGAATCGTGAAATAGGTTAGAGGATTTAAATTAAACTTGTTTCCATATTCGTAATTAGGAGCTGGTGCCGGGTGAAATGATATGGGATTCCATGGAGCAGATTCCAAGGGTGGTGTGGGAACTCAGTGGTTAGCACTGTTGCCTCACAGCACCAGGGAACTGGGTTCGAATCCAGCCTTGGGTGACTGTACAACTCCATATTGACATTCTCCCCGCATCTGTGGTTTCCTCCAATGCTTCTGACAGTCCAAAGTATGCAGGTTAGGTGGATTGGTTGTGCTAAATTAAGCTGTAGTGTCTAGGGATGTGCAGGCTAGGTAGAGTAGCCACGTAAGGGGCAGGGTGAGCAGTAATCTCTTTGGAGGGTTGGTATGGGCCAAATGGTCTCTATCAGCACTGTAGGGATTCTATTGTGATGCTAAAGCCCATTAATATGGTCTTAACAGTCTGGATCACAGGCAGTAGATTGCAGCCTTAAAATGGCTTCATAGAGTCTGTTGTTTACAGTCTCATCTGTTTTCATTTTGTATGAGAGATTTTGTTTAGTTTGGGTCCAAATCTGCGCTGGAAATGACGGAGAGGGTAAATGCCAACTGTCAGCTCACTCTACATCACTGATGTTTCGTGTTCTTCGCACCCTGAATGGTCATGATAACATTAATGTGCATTCATCAGGAAATAATCTTTAATCGATTACTTAGAAATTCTATGCCATGTTTCCATGAAAACGTTTCATTAAATAGTCCCCAGTAGACTCTCTGAATGATAATGAAATAGGTCACCAGCAGAAAACAATGAAAGATGAACAGCATTTCCAATCAAATTACATCCTGTGTTGCCGAGCTCAGCAACAGAGGCAAATATATTTTCAGCCTGGCTTTTATTAAAGACTCACTTAGAGAATGTTTTACAAGCTCACTGTGCCAGCAAGTTACATAAATCTTAAGGACCCCAAAAAAAATTGGAACTCATTCAAGTCATTTTTTTTGCGGATGTAGTTTCAGGCTAGCAGACGTATACATTGTGATGTGATAGCTTCATCGTTTCTAAGCCAGCCAAACCTGAAGAAGCTATTCATTCAGAAATTCAAATATTTTTTGTTTCCGCAATAGAATTGGAAACTTTCAGTTTCTTGTCAATTCCTTGAGACTTTTTTTAAAGCCGTCAAAGATTCAAGGGTGTTATTCAGTTGAGGGAAATTGTTCAAAGTGAAAGGGATTACTAATAATGAACAAATGGTATAACACTAAAGTTACAAGGTTTCGACTGGCGATCACTTAGCTAATATAGTCAGGGCACACTGTCGTGATTCTATGATTTGACCTCAATAGGCTAAAGTTAGGAAACAGAGTTAATGGGTACAAAGTTTGGTATGACTTGTTTTCAGAACTTTCTTTCAATTCAAAGAGTTATTTTGGACTTAAATATTAACTAATTTTCTCCCTCCACAGTTGCTGTCAGATCTCATTGAATCTCAACAGTGTGGAAAGAGGCCATTCAGCCCATCAAGTCCACACCAACCCTTCTGAAGAGCATATCACCCAACCCCCCCCCCCCCGCCCAACCCTATCCTATCCTAGCAATTCCCATGGCTAATCCACCTAAGCTATATGTCCCTAGACACTATGGACAATTTAGCATGGCCAATCCACCTAACATGCACATCTTTGGAGTGTGGGAGGAAACCGGAGCACCCGGAGCGAATGTGTAAACTCCACACAGACTGTCACCCAGGGGTGGAATTGAACCCAGGTCCCTGGCTCTGTGAGGCAGCAGTGCTAACCACAGAGCCCTGTGCTGAGCTGTTGAGCTTTTCCGGTATCTTCTGCCTCAAATTCCGATCTCCAGCTTCTGTGTTGTTTTAATTTTATAATGGAATACAGAGGTGTCAGCCAAAGTTCCTGACGCTGGTCAGTATCCAGTGACTCTTGCTGAAATAATCTGTTGGAGTGGACAACAGAATCATGGTGGTGGGAGTGGTGGCAGAGGCGAGCTTGGGCCAGTGCGGTACTGGGCGCCATTGGTGAAGTCCAGTGAGCACTGATAGTGGCAAGGGCTTTGGTGGAGGTAAGATGATCCTGAAGCATGGTGCCTTACATTCCAATGGTGGGAGGATGTGGTGAAGGAGACTCGTACCTGGCTGCCAGGCCCATGACGGAGCAATTAACAAGAAGGACTGTAAAGCTGGACACTTTGTTTCTTTATTTCTTCATCTTCCCTCCTTTGAATTCTGTGTTTTGGTTTCTTTTTCTGTGTCTTCGATGATGCCGCAGCACGGCGATACTAAAAACAACACCTTTCACTGTAGTTGTGTAACCAAGATACACGTGAAAATAAATAAATGCAATAACATTGAGTGAGGGCAGGTTTTAAACAGAGCCGTGATATCACTCACGAAGGAGAAATCAGTGAACCTGCCAGACTGAGACTCCTTCACAGTGCTGATGAAACACTGCAATGTGGAGATGTTCTCTATTATAGTGAGGCATAAAACTGCTTGCCCCGTTAGATGAATGTAAACCAAATACCATGGCAACATTCAAAAAGAGAGCGAGAGGAGTTTCCCCACAATGCAGTGTGCAATATTCATCCCTCAACCCAATACCAGAGGAGAGACTGAAGCATATATAGTATTTTCCAAAACCATGGCCGCTGATGTACTTTGAAGTATAGCCAGTGTTGTAATGTAGGATGCAGGCAGCCAATATGCATTCACTAATAGTAATGTGATAATGTAGGTCCTCTTTCTTAATTCAGAAACCAAGAATTGCAATTGACACAATCTTACACTAAATCCAAAATCTTTATTGAGAATTTTAAGGAAAACAGTTTCAATTCAATCATGCAGTTCCTTTGACTAAGATCATCCTGCTTATTGCTTTTGCAGACCTAATGCCATGTTTCACAGTTTTTAGGAATTGATTTTTAAATACAAGTTCAGTGGGAAAAACCTTGGTAAATATTTAGAGCATGGCAAACTACAAAGTCTTGAGATATTTGGGGCAGTATGGTGGCAGGAGAAAGTGCAGAGTGCAGATGCTGGAGATCAGGATCAAAACATGTGGTGCTGGAAAAGTACAGCAGGTCAGGCAGCATCCAAGGAGCAGGAGAATCAATGTTTCAAGCATAAACCCTTCATCAGGAATGAGGGGCTGAGCGATAAATGGGAGGGGGGTGGGAGCGGGGGGAAGGTAGCTGGGAATGCAATAGATAGATGAAGGTGGGGGTAAAGGTGATAGGTCGGAGCTGAGGGTGGAACAGATACATGGGAGTGAAGATGGACAGGCAGCACAGTTCAAGAGGGTGGTGCCAAGTTGGAGGGTTGGATCTGGGATAAGGTGGGGGGAGGGGAGATGAGGAAACTGGTGAAATGAACGTTGATCCTGTATAGTTGGAGGGTCCAAAGGGTGAAGATGAGGCATTCTTCTTCCAGGCATTGGGTGGCTAGAATTTGGCGGTGGAGGAGGCCAAGGACTTGTATGTCCTTGGCGGAGTGTGATGGGGGAGTTGAAGTGCTTAGCCACGGGCAGTGGTTAGCATTGTTGCCTCACAGCACCAGGGTCCCGGGTTCAATTCCACGCTTGAGTGACTGTGTGGAAATTGCACATTCTCCCCATGTCTGCTTGGGTTTGCTCTCGTTTCCTCCCAAAGATGTGCAGATTAGGTGGATTGGCATGTTAAATTGCCCACAATGTCTAGGGATGTGCAGGCTAGGCAGAACAGCCATGTGAATGCAGGGTTACAGGCTGAAGGGTCTGGGTAGGATATTGTTTTGAGGGTTAGTTTGGATTCATTGGGCCAAATGGCCTGCTTCCACCCTTTAGGGATTTTCTACTTATTGCAATTCAAAAGATAACTCGTGTTTCTACAGAAAGACACTGAAAGTCATAAAATGGCTAGAGAACGGAAGACATGCAATTATTCCAGTAAAAAATATCGGTTGTTCATATGGTTTCCTAGGATACAATCTGCAATTGGGAGCTGATATTCAGTCCAAGGTAAAGTTGGTAAATTGAAAGAATCCTGCAAGATTTGTTTAGCTGGAAACTAAAGTGAGAAACCTACAAGAATGTTGCCAATAAAAGGACAGTTAACCTTGTTGCAGTTGGAGTTCTGGAGGTAATTAACTTGGCTGCATGTTGAAAACAGCAGCAGGAGGCTAGTGAACACCGGGGATGTACTAAACCACTGTGCAGGTGTCGGAGGATGATCTGGGCCTGATCTGTGGAATCCAGAGTTGTGAGGTTTTCCAGGAATGTTGGAGAGTTGCTTAGTCAAAAGTGAGTGGAAGAAACCTCCATAGAATTGTGTTGTTTGGATAATAGCTGGAAAACTGAAGACAGCTCAATAAATTTCAGACAGCTGCAATCTACCACTCATGTTGATGCCAGTCAAAATGAAGGTACCTTCAAGATGTTGCAAAATAAGAGAAATCTTGTGAGGAAGTAAAGCATGGAGCTGCATTTATAGCCTAAGTCATACAAGTAAACGTTAATATTAATAGTGCTTACATTGTTTACGTTTTTGGATTCGCAATAAAGTTTGTTTTTTTTTAATAGCATGAAATCTTGTGACAGTTTTATCAGTTACTTATGGCCCGCTTTGATTTCTACTTCAAGCACTAATTGTGCTTAAATGGCTCACTGGAACTCTTCACGTCAATGTAGAGTTTAAAATGAAATCATATGGTTACCCCACAGGTAGTCAATCTAAGATAATTGTCGATCACTTATGTGTAATCTTTGACCAAGATCTTCTTGTTTGCTTTTCCAGGACTCTTTTATCTATATCTTCCTTCATCACGTGCTCCCTGTCAATTTGCATCTACTGCCTTCATTCTCAAGCACTGTTCATCAGGATATGCAGCTTGTTTTCTTTCTTGAGCGCTGTTGTACATGGCTTTTCAGGGGTTACATACAGAGTACAGTTTGTGAAAGAACAAACTCCTCTCCTGGATGCAGTAGGTTAGTTGGGTGCATGATTGCTTGTTGGTTGGTTAACCATTCTCAGACTGTCTTCTGTCTGTCCCTTTGTGATTACCTGGGTCCAACAATCCTTTACTGATTTCAATCAGAACAGTGCTACCTAATTCAGTTGTTCTATTCAATTCAGCAGTATCACTGCAAATGACATGTACAGATGTGAATAGCAAACGTTTCATCCAGTCACTGTCCACATAGAGTCAGAGAGTTAGAGAGATGTACAGTACTAAAAAAGAGACCCTTCGCTCCAACTCGTTCATGCCGACCAGATATTCTTACCTATTCTAGTCCCATTTGCCAACACTTGGCCTATACCCATCTAAACCTTCCTATTCATATACCTACCCAGGTGCCTTTTAAATATTAAAATTGTACCAGCCTCCACCACTTCCTCTGGCAGTTCTTTCCATAGACACATCACCCTCATCATGAACCTATGCCCTCTAGTTCTGGACTCCCCTACCCCAGGGAAAATACCTTGTCTATTTACTCTATCCATGCTCTTCATGATTTCATAAACCTCTCTAAGGTCACCCCTCAGCCTCTGATGCTCCAGAGAAAACAGAACTCGTTCATGCCGACCAGATATTCTTACCTATTCTAGTCCCATTTGCCAACACTTGGCCTATATCCATCTAAACCTTCCTATTCATATACCTACCCAGATGCCTTTTAAATATTAAAATTGTACCAGCCTCCACCACTTCCTCTGGCAGGTGTTTCCATAGACACATCACGCTCATCATGAACCTATGCCCTCTAGTTCTGGACTCCCCTACCCTAGGGAAAATACCTTGTCTATTTACTCTATCCATGCTCTTCATGATTTCATAAACCTCTATAAGGTCACCCCTCAGCCTCTGATGCTCCAGGGAAAACAGCCCCAACCTATTTAGTCTCTCCCTATAGCTCAAACCCTCCAACCCTGGCAACATCCTTGTAAATCTTTTCTGAACCCCTTCAAGTTTCACAAGACTAGAATTGCACACAATATTCCAAAAGTGGCCTAACCAATGTCCTGTACAGCCTCAGCATGACCTCCCAACTCCAATACTCAATGCTCTGACCAATAAAGGAAAGCTTACAAAAACACCTTCTTCACTATCCTATCTATCTGCAACTCTACTTTCAAGGAGCTATGAACCTGTACTCCAAGGTCTCTTTGTTCAACAACACTCCCTAGGACCTTACCATCAAGTGTATTTAACAAACAGAGAGCCAGTCCATTAACCCCTGCCTTACAATAATGATCGGGTAATTTGTTTTTTGCGATGCTGATTGAGGGATAAATATTTGCCAGTATTCCAGAGATAACTCACATGCTTTTCTTCAAAATTTTACCATAGAATTTTTCACATAAAGACCAGCAGGCTGAAGGGGATTTCACCTGAAAGATAGTCCCTCCAGCAGTACAGTGCTCCATCAGTAATGTACTGATTCATCATCATGCACTGTTATGGAACAGGTCAGACCTCCTCAAAACATTTTAAGAAGGTAGCCTAAACCCTAACATTTCTAGTTGTTTTAAGCAGGTGGAAAGTGAAATATTCCAGGAGCAATGCAACTGGCCAAACCACTCAGTTTTAAACAAAACAGAATTTATTTACACACTATCAAAAGAAACCTGAAAGTAGAATAGCATGACTATTTGAAAACCCACACAAACGCAACTTAACAAAGAGCTTTCCAATTTCCTGCAACATCCCATAAACACATCCCTTGGCAAAAAGGTAAATTCAAATACAGGTTTTTACAGGAGAGAGATGTCACAGAGAGAGAGAGAGGATTAGCGTGGAGCTGTTTCTTTGGATCCTGAGCTAAAACTAACCCCAAACTAGGAAAAACCCTGAACCCCTTTCATCGTACAGGTGATTTTAAACAAAAACCTGAAAGCCTTTTCTGATTGTTGACTTAGGCAGCATCTGTTAGCCATTATTAAAGGAGCTAGTTCAGACATTTCGACACCTCTGCCTTTAGCACCCTTCTAGAGGGAAAAAAAAACAAGGACAGAATAACCTTCTTAAAGGAGCTGCATCGTCACAGCACACATCACGTGATAAAAGCAATGTACTATGGATACCGGAAATAATAATGGAATGTTCTGGAGTAACTGGAAGAATCTTTGAGGAGAGAAACCCAGTTAACATTCAAGTTTGATTTTCCTCTTCTTTAGAACATTTTGTTTGTTTGTGGGGGCAGGCTGTGTGTGTAAATTGACTGTTGGGTTTCCTCCATTATAGCAGTGGCTGCGTGTCACAGATATATCATTGGCTGCAATTAGTATGTCCTGGGTCATTTAAGGTGCTATTTAAATTAAAGTTCTCTCTTTTATTGCTTTGAGAAATACAGCATTTACTTACCAGAGAATTTCTTAAGACAGTGGATCCATATTCCTCCATAAACTGTATAAGCTGCTCGGGGAGAGCATGGAAGAAGAGGTAGAAAGTACCAGTATTATGGCTGCAGGTATTTGTTTAATGAACAATTGGATGCAATTGAGGTCATATGAGCTGCTGCAATTGGATACTATTGGCAACTTGGAGATTACGAGCTTTCAGCACATTTCTCACAGGAGAACCATTTCTATGATAAATTTGTGCCTGCATTATCATTTCCATCATACAAAATATGTAATGCCATTTAGTTCAGAGCTGCCTTAGGCATTAGCAGCAATTCATTAATCTCTAGTATTATCTGATACGTAATCCTTTATCTAACCCTGTTAAAAATAAACCCAGCACACCTTCTTAAAATATTTGCACTTTTATCATTTTAAAATGTGACTACATTTCTCTCTTTGTTTGTCAGATTTTTGTTTTTACCCATTTCTCTCCTTTTGCTCCTGGCCCTACATATCTATTTTTCCTGCTTTTCTTTACTTGAAATATGTAGCATTCCATGACTGGCAACCATACTTCCAGGACCTGGTAGTTATAGGAAACTAGATTGAATTTGAAGCTAGATTAGGCTGTGATGGCCTTGCTCCCACAAACTTTCTCCACTCCTAGAAGATGGTGGTGTTATGTCATTGGGCTAGAAATTGTCCTGGTCAATGCTTTAGGAATATTGACTCAAATCCCATAACTGTAGCTAGTGGAATTTAAATTCAATTGATCAAACTTGGAATTGAAAGCTGCTTTCAGTGATGGTGACCGTTGTCAATTGTTGTAAAATCCCCATGTGCTTCACTCATGTCCTTTAGCAAAGGAAATCTGCTGGTCTGACACACACGTGACTCTAGTCCCACAGTAAAGTAGTTGATGCTTAACTGCTTTTTATGATGGTCTAGCAAGCCATTTAGCTCAAGGGTAATTAAGGACAGACAGCACGTCTTGGCCTTGCCAGTAACATCCACGTGCCATGAAAGAAAAAGTTAAAATAAAACAATTGACTCTACCTTGAATCTAATTCCATAGATACTGCAGTCAGCTCAGCATTTGCTCAAGTTCTAATTCTTCTTTCATGGGCCTTGACAATGAGTAGTATCAGTGCCTGTCCTCGGATGCTGCCTGAATTGCTGTGCTCTTCCAGCACCACTGATCCAGAATGAGTAGTATCTGACTATCGAGAACAACAGTCAAACATAATCCTACTTTCACCTACAATGATTTAGAGGTGCCAGCATTGGACTGGGATGTACAAAGTAAAAAATCAGGTGCTGTGTGATTTTTAACTTTCATCACCTATCATCCATTTGTTGTCACTTTTTAAACAGGAGACACACAGAGGAGAGACACCTTAACTCATTTATTTTCCTTTTCCCAACATGGAGGTGCAGATAAGATCCTAATCGCTGAGATTGGCTAACTCAGCACTGACCAGGAATTGGTTCTAGTTTTTAACAAGGAATTCGGAGGTCTGCCATAACTTCCTGGAGCCCATGGTGTGGTATTCCATCCATTGTTTTGTTTAAACGATGTGCTAGGAACCCATAACAGAATGCCCTCCCATGTCCTCGGGCCTGAGGAATTGTGGATTCTTATGGAAGGCTTGAAGCTCAAGCAAGTAGTGGATCAAGCAGGAAAACGCTGCCAGATGGAAGGCACGGGGGAAATGGAGGTGGGGATTGGTGGGATCATTGGGGTGTTGAGCAATACTTCATTGCAGGTTCTCTTCCAGGCTGCAAGGGAAAAGTGGGAGTTCCTCTTCCCAAGAAATAGTAAAAAGAGACACTGATCAAGCAATGGGGATTGCAAAGGAGGTCAGCAGCTCTGCATCAACCACCTCCTCTGGCAGTTCATTTCACATACAAGCCACTTTCTGTGAGAAAAGTTGCCCCTCAGGTCCCTTTCCAATTTTTCTCCTCTCACCTTAAAACTATGCTCCCTCGTTTCGAACTCCTCTACCTTGGAGAAAAGACCTTTTGCTATTCACCTTGTCTATGCCCCTCATAATTTTCTAATTCTATATAAGGTCACGCCTCAACATTGTATTCCATTCCTCCAAGACATTGTTTTGAAAAGGCCATTTTGAGTCCAGAATGTCTGCCCATCCAAAGGCACATTAACCAGTGAGGGTAGTTAAAGTCCACTTACCCATCGCACAGCTACAATGACATGATGGTTACAATGTATCCAGAGGCTGGGCAGGCTGACCAATAAAGGGATTGCCCCTCCACAAAGAGAGCCTGGCACTTGGTGCCCTTTTCTTATGGTTGTATCTTCACAGAGAGTGCCCAGAAATGGAGGCGCTCCCCTTCTCTCTCCTCAATTTATTTGTACCATCCATTATGGATGGTGGACCTGCTGCTGTTAGACGTCTTCCTGTTAACCCACACTCACACCCCGCCCTCCCCCAGCTCCTGGAGATCTCTCTCCTTCATTCAGTAACCTGGCACTGAAAAACACTGCCTGAGGCCTACTCCAAATACGCTGGCAGAATCTGTCCTGCTGTTGGATTTCTTACGCCAGAATGAAGTTCAACCCACACAGTCTTCGATGAATAAAGTGTGTTGAACTAGGCAAAGTGAAAGCAGACCCAACTGATTTGGTTGCTTGGCCACAATCAATTCAGCCTGAGGTATCAGGGGTGTTTAATAAAACTGACTGATCAAGTTGATGTGTTTGTTCAGCTATCCCTTGGCAACTTGGATCGTGATTGATGGTATGAGTCAAAGTTTACCACTCAGCATGTTTTGCACTTTCAGTTCTGTGCCAGATTGCTGCACATATTGGATGGATTGCTGCTCGATTCTGGCTATGCATATGTGGTCTGCTTTTGTGAACAGGCCCTTATCTTCAGTCATGTAAAAGTCATTGTATCTCAAGGAGCTGGACCAATTAGCAGCACGAAACAGAGTGAACTAATACAGACCAGCATTTCAAACAGGGATGTTTCACTTCAGATATAACTTGGGTAATTGTATACATTTTGCAGGGGGAAAAGAATGAAAGGTTCATAAAGTCTGCAGACTAAATGCTCTGTCAGTTCGAGTGACTGTATCCTTTTTCAAATTTATTCAATATAATCTCATAGGATTCATGAAAAACCTGGGAGAGATTTGTGTTGATACCTAGATTGCAAAGGCTTTAAAACTCAAAACGTGTAATATCTTGTCTAATTATTCTAAAATTATAAAGGTGTTGCAACCCAATTGCAAAATAAATTATTAATAATTCTGCAGAGTGAACAGGCTTCTGACAATGCAAATCTGTTTTGCAACTCTACTTGGTCTGTGCTTTAGTGCCAGAGATTCATGGATTTGTTCAGCACAGAAACAGACCCTTCAGTCCAACTCATACGTGCCGGCCGGATGTCCTAAATTAATCTAGTCCCATCTGCCAGCATTTGGCCCATATGTCTCTAAATCCTTCCTATTTATGTACCCATCCAGATGCTCTTAAATGTTGTAATTGTACCAGCCTCCACCACTTCCTCTTGCGGCTCATTCCATACATGTATCACCCTCTGTGTGAAAAGGTTGCCCCTTAGGTCCCTTTTAAATTTTTCCCCTCTGACCTTAAACCTATGCTGTCTAGTTTTGGACTTCCCCACATGGGGAAAAGACCGTGTCAATTCACCCTATCCATGCCCCTTATGATTTTATAAAGTTCTATAAGCTCACCCCTTAGCCTCTGATTAGTGAAACAACCTTTTTCAGTATGTGTCCTGTGTCTCGTCCACAGCAATATTTTCCTTGATATTTTTTCTTGTGAAATGATGACTGTGGTGTCTATATTTACTTTCACAGTTTAATAATTAAACCAAACCCACTGACTTTTCCTAGTCTCCGCATGCAATATACTTAATATCTTTGCTCAGTGGCCATTCTGTGACAATGTTGTTCAGCGATTTGTGGGATCCAGCTTCATAAAGATGGTTAAATAGTTAAGCACATGGAAAGCCAAGTTATTATATTTATTGAATGCAATCCTTAACTGAGTGCTGGTAGAATTGCCTCCATATTCAACATTCTCATGACGACCAGTTCAGCATTCATCTTGACCAACATGTTGAAAAAACATCGCATTATCTGTCTTATTGTTGTTTGTGGGATCTGCAAAATAACTACACAGAGGCTGTACCCTGTCACCAAGTCACTCTTTACTTACACATGCATGATCATGTCAGAGCCAGTCCCTAGAGTGAGGAGAATCCCTGAGACTCGTGTTTATGTTTTATGTCTACCTATTTTTCCTAATCAACCAGTTCAGAGATACTATTATACACTTCTGGAGCAGGTGGGACTTGAACCTAGCTCAGGGACACTACCTCTGTGTCATATGAGGGCTCCAGGAATCCTGTTTATATATCTGACATTGAGGGCTCCCTGATTGGCCCAGGATAACAGCCCCAATCAGGGGTATCATACTCAATGAGCTCCATTGAGTCCTCATTCCATCACTACACACAGATGACATTATAACAGTAATGAAAAACACTTAATTGGTTGTGAAGCACATTGGCGTGCCCTGAACATGGAAAAGCTACTGTAATTTATTTCCTTTTTATCCCAAGGTCAGCCAGGTAACTAGGAACAAGAAATATAAACAGTATTTAACATAAAGCAAGCATAAAGAAAGCATTTTGGCAATAATCTACTTGGCAATAATCAATTAATCTTTGGACTATCTACTGAGTGGAGTTAAAATGGGCAAGGACACAAAGGCTACTTAAGATACTATTTGATGACTGAGCAGAGTGTGTTTTTTTCTGAGGCTATTATTTGTATTCGGAATTTGAAGGGATGAGAGCATGTGATGTTGTTTTTATGTCTTCATGCTCTTCCCTTGAAGAATGTTATGAAGTTGAAGGATTGGTTAGATCATGACATGAGCACTTCTGTTGTTGCCTCCATCATACCAGATGGGAGTGGTTAGTCCTGTAGAGTAAAAAACGTTTTTATAGCTTCCAAGTGTTAAAATGAGAGAGAAGTGTGGGAAACTGGCATGCACCAGTGATGAGTATTCCATTGGATGTTTGACCAGACCTTGAATGAAGACAATGACAAAGGAGCGATTTGATCCAACCATTGAAAGAGCATTCTTATTAATGTTTAATATTTCATTTCCAATAATTACTTGTTCCATCATCTCTCCAGACTCTATAATAAACATTCAACACTGGTGATTTATTTTTGCTAGCTCACAAACGGGAAGAAAAACTACAGAGCAAATGAAAAATGTTTGTACTTTTATGACTTGTTAGGAGCTTGTCAAATGATCTGGAATTCCTGGAGGCTTTCAGAGGAAAAAAAAGTCATGATCTGACAGAACCAGACACTTAGAGATTAAATGGAAAACAATATGAGCCTTTCTCGCTGTGCAGTGCCATTACAGTGACATGTGTCTGTAAAACGTTTCCTGGGAATATCCCTGAAGTATTTTGAAAGCAACAAAACTCTCATTATTAACAGACTATTGATTCAGAATGAATCTAATGTGGTACAGAACCCACTCGGAGATAATTCTGCATTCATGTTGTAAAGATGGCAATTAAAAGCTCCATCAATTGAACGTCAACCATTGCACATGTCATGGTCCCAGGTGGTTCTGATGTTCTGCCACAACTGACTGATAAAATTATGCAAAATAAAGATCAAGCACAATAATTACAGATTAGGGAGGCGGTGGGGGGAGTGCAGGTTTGTGCTCTGTTTCAACATAATTGATTGTGTCTGTGGATTGATTGAACCCTTTCTCTTCCCTCCCCCCCTCAAACCCCAGTAGATGGTTATTTAATTTGGAACAGTAGACGCTTTTATGATTTAAAAATTAACATCAATGCCAGCTTGAATAGTGACTTTAGCTCAGCTGCTTATTGTCTCCTGTGTGGAGTCTCTCTTTACTGGCTGGGAAATGCAGGGATAATTTTTCCTATTTCTGGGTGCAATCGACAGTGACAGAAAGTTTACTCCCTTGCATTAATTCAAGGAAGGAATTGGTCCAGGATTCTTCTGGCCTCACCCAACTCCTTTCTTTACAACAGTGTCCCTTTGGAGTCAAGAATTAAAGAGAATTAGTTTCAATGTCTGAAAGCGTTGCTCTTGCAATCAAGTGACTGTTGGTTCATGATCTTCAGTGTAGAAACATAGAATGTTAGAATCCCTACACTGTGGAAACAGGCTATTTGGCCCAGTGAGTCTACACTGACCCTTCAAAGAGTAACCCAACCAGATCCATTCCCCTACCTTATTACTCTACATTCCCCAGACTAATGCACCTAACCTCCACATCCCTGAACACTATGGGCAATTTAGATGTGTCCTAACTGGCACATCTTTGGACTGTGGGAGGAAACGGGAGCATCTGGAGGTAACCCAGAATGAAATGGGAATTCCAACTCCCCTACTTGCAGGCGCTGGGATTGATTGAGCAATTTTCCTGGAACCATCGTCCTGCTCAGTTGCATCTGAGCTGACTGTCCAATGTGCGTTCCAATACTGCTGACCAGTAATTCCAGTCTGGAATAGTATCCTGACAGAAGTGGCTTTGTGGAGGCAGATCAGTGATCAAAAAAAACATAAAGGTAACTAAAACAAAAGCTAAGATCAGAGGGACCAAGCAGAAGGCTCCTTCATGCAGTCTACAGCCTGAATAAGTCTTCTGAACATTGGCAGGGAAGCTATCTCCATGATATAGATTGGTATCTTCAGACAGTGGAGTTGGTATGTGTGTTGGTGATGGGTAAGAGTTATTAGATTACTTACAGTGTGGAAACAGGCCCTTCGGCCCAACAAGTCCACACCAACCTGCCGAAGCGCAACCCACCCAGATCCATTCCCCTACATTTACCCCTGCCCCTAACATTATGGGCAATTTAGCACAGCCAATTCACCTGACCTGCACATTTTTGGACTGTGGGAGGAAATGGAGCACCCAGAGGAAACCCACGCAGACACAGGGAGAACGTGCAAACTCCACACAGTCAGTCGTTTGAGGCGGGATTTGAACCCGGGTCTCTAGCGCTGTGAGGCAGCAGTGCTAACCACTGTGCCACCGTGCCGCCCGTGCCGTGGTGGGACATTGGTGTGTTGCTGGCAAGAGATAATCAGACTGAAAAAAAAGCTCGTGAAATGAAGTGTTTGAATACTTAAATTGACCATCTGCCTCAGTGGTTAGCACTGCTGACTCACAGCACCAGGGTCCCGGGTTCAATTCCAGCCTTGGTCGACTGTCTGTGTGGAGTTTGCATATTCTCCCTGTGCCTGCGTGGGTTTCCTCTGGATGCTCCGGTTTCCTCCCACAGTCCAAAGATGTGCAGGTCAGGTAAATTGGCCATGCTAAATTACCCATAATGTTAGGTGCATTAGTCAGAGGGAAATGGGTCTGGGTGGGTTACTCTTCGGAGGGTCGGTGTGGACTGGTTGGGCCGAAGGGCCTGTTTCCACACTGTAGGGAACCTAATCATAATCTATTAAGCTGGGGACCACTCCACATCCCTGGTGGCAGACTCCATCTGAAAGCCTTCCCGATGCAAATCCCCATTCGTTTTCTGGAATATCCCAGCTCCTGACCCATCATCCTGAAGACAGGAAAATCCTTTTCTGGACTGAAGTTACAAGAACATCAGGGGTTATCACAGGGCTTATTTTTGAAAGATGCCAGTGGAGTAAGGATGTCCCAGCCAGGGGTCATCTGCTCCATCTGTTGTTGTTCTCCCTTTCTTCTTTTCCTTCCCTTTCTCTTCATCTTCATGCTTTCTTTTCTCTTCTTCTCTCACGGGCTCTGGCGATGATCGCCGGCCTATGGTGATGACTCCTGTCCTCCAGTGAGCGACAATTCCTGGCCTCTAGTGATGACTCCTGGCCTGGCATGGTGGCCTCCAGGCATTATGTGTGGTGCCCTCTTGGTCTGATGTAGCAGCCTCCTTCTATAGGCACAACCCGGCATGGCAACCTTCCAGCCTCCTACAGTGGCCTCCCGGCATGGCGAGCTGCCAATGCAGTCAGGAGTCAGGGCCCAGTGCAGACTGGAAGCTAAGTGCCAATGTGGTCTGTTGCACTGAACTATTATTTCTGCAATTCTGGACATTTTATTTCTCAATTGTTTAAGATCTTGTAACGAAAGAAGCTGTGCCCAGGTAATTTTGTATCTAAGTCAATGTTCTAATTGGCAATCTACAAACTTTACATTGACTATATGTGACAATAAAGGCTATTCTATTCTGTTCCATTCTAGGTTGAATTTGGGGGGCTGTCAGCATTGCACTGAATTAAGTGACAGTGAATGTCTTGGTAAAATAACACTTCATCAAAGAAGTCCCTTTCTTGTCTGCTACAAAATGGCAATCTCATTTAACCTGTGATAAGACTGTCATTTTTGAGTAATTTAATAAATTCATTAATCTCAACTGGAAATTTCTGACTAACATTCACATTCTTGAAGAGGAATTCTATCCCTGTTGAGCTATGTTGGTAATCTCCATTACCTGACCATGTCAACTGAACAAATATTGGTGAAAAGAGGTACATGTTTATGACACTTTTCATCTTGCACTCATTTGGACAAACACAAGAATGTCGATTTTTAAACAAGCATAACAATTTATACAACAAGAGAAAATCAACAATGATTGCTTTCTCCAGGGAAACTTCTCGAACACAGGAAGCTATAGATTTCTCCAATGCTCTCAGGTAATATAGAAGAAATGCAAGGCCCGAACATATTCTTTTGTTGATGTAGAGAGAGTCTTTCTGTATAAATATTTGTCACTGATAACAAGCATAACTGAGACACATTGTCGGTCTAATTGATTTCCTTCAGTTTTTTTTTAGTGCACTCAGAACTATTCAGTATGTGCTGCCCATTTGCAGAAAAACATTTGACAGTAGGCATTATCTATGGAGGTTTGCAAATCTGGGCTGGCTGGCTATGGTCTGTACTCTTTCTATGAGCAACAACTGAAGAAACATGTTGTTGGATTGGACCAGTCAATTACTTGGGTTTGTGGCCTACATACCTGGCACAATACTGGCACTGAAATTCAGACGTGATATTGTTAAATTGTGTGATAGGTCGAACACATTGTGTTGGACTGATGTTGTCATTGTATTAATGAAGATACTGTATTGTAGCAGCATGAAACAGCTTGCCTCGCATGTTGCACCAAGTCTTGAGATATTTTGCCTTTCCAGAATTATACGTGGTATACCAGGTTCTTTTCAATTCCAGAAATGACTGTCTTTTGCCCTGTTGGATGTTTGCTTCATAAACAGTGATCAAGAATCTAATCACAATAACCCCTGTCTACAGGAGAGCTTTGGTGCATCCATGTATTTCTGTATTGCAATTGCAACGGGAGCAAATATCGAGCGATCTATTTCCCAACATCAGGCCTGTGTGTTCATTCATCATGAGGGTGGTTATAATTGTTAGCATCATGACCCAATGCCAGTTTTCAGGGCTCTAACTCCACCCCAGTTTGGATGCCCTGTGAGGGAGATGGCATTTAACGTTCATAGACTACTTGGAAATCTGGGGGAGGAGTACAGAGTGTGGAGTAAGGCCCTCTGATTGGCATAGAGGGAAGGTAAAGGCGGATTCCCCCTTTCTCGCCAATAGCCTGGGGAAGGAGAGCTCTGGTGAGCTTCCAACTTGGCTCCAGCTTTCCCTGCTACAGCAAATGTGGGTGGTGTGGGCTGACGTGTAGGTACCCATGGCACTACATCAACATTTATGCTCCTGCCTTGCATGCCAATCTGCCCCAGGAGTGTAGAATTTGCCCAGAAAATCCAATTTTTTTGTGATTGTAAATCATACTGAAGTCATTATTTCTGTGTGGCTTCTGGAGACTTAATGAGACTATGACTTGTAATGTGCACGTACTTTAATGTGCAATGTGCTGTATAGTTACAGAGGGAGGATGAAAGAGGCGTGGAAGTTGAATTATGTAATGTTTTGTCACCTTTGTGCTTGATGTTTAACCTCATTATGATCATGGATCATACAACCAAATGTATGTTATGACCTGGCTAGGGACCAATCACTTTTATCTTAATGTAGACAAAGTGAGGGATTTGGGAGGGACTAAATATGAGAATAAAGCCACATGATTCCACAGCTTTGAACAATGCACGATAAACTTTAATATGCAATATTAGGACAGTAATACACTCTACAATATACGTAGACTTTGTGTTCTAATACCCTGAATTAATATATGGTTCATAAAGGTATTAGAGGGTAATTGATGACCCCACATTGTACATCAAATAGAAAAAGCGATCAAAATGATGCCATGGATTTCTCAGCAACTCCCCCCAGAGTGACGCGGTCAGTGATCAGATCATATTAAACTTTACCATTCTTCACTTTTGTCAGTTGGACCTTGAAACTTCCTCTCAAGGACATCAATAACTGTTCCCGTTCTAGTCGATTACCCTCCTACCCTGTGTCCATGCTTTCCTGAGCTCAGAAACTGCACTTCAGTACAGGTACTAATTCGCAAGTATAACTCCAGTTCTTCACTCCCAGCTGGCTTCGCTTTCCTGTATTTCAACTTTGCTCAATTGCATCAACCAAATGTTTCTTGTGAGCTTTTCAACTTGCAGGCTCTCAGCTGCATGGAGATATTAACGCTCACAGGTTTTCTTTACTTTTCATGATTTACCCCAATACAGAGCCAGTGAGCTTTCCACTTCTCAACTGTCCCAGATTTATTCCGAGTTCTGATTCCGACATGTAGCTGCCTCCTAATCTGTAAGACTTCTTCCTGTGTTCCAACAGCAAAGAAACAGCCAACTGCTCTTGACTGTTCTGAGTCCCATACATGGAATGTATATGCCCCAGCTACTCTCCCAGCCATCCAGCCAACTGCATCACCCCTAACATGGAATTTGCTTCTGTTTCTCTCTCAGCCTCACTTACCACCGAGAAACTTTGAATCCTCATCAGTGATCCCAACCTTTCCTGAAAGACCAGTTGCAAACTATGCATTAAGCCCTTCCCCTATTTCTGGGCAGAATTGAGCGTTAATAACATTTTGGAACAATCAAATGGAGCACCTTGGAACTGTGTTTAACTGGAGGTTCCTACCTCACAGAAATAGATTTCATCACAGTCAGCACATTTGATCAGGCTGGAGCAGTGTCATAGTAAGACATGAAATTATTGATAGCAACAATGGGTCGTGGTCATGTCTTCTATGTTGGTTTCAGAAGTGATGTAGATTCGGGCCTATCTCTTGTGCACGTACACACATGTGTGCACAAACATGCATAAAATGCATGCACACACGTTAAATACAAACACAATACATACACCTACACACTAAATACACACACAATACATTCACGAGCACACTAAATACACGCACTTTAAATACATGTGTGTGCACATACTAAATACATGCACACATTGAACATATGCACACACACACTAAATATACACACACTTTAACTACATGAATGTGCACATACTAAATACATGCTAACTAAATACACATACTAAATACACATGCTAAGTATGCACGCTTAATACATACATACGCACTGAATACACACACTAACTATATACATAATTCACACAATTATCTCTAATCTAAAAACGTAGAAGCCCCTACTCATAAACACACACACAGCCACCCACCTACCCCTTAAAACCCTTACACATTCTTCCAGCAACAATTCTTAGGTGATGTCGTTGAATTCCTTGTTTCCCAAAGTTCTGCTGTCTTCACTGCTTTCCTACCTGAATTCAGCACAAATAAAGCTTCTCTTCAACCCAAATTATCCTTACAATTTTCTTACTCTTATGTCACCGATAGTGACAGCAATTGTAGTATGCAAATTGAAACGTACCTAAAGTGCAGCCAATTTGAAATTGAAATGATTTGCCATTGTGTAACTGAGATTGTTGCATCCAATCATTTGTTTTTAAACTATTGCCTCTAATGCCTGATTACTGTGTTGGCAAGGATGCCCTGCTGCATGTCAGCCCTTACACTAAGATTGGTGGCAGCATATGTGAGGTAAGCACTAATGCATGAAGCTGACATCAACAAGAGCTTATCTTGGCCTCCCACTCATTCAACACTTCCATCGTTTGAAAATGTGTCATCCAGGCATGAAGATACCATTTCTGACCCTGTGGGTGCTGATTGAGAAACTGAAAGCACCAATGAGTAGGAGCCCATATCCTTGCTTGGAAATCCCCAGTTGGGTGCACAAATCCTTCCCAGTTGCACCTGAGCTGACAAGGGTGGGTCAGAAGCTTATGCCATTAAAAGGCCAAAGGGGAAGCCTCAAATAAGGTCAGGTCAGGTCAGGTCAATCCTGGCAGTATTCCTTGAGGATTCCAACAGGATGAATGATGCAAATTCGGCTCCGATATGTACGCACTCTTTAGGGGATTGGCAATGATGTTTCACATGGGCGATCTGATGTCTGGGCCACAGCTGTGAGGTGAGAGAAATTCATCAGTATATGGCAAACTGGCCTGCCCCCCCCCCCCCAGGGAGGTTGGCCATCTTCATTGAGGACATGGTCTAAATTAGACTTACAATCATCAAGAGATTAATTGCTACTTGAAGAGAGCAAATGGGTGGCACGTGGCTCAGTGGTTAGCACTGCTGCCTCACAGCGCGAGGGACCCAGGTTCAATTCCAGTCTTGGGCGACTGTCTGTGTGAAGGCTGCACTTTCTCCCCGTGTCTGCGTCGGTTTCCTCCCACAGTCCAAAGATGTGCAGGTCAGGTGAATTGGCCATGCTAAATTGCCCATAGTGTTAGGTGCATTAGTCAGAGGGAAAGGGGTGGACTACTCTTCAGAAGGTCTGTGTGGACTTGTTGGGTCAAATGGCCTGTTTCCACACTGTAGGCAATCTAGTCTAAATTTCAGATGTCAAATATTCATAATTTAATTAGTATAATATGGAATGTCTCTCCTCTTTAATGCTTCAGTCACTCGCAAGTATATGTGACCTTACATGAGTGAACAATCATATAAAGTATTGACATCCTATTAACATTCAATGCATTTTTTTTTGCCTTTTAGGTCTGCATGCATGTGAAATTCACTTTTCATGACTTTCAGTCTCCCTGTCTTCCTCCTCGAGTGACATTGATGTTCTTCCAGACAATCTGTCCTTACTGCCTTTGTCAACAGTCACTCCCCATGTCCTCACCACAGACAGCTTCAAAGCAACAGCCTCTGCCCAAGTTTTGGGGAAGCAGGTGTTAGACCACCTACCAGCAGTGAATGCCTTTTTTATTATTGCTTTTATAAATATGCAGGTCAGACTGCACAGACTCCAGTGAGCCCTTGCAGGTGCTGAACAGAAGTGATAATGGACAGGCATAGTCTTTCACACTTGATCTTTGGTATGTTGTCAGGATGATTTATTTGTCTTAACCTTTCTGTTAAATACTTGGCGCAGGGCTAAAATAATTACATACAAAAGATTAACCGGCTGTGATATGCAGTTTGCAATTATTAAAAAATAATGATATTTACGGCACACAACTGTCCCATCCCAGTTTATTAATGTGCTAATTTCTTTTTAATATGTCATAAGATTTATTATGAATACGTTAAGCCAGATAAGTGCAACCTTTAATTTCCTTTCATAAAGATTTAATGAAATAACAAAAGACAACATCAATGAGAGGGAGGGACAGGAAATATAGAGAAGGTGAGTGCAAAGTTAAATGATATAATAATTTGGATACTTCAAAACAGTACCATGGTCTTTGTACTGTATGAAAGGATATTCTGTGCAATGTTTGTATATAAGCTATCAAAAGGCTCCAAGGGAAGATTGAAAATAGCCACATTTATAAAGATCATTCAAAAGGAAGGACAATAAAAACAAACAGGACCCCATAATTATTAAAAGCAGCTTCCTGTTCTTTAAAGTCGTGGCTGTCAAATGAGCACTTGGAAAGATAATCTGTAGAATGCAGTGGACTGCACTGATGCCAACACATAAAACATGTCTGATTTGAAACTATTATGGTAGGAACACTGAGTTCACTTACTACTCAGGAGCACCTTTGTTGATCAGATCTGATCTTACATTAGTCAAGTTGGTTAACGTTACAACGCACAGAATTTGTGTGTAAACATGCCAAATAAATCTTTCATTTCAAGCACAGAGCATACACGTACACAATAGACACAGAAATAGATATAGCATGAAAAAGTAACAGTCAATATTCCATAATAATGGAGCAAATTTAACTGGTGGGAAAAAAAAACTGCCAGCATCTTTTTTTGTTGAGATGGTTTACATTTTCTTTAGACATCAGTCCATTGTGTTTTCTGTTATGTTGATTTTGTCAATCAGAAGTCCAATCAACTGAATTGCTTCTATTGTTAAATTTAGGATTACTCTCTGTAAAAATGGTGAGAGGTTGTCTATGTTCCGAAAAACTGCTGACTGAAGGTGAACTTGGCTTGGTTAGCATCTGGAATGAAGTAATAGGAATAGATCCAAGAGGATTATGTGAATAAAAAGTCATTCTTTTACAATTAGTTCCCATCAATATCTATAATCAATAATTTTCAAAGATCATTACTGTGAGATTGATGGGTTGCAAGTCATTATCTTAACTCATATTCAGTTGCCTATCTAAAGTGCTCCTTACTTACAGTGGGTGATCGCTGCATTTCACTGGATAGAAATAAAGACTGGTGATGTTAATCAGAGAAAGACAAGGAATAATACAAGGGAGGGGAGGATGAAAGGTGCAATTATCTAAAAGCGTGAGTTAAGAGTCAAACAGAAGGAATGGCCGCAGATGAACTGGGGAGTTGCGGTGGGCAAGTAATTGTGAAAGAAACGCTCTACTTTGATATTTTGAAGAAAATTGTTGAGGTAGGACCAGGAGCCTTAAGCCGATTTGCTAACACATTGAGGGGCTAGTAGACCTTGCAGAAGTTGAAGTGCTGGCAGTTGTGGAACTCATGCAGGCAATGATAGGAGGTGCAGCTTTTCAAATGAGCTGCCAGTTAGCTTTCTGACAGCAACTGATTTTGTCACTAGTAAGAGTAAGTTCTAATTAAATTAAAACAATTGCTAAACATATCTTCACCTCAAGTGGTACCTCTTTCAGAGTAACCTGAGGTAGGCGGGGCACTGCTTAATAAATCCATGAATAGTTTTCTTCATTAAAGGGTGCCATGTTCAAAAAGAACAAACCTAAGCATCTTCCCTTGGCATTCAACAGCAGTATTATCTTTCCATTCACTGAATCCATATCCAGGATTATAGGTAACAAGAAATTTAACTGGGCCAGCCACATAGGTAATAAAGACACAAGAGGAAGGCAGAGGCTGAGAATTCTGAGGTGAGTAATTAACTTCCTGACTTTCAGAAGCTTGCTCACCATCAACAAGGCACAAGGCAGGAGTATGATAGAAAACTTGACATTTGACTGGATGCTTGGAGCTCCAACAACACTCAAGTCGCTGAGTGCAATCCAGGACAGCACATCTACCACCTAAAGATTCATCCTCCCCGCAAATGCACTGTTGCAAACAGTCGAGGCTCCTTTATCAACACTTTCTGACCCTGCAACTCTACCATCAAGAAGGTAAGTGCTATAAATGCATGGGAACAGCAATTCCTGCAAGTTCCCCACCAAGCAGCTGACTTAGAGCTATATTGCAGTTCATTCATTATCACTCAGGCAAAAAAACATTGAACTCCCTTTCTAATAGCTCTGTGGATGTGCCTCCAACAGTTGGACTCGCAGTTTAAGAAGATGGCTCAGAGCCACCATCCTTCAAGCAGATTTGACATAAAATTTGGCATTATTAATGAGGTGTAAATACTTAATCTTTATCTCAGTACTAATGACCATGTGACTTGATGAAAAGTTGCGAACAAACCAGCCATTTTCTATGACCTTTCGCTGACCTTTTCAAAGTTAAGTGGTGACAAACAGCAATTGGGCCCCTTTTCCATAACTGATTGCTTAGCAATATCATCAAATATTTCTGAGCGTTGATTCTATGGAACAGAACTATTTTGCTTTCTAAATGCTATCATAGTTTCCGGAAAGGCCTCAGGTATAATACTGTGTGCATGGGAATGACGATGCTCTTTGTCTTCCAGCTCATACGTGGCATAGAAACCACAGCTTGGACAAAATTGCAACTAACCTTTGGCCGTTGTACATTGTCGGACGAAACTAAATAGGTGATTGTTATTATTATGTGGTGTCATTTTAAATCGTAGCCTTTCTGGGCAGCATCTGGGAATTGTGAGTGATGGAGCCAGACTGTCTGGAGTTGTTAAGCACTGTGTTTAGTTTCCTTTTTGCCTGAGATCAGTAGACACGCAGAAAGGGTGAGACATTCTGGTACATTTTGTGGAATTTTACATTCAGAACTGGATTACTTGTGGCTTGAGTTTATTGTTATCTAGCTATTGAGACTTGCCTATTACCATGCAGTGTACAGAGACTTCCAAAATACTTAATGCTGTGGCATCGACTCTGTACAGTATATAAATGTAACAATTGGTTTCTGGATGCTTTCAACAGCTGAGAACAGGAAACAATGCTAGTACAAATGTCTCTTAAGACCCAGTTCCACATGATTGGTCATCATCCGAGATCACTGACGCTGCAGTTTAACTTTTAGCATGACAGTGTAATGGTGGTTCAAGATATTTTACTTATACTTTGTAACTTTCATTCTAAAGTGAAGGAAAAATGAATTTTAGTCTCCAGCACTGTAAACGCCAGACTTTCAGTTTGAACCATGAAAGGTAAGCAAGTTATTAAAAAACAAATTTCTAAGAAGCCATGTGGCAAACTACCTGGGGAGGCAATAGCTTAGCTCTTTGCAGATTTGAATCTTACAACACGGAGACAGAGGTAGGAGCCCACACACAGGTTCTTTCAGTGAGGAAAGGTCTGTAACAGCAAACAGGCTGTTAGTTTAGTAGTCTACAAAATAGTTAATGTGAAAACGGGGAAGGCTGTTACCTAGAAGAAAACTCCAGATGCAGATATTTCCTCTACAAACAGGATGGTCTTCACCTGAGGGGTACCAATATCCTTGGGGTGGGGGGGGGGGGGGGGGTGATATTTGCTAATGCTCTTCAACCTAATTCAGCAGGGGGATGGGAACCGAAATTGTAGTTCAAATATTCAGGAGGATGAGAGTAGTGAAGTCAAAACTAAGATTTCAAGATCTCAAGAAGGTACCGACAAGCAAGAAGTTGGTTTGAAGTGTGTCTACTTCAACACCAGGAGCATCTGAAATATGGTGGGTGAACTTGCAGCATGGGTTGGTACCTGAGATTTTGATTTTCTGGCCATTTCAGAGACATGGAGAGAGCAGGGACAGGAATGCTTATTGCAGGTTCCGGGATTTAGATGTTTTAGTAAGAACAGAGAAAATGGTAAAAGGGGGGGCGGTGTGGCACTGTTAGTCAAGGACAGTATTAAGGTTACAGAAGAGGATGTTTGAGGACTCGTCTACTGAGGTAGTGTGGGCTGAGATTAGAAACAGGAAAGGAGAGGTTCCCCTGTTGGGAGTTTTCTCTCGGCCTCCAAATAGTTCCAGAGATGTAAAGGATAGGAGCAAGAGTGACAGGGTAGTTGTGATGGGGACTTTACTTCCAAATATTGATTGGGAAAGGTATAGTTTAAGTACTTTAGATGGGTCAGTTTTTGTCCAGTGTGTGCAGGAAGGTTTCCAGACACAGTATGTAGACAGGCCAACAAGATTAGATTTGGTACTTGGTAATGAATCCAGCCAGGTGTTAGATTTGGAGGTAGTTGAGCACTTTGGTGATAGTGACTACAATTCGGTTATGTTTACTTTAGTGATGGAAAGGGATGGGTATATAAAGAGGGGCAAGATTTGTGGCTGGGGGAAAGGCAATTACGATGTGATTGGGCAAGACTGAGAATGCATAGGATGGGGAAGGAAACTGCAGGGATGGGCACAATTGAAATGTGGAGCTTATTCAAGGACCAGCTACTTTGGGTCCTTGATAAGAATGTACCTGTCAGGCAGGGAGGAAGTGGTCAAGCACAGGAGCCGTTGTTTACTAAGGACAAGAGAATCTTTTGTCAAGAGGAAGAAGAAGGCTTATGTTAGGATGAGATGTAGTGGCTCAGTTAGGGTGCTTGAGAGTTACAAATTAGCCAGAAAGACCTAAAGAGAGAGCTAAGAAGTTCCAGGAGGGGACTTGAGAAGTCATTGGAGGATAGGATCAAGGAAGGCCCTAAGGCTTTCTATAGGTATATCAGGAACAAAAGAATGACTAGAGTAAGATTAGGGCCAATCAAGCATAGTCATGGGAAGTTGTGCATGGAATCAGAGGAGATAGAGGAAGCGCTAAATGAATACTTTTTGTCAGTTGTCACACTAGAAAAAGACAATGTGGTCGAGGAGAATACCGAGATACAGGCTACTAGACTAGATGGGATTGAGGTGCAAAAGGAGGAGATAGGAAATTGGAAAATAGATAAGTTCCCTTGGTCCGATGGGATTTATCTCAGGATTCTCTGGGAAGCCGGGAAGGAGATTACCGAGCTTTTGGCTTTGATCTTTATATCTTCATTGTCTATAGGCAAAGTGCCAAAAGACTGGAGGATAGCAATGTTGTTCCCTTGTTCAAGAAGGGGAGTAGAGACAACCCTGGTAATTATGGACCAGTGAGCCTTACTTTAGTTGTGGGTAAAGTGTTGGAAAAGGTTAGAAGAGATAGGATTTATAATCATCTAGAGACGAATATGTTGATTAGGGATAGTCAACACGGTTTTGTGAAGGGTAGGTCGTGCCTCACAAACCAAACAGGTGGATGAAGGCAAAGTGGTTGATGTGGTATATGTGGATTTTAGTGAGGTATTTGATAAGGTTCCCCATGGTAAGCTATTGCACAAAATACGGAGGCATGGGATTGATGATGATTGAGCAGTTTGGATCAGAAATTGGCTAGCTGAAAGAAGACAGAGGATGATGGTTAATGGGAAATATTCATCCTGCAGTTCAGTTACTGCAAGGACCTTTTTCGGGTCCACTGTTGTTAGTTATTTTTATAAATGACATGGATGAGGGCATAAAAGGATGGGTTAGTAGATTTTCAGATGACTCTTAGGTCAGTAGAGTTGTGGATAGTGCTGAAGGATGTTGTGGGTTACAGAGAGACATAGATAAGCTGCAGAGAGGAGCTGAGAGGTGGTAAATTGTGGCATGG
Source organism: Chiloscyllium plagiosum (assembly GCF_004010195.1). Classification (NCBI taxonomy): domain Eukaryota; kingdom Metazoa; phylum Chordata; class Chondrichthyes; order Orectolobiformes; family Hemiscylliidae; genus Chiloscyllium; species Chiloscyllium plagiosum. The sequence goes on from NC_057728.1 coordinate 10,462,869, forward strand.
TGGTTCAGTGGTTAGTACTGCTGCCTCACAGCACCAGGGTCCCAGGTTCAATTCCAGCCTTGGGCAACTGTCTGTGTGGAGTTTGCACACTCTCTCTGTGTCGGTGTGAGTTTCCTCCGGGTGCTCCGGTTTCCTCCTACAGTCCAAAGATGTGCAGGTCAAGTGATTTGGCATTGCTAAATTGCCCATAGGTTAGGTGCATTAGTCAGAGGGAAAAGGGTCTGGGTGGGTTACTCTTCGGAGGATTGGTGTGGATTTGTTAGGCCGAAGGGCCTGTTTCCACCCTGCAGGTAATCAAATCTAACAGGAATACAGAGTACTGGGCTAATGGTAAGATTCTTGGTTGTGTAGATGAGCAGAGAGATCTCAGTGCCCAGGTGCATAGATCCTTGAAAGTTGCCACCCAGGTTGATAGGGTTGCTAAGAAGGCGTATGTTGTGTTAGCTTTTATTGGTAGATGGATTGAGTTTCGGAGCCATGAGGTCATGCTGCAGCTGTACAAAACTCTGGTGCAGCCACACATGGAGCATTGCGTACAGTTCTGGTCACCGCATTACAGGAAGGATGTGGAAGCTTTGGAAAGGGTTCAGAGGAGATTTACAAGATGTTGCCTCATATGGAGGGAAGGTCTTACGAGGAAAAGCTGAGGGCCTTGAGCCTGTTTTTGTTAGAGAGATGAAGGTTGAGAGGTGACTTAATCAAACATATAAGATGAGGGTTAGATAGGTTGGACAGTAAGAGCCTTTTTCCATGGATGGCGATGGCTAGCACGAGGGGATATAACTTTAAATTGAGGGGTGATAGATATAGGACAGATGTCAGAGGTAGTTTCTTTACTCAGAGAGTAGTAGGGGAGTGTAATGCAGTGCCTGCAACAGTAGTAGATTCGGCAACTTTAAGGGCATTTAAATGGTTATTGGATAGGCATATGGATGAGAATGGAATAGTGTAGGTTAGGTTCAGATTGTTTCCACAGGTTAGTGCAACATCGAGGGCCGAAGGGCCTGTCCTGCGTTGTAATGTTCCATGTTCTATGTAGAAGGTTGTTGGGTGTCAGAGAGCAAAACGTTGTTCAACATTGTTGAAGACCTGAGGCTTAAGGAACCCATGCTGGGTAGTGATAGTGAGCTGAGTTAGCAGCTTGTTTAAAGGACTATCAGAGAGATATTAATTAAATTGAATAACATCAAGTGAATACACAGTACTTTGCTGAAAAGGCAACCAATTATGTCACTGCCAGCTAAATAAGGAGCTCTATTATGGAGATAGGGATGACCCTTCACTGACTGTCTCTAAGGTTATTGTGGTGGTAAACACGTCAAATAAATTTTCTTTGCTACTTTGATGAAATTATGCTAATGGTTTTTGTATGATGAAATACAGTGCATGTTTTTCACTTGTATGTAATAAATGTTAATGTTCTTTTGCTAGATGTATATTAGAAGCTTCTTGCGAATGTGTTCACTGAATGAACTCCATGGTAAGCAAAAGAGACTTATGGTCTATCAAGCCAGGTCTTTGTCCAGGGATCTGGCTTCTCCATTGGCTGAGTTCATAAGAACAGCTAATTTGCCTCAAGTCTTTCATTTTACCCTTTAATTATTTGTGTTTTTATCCTACTCCCACATATCCCCCATACCAAAACCTCTTTCACTAAAGGTGTCCATCTCTAACTGTCTTTCTGGTTAATTTTGAGGAAAATAGGAATGTATGCATTCCATTATTTTCTCCTTTAAACAAAAACACATCGATAAACAGTGATGCCAGCTTCTCACAACAGCTGGTAGCAGGTCTGTGACATTGGTGACAACTTCAAAGCAAAGCAGTTAAGACTGATTATAGAGTCAGAGTCATAAAGATGTACAGCATGGAAACAGACCCTTCGGTCCAACCCATCCATGCTGACCAGATATCCCAAACCAATCTAGTCCTACCTGCCGGTACCCGGCCCATATCTCTCCAAACCCTTCCTATTCATATACCCATCCAAATGCCTCTTAGATGCTGCAATTGTACCAGCCTCCACCACTTCTTTTGGCAGCTCATTCCATACACGTACCACCCTCTATGTGAAAAAATTGCCCCTTAGGTCTCTTTTATATCTTTCTCTCTCACTCTAAACCTATGCCCTCTAGTTCTGGACTCCCTGACCCCAGGGAAAATACTTTGTCTAGTTATCCTATCCATGCCCCTCATAATTTTGTAAACCTCTATAAGGTCACCCCTCAGCCTCCGACACTCCAGGGAAAACAGCCCCAGCCTGTTCAGCCTCTCCCTGTAGCTCAGCTCCTCCAACCCTGGCAACATCCTTGTTTTCTGATTCTGAACCCTTTCCAGTTTCGCAACATCTTTCCGATAGGAAGGAGACCAGAATTGCACGCCCCCTCAGCCTCCGACACTCCAGGGAAAACAGCCCCAGCCTGTTCAGCCTCTCCCTGTAGCTCAGCTCCTCCAACCCTGGCAACATCCTTGTTTTCTGAACCCTTTCCAGTTTCGCAACATCTTTCCGATAGGAAGGAGACCAGAATTGCATGCAGTATTCCAACAGTGGCCTAACCAATGTCTGGTACAGCTGATTAAAGGAGGACTGAAACAAAAGACAATCTTCAGAAACTGAACCATCAAAAATCATTAGAAAGGAAGGATGTGAGTCCGATAACTAGGCTGATCGAGAAAGCTTTAAATAATGAGGACTTTAAATAATGGGGCAAGGAATAAAGTTTGAAAGATTTGATAAAACCTGTAGAAAAAGCTGGATAACAAGGGAATAAGGAAAGTGGTGATCAGAATGTAATAGGAAAGGACAAACCTAAGGGTGCATAAATAAGGTAAATAGACAGAGTTAGAGAATACAAAGACACCAAAAAGACAAATCTAAAAGCTCAGAATTTTAATTGAATACACATAGCAACACATTTCCATCTCTGATCTCCAGCATCTGCAGACCTCACTTTCTCCTCAGAGTTAGAGAATACAAAGACACCAAAAAGACAAATCTAAAAGCTCAGAATTTTAATTGAATACACATAGCATTTGTAACAAAATGGATGAATTGACAGCACAAATAGAAATAATTACACACAATATGAAAGCTCTCACAGAGACATGGCTACAAGATGACAGTCTTGAATCTGAATATTGAAGGATCTTTGAGGTTTTGGAAGGACGGGAAGTTAGGTAATGGATCGCTCTATGAATTAACAATGGTATTGGTAGAATAGAGTGAGGTAACTTTAGTTCCAGACATAAGGATGTCGAATCTGTTTGGGTAGAGTTGAGAAATAGTAAAGGCAAGAATTCACTTATGTATGTAGGTTATAGGAACCTTAACAGCAACTGCATTGTAGGATGAGGTATGGACCAAGAGGTGATAAGGACTCAGCGAAAACACAGTAATAATTATGGGTGATTTTAGTCTACATATACATTGGATGAATCAGATTGGTAAAGATGATCTAAATGTTATTTTTAGAGTGTTTGCAGGCCAGTTTCTGAGAGTAGCATATTCTGGATCCAAACAAAGCAGACGATATGAGATCTAGTAATGGCAACAAGACAGATTAATGAATGATCTAATAGTTAAGTTGTCCCTAGGTAGCAATGATGATCATATAATTGAATTTTGCATTCAATTTAAGGTAGAAAAGAATGGATCAAACACTAGATTATTAACCTTAAATAAGAGCAATTATAAGGACATGAATACAAAGCTGGCTAAAGTGAGCTTCTACGATATGTTAAGGTGGATGTGGCTAATCTTTTGCACTAATATACTCTTATTGCAATCTATTGTACCAGGCTGGTGTTAATTATGAAATTATTTCATAATGCTTTAAAAAAATACATTCCAGCGAAAAAGCAAGATTCCAAGAGAAGATGCACTGTCTGTAGCTAACTAGTCAAGTTAAAGATGGTATCAAACTGAAAGAAGAAGCATACAATTCTGCAGGTCAAAAGGTAATCGAAGAGAGTGATGCTGGAAAAGCACAGCAGGTCAGGCAGCATCCGAGGAGCAGGAGAATCGACGTTTCGAGCATAAACCTTTCATCAGGAATGAAACTTGTGGCCCAAGGGGGGGCTGAGAGATAAATGGGAGGGGGCTGGGGCTGGGGGAAGGTAACTGGGAATGCGATAGGCAGATGAAGGTGGGAGTGAAGGTGATAGGTTCGAGGAGGATGAAGCGGATAGGTAAGAAGGAAGATAGAGAGGCAGTACAGGTCAAGAGGGAGGTGTCAAGTTGGAAGATTGGATCTGAGATATGGTGGGGGGAGGGGAAATTAGGAAACTGGTGAAATCCACATTGATCCCCGGTATTTGGAGGGCCCCAAGGTGGAAGATGAGGTGTTTTTCCTCCAGGCTTCGGGTTTTTAATGTTTGGCGGTGGAGTAGGCCCAGGACTCTCATGTCCTTGACGGAGTGGGAGGGCGAGTTAACGTGTTCAACCACAAGGTGGTGAGATTGTTTAGTGCGTGTGTCCCAGATATGTTCTCTGAAACGATCCGCAAGTTGGCATCCAGTCTCCCCAGTTGTAGAAGAGACCACATCGGGAGCAACTGACACAGTAGATGACCTGTATGGAAGTACAGGTAAATCTCTGTCAGATGTGGAAGGATTTTTTGAGGCCTTGGTTGGAAGGAGGTGTGGGTGCAGGTTTTACACTTCTTGTGGTGCCATGGGAAAGTGCCAGAAGTGGAGGATGGGTTGGTGGGGGGCATGGACCTAACAAGGGAGTCACGGAGTGAATAGTCCCTCCCTGGGGATGTGGAGGGAAATATATCTCTGGTGGTGGGGTCTGTTTGTAGGTGGCAGAAATGGCAGAGGATGATGCGATGTATCTGGAGATTGGTGGGTTGGAAGGTGAGGACCAGGGGGTTCTGTCCTTGTTGCGATTGGAGGGGTGGGGTTCAAGGGTAGAGGTGCGGGAAGTGGAAGAGATGCGCTGGAGCACATCGTTGACCACGTGGGAGGGGAAATTGCAGTTTTCGAAGGTCACCTGGGCTGTTCTAAGATGGAATTGGTCCTCCTGGGAGCAGATGCAGTGGAGATGGAGGAATTGAGAATAAGGGATAGTGTTTTTACAGGGGGCTGGGTAACTATGGTGGAATTGCTCCTCCTGGGAGCAGATACAGTGGAGGCTGTCTGACTGGCTGTACTTTTCCAGCACCACACTCTTTGACTCTGATCTCCAACATCTGCAGTCCTCACTTTCTCCCAGGTCAAAAAGTAGGACAGGAATAAAAATTGCAAAGCCATAATTAAAAGATTAAAAGGAGGGAGAAATTAGAATCCAGTGAAAGCTGTTTAGAAATAAATAGGCATTTCTACAGGCATTTAAAAAGGAAAAGTGTAAGTAAATTAAGCATTGCTCCCCTAGAGAGTGAATTTGGGTCTGGGGAAATAATGATGGAAATAGTGAGAATTGTAGATGAATTGAAGAGATGTTTTATCTCTATCTTCATATAGAGGATGCAAATAATATTCTGATAGTAATTGTGAATCAGAATTTGAAAAGCAATGAGACGCTTAAGAAAATTATTGGAACTAAAATCTGACAGATCGCCTGGCCTTAATGGACTTTATTCTACAGTGGTATACAAAGTGGTTGCTGAGAAAATAGACACATTAGTCTTAGTTTTTCCAAAATCCCCTTAATTCTAGAAAGTCTCATCAGGTTAGAAAATATGAATGCTATATTCAAGAAAGGGTGAAGGCAGAAGTCTGGCCAGTTAGTCTAATATTAGTCAGAGGAAAAATGTTGGAATCTATAATTAAGGGATTAAGGGATTATAGCAGAGCACTTAATGGTAACACAATCAGGAAGAGTCAGTGTGATTTTGTGAAAGGAAATCAGTTCTGACTAATTCTTTGAGGAAGTAACTGTGAGGATAAAGGAGAACCTATGGGTGTGGTATACTTTGATTTCTAGAGGCATTTGACAAAGTGCCACTTTCCAGATAATTACATAAAATAAGAGCTCATGGGGTAGGAAACATGGATAGAAGATTGGGTTGGCAGGCTATTAGGAAGAGAGTGGGTCATTAATTTCTTGGCAAGATGACATGTGCAATATGCCTTAGGGAAAGGTATTGAAGCCTCAATTATTTTTAGTTTATAATAATGACCTCAATGAAGGGTCCAAATGTATGGTTGCTAAATTTGCTGGCGATACAGAGTCGTAGAGTTCTATAGCATCGAAACAGACCCTTTGGTCCAACTCGCCCATTTGCCAGCACTTTGCCATATCCCTGTACTCCTTCCTATTCATATACCCATCCAGATGCCTTTAACTTGTAATTGGGGTATGAAGAAAGCTGTGAAAAGGACATGGAGTCTCTTTAAAAATTCCTAACATAGGTTCTATGAGTGGGTATAAAGATGGGAGCAATTGGATAGAGAGGGGAGAGCCAACAACCATCTGAAGAGATAAGCAATCTCCATGCTCTCAGAAAAAACACCATCTCTTCATAAAGATACACGGTGCATTTAGCGGATATTCTTGACATCAGAAAGTGACTGAGGAGCCATGTGATTCAGAGGAATTTGGCAGAGAAAGGCATTCAGAACAGAAGAATTTCAGAGATAATGTCCCTGACAGCACAATCAGCAGAGAGAAAAAAGGATCATTCTGGAAGATACATTCTGTGTGAACTTTGAGAGACTAAGTTTTAATTTATTGTTTTCTTATTACCTGAATTTATGTAAGTGGGACTTGTGTTATCGAAACAGTGCACCAATAGAGTTTAATTCAGTTCGGGGATAGGTAATAGTTAATGAGTAATCGTTCAATGAGTTAGGAATTCTGTTAACTTGTTCACTGTTGGAATTAGATAAATAAACTTTTTTATGTATATATTTATTGATAAAATTTCACTTTTTTTTTACAAAAAACAAACCAAAGTAGTTATAAAAGTACAGAAAAGTAGGAATAATATTGTACTATAACACTATTCTATAGTAATGTTAATTGCTACTTGTTAATTGTAGAGTGAGTGAAAGGATTTCATTTTCATTTAACCACTTCTTTATAACAGTTTGTGTGTCTGTGTGTGCGTGTGAGAGACACCCCTTGTCATACTACTTTATCAGATTAGAAGGTGCTCCTCTCTGGGTGCTTTGGTTTGAATTATTAAAGGGGTGTTGGCCTCTCCATTGCAAAAGTATCCCTAGGATGTTAATAGTGGGTAATTCAGCAATTGTCTCGAATGCCATGGTCAGGACTCCTTATTGCCATGGACAGTCAATATATAATAACTTATGCTATTTTGAATTCTAAACTTGAAGCTTCTGTTTTCTCATGGACAAACTCAGCGTGGCAACAAAACACAAAAAACAAGTCCAATGGTAGCAGTGGGATAGACTGCATACAAAACTGTGGCTGCAAAGCTCAAGAAAGATACATAAGATCTTCTGAAAAAGAGGAGAATTATTTAAAACTTGATTTTTCAAGAAATCACCTGAAGCCTAGCCAGTAGCCATAAAATCCATCGAGCTGCTGTGAAGGAAACATTTCTGATCAGAGACCTCCTCCAGCGAAATGACCAGAATAGTATTTTACTGTCAGTAATGGAGGAAACAAGCCTTTAAAAATGTCACATGAGAAGTAAAAGTGCACTTTCAGCTATGGAGTGAAATTAAAAAAACCACAAAGAGGTCAATTACCAGACAACAAAAGCAAATTTGATCTCTAATGAGAATGCACAAAACATTTTATTTCCAAAGAACTACACTGATGATCACTGCTAAGACAATTAGTTAACGCACTACTGAACTATTTACTTGATAATGAAGTTAACAACAGGAGGTTAGGACCTTGGGGTGCAGGTTCATTGCTCCTTGAAGGTAGAGTCACAGATAGACACGATACTGAAAAAGGATTTGGTATACTTGCTTTTATTGTCAGTTAAAAATCATACACCAGGTTAGACTCCAAAAGGTTTATTTGGAAGCACTAGCTTTCGGAGTGCTGTTCCTTTATACCTGATTAATTGAATACAAGAGTTGGGATGTCATCTTGCAGCTGTACAGACACTGGTTCGGCCACTTTTGGAATGTTGCGTTCAACTCTGGTCTCCCTGCTATTGGAAAGATGTTGTTAAACTTCAAATGATGAAGCAAAGACTTACAAGGATGTCGTTAGGGTTGGAGGGTTTGAGCTATCGAGAGCGAATAGGCTGGGGCTGTTTTCCCTGGAGCATTGGAGGCTAAGGGGTGACCTTTATAGAGGTTTGCAAAATCATGAGGGGCATGGATAGGGTGAATAGCCGAAGTCTTTTTCCCAGGGTGGTGGAATTCAAAGTTAGAGGGCATAAGTTTAAGGTCAGAGGGGAAACCTAAACAGGTAGTTCTTCTATAAACTGATGGTTGATGTCTTGTGCAACCCCGCATTATAGAAAATCACATTTTTGAAACGGTGCTTAAAGTGTTGGCGATGCAATTGCATTACAGCCAACACATGTTTTAAAAGTTTGCATTTTAAAAACAGTGTCCCCAATTCGTCAATCGCATTACAGCAAATTCGTGTTAATAAAATGCGCATTATAGCAGAACAACCTGTAAAAGGGACTTAAGGGGCAACCTTTTCATGCAGAGGGTGGTGCATGTATGGAATGAGCTGCCCAAGGAACTGGTGGAGGCTGGTACAATTCCAACATTTAAAAGGCATCTGGATGGGTACATGAATAGGAAGGGTTTGGAGGGATATGGGCCAAGTGTTGGCAAATGAGACTCGATTAATTTAGGATATCTGGTTGGGCATGGACGAGTTGGACTGAAGTGTCTGTTTCTGTGCTGTACATCTCTATAATTCTTTAGGTACAGCCTGAAGTTGTTTTTAAAAAAAAATCACAAGTAAAAATTATTTTGGAATTCAATGTATCTGTGTCCTGGCAGTGAAGCAAGTGAAATCTTTATTACTTTGATGGTTTGAACAGCATGCGCATGTTTTATACGGCAATTAAGAACTTGAATCATATCTTAAATTATGAAAGATTAGATAAAGGAAAAAGATTTCAATCTGATCAGATGCTGTTGAACTAGATGCAAAAATACCTCAGAGGCAGAAAAATTGGTGCCAAAAAACTATGAGCCACCTTTGACACAGAAATGGAGCTGCGTATCGCTGGGTTTAAATAGTTCAGTGTGAGCAGAATTCGAACACCCTGGAGACTCACAGGAGCACATGAAGAACATAGGAAGCTAAATATCCATGTGGTCAGAGAATGGTGTATCTCTGATTATCACGTAGAGTGGTATTTATTATTAACATGCAATAAATAATGTTACTTTGAAATCTAATCCTGAGTTCAGTTCTTCTGCCTAACCAAGTGATGAAAGTGAAATTAATGCAGTTGATTGCTTGGAGTAACCCAAAGGATTATCTGTACAATAATAGTCTACTTAACAGTAGTCACTATGGATTAATTAGGGGAGATTTAGTCACAATACAACTGAATTTCTTTTAGCAAGTGACAACTCAATTGAACTGTGCAAAGTCCTATGACTCAGTATGAGCCTTAAAAGGCCGAGATAGGGATCTCAATGCCACTAACAGGATTGATTGTAGACCCAATTATAATGAAAAGCATTTATCATTTTGCAAGTTTTACTTTTTATATTACGTATCTCTAGTGAAAGATGGTGATTTGAGTTGTAAAATTTTGTTACATTGAATTTCAAACTTGAACATCTATAAACAAATTCTCATATCTATATACAACTCAGGGATCACTGTTTTAACAATAAGGTGTTACCCATTTAAGATAGACGTGGGAGTTTTTTTCTTACAAAGGATCTTGAGTCTTTGGACCCTCTTCCACACACGGCAGAGTCATAGAGTCACACAGCATGGAAACAGACCCTTCGGTCCAACCTATCCATGCCGATCAGGTATGCTAAACTAAACTGGGCCCACTTGCTTGTGTTTGGTCCATGTCCCTCTAAACCTTCCCTATTCATGTACCTGTCCTGGTGAAGAAGGTGCTTGGCACACTTGCCTCATTGGTCAGAGGAGGGTATGGGAGTTAGGACATCATGTTGCAACTGTACAGACATCGGTGGGACCACTTTTGAAATACTGTGTACAATTCTGGTCACCCTACTATAGGAAGGATGTTGTTACACTTGAAAGAGTACAGAAAAACTTTACCCTGATGGTGCCAGGACTGGAGGATTTGAGTTATAAGGAGAGGCTTGGTCTTCTCTTTTCCTGGAACAATGGAGGCTGAGGGGTGACCTTATAGAGGTTTAGAAAATCATGAGGGGCAAAAGTAAGGTGAATAGTCAAGGTCTCTTTTCAAGGGTAAGGGAATCTAAAACTAGATGGCATACATTTAAGGTGAGGGGGAAAAATTTAGAAGGGACCTGTGGGGCACCTTTTTCATGCAGAGAGCGGTATGTGTATGGAATGAGCTGCCAGAGGAAATGATGGAGGCTGGTAAAATTACATATTTAAAAGACACTTGGACAGGTACATGAATAGGAAGGCTTTAGAGGGATATGGGCTAAATGCTGGCTTGTTTAGGTTGTGATACTTGGTTAGCATGGACGGGTTGAACCGAATGGTCGGTTTCCATGATATATGTTTCTCTATGACACTGCCTTATGAGGAAGAGAGTTCCAAAGGCTCCCAATCCTCAGTAAGAAAAAAAAAATCCCATATCTGTCTTAAATAGGTAACACCTTATTTTTGTTAAGGCAGAATTGTATTCTTGTTAAGCTAGGAGGTGGAAGGTTATTAGAGCAAGGCGGGAATATGGAATAATCCGATCCACCATGATTGTATTGAATAGTGGATCACGCTGGGGGGACTGGATGGTCCCTAATTCATATGTTCCCAGTGGTTGTAAACATTATCTAAAAATTAATTTCACGCAAATGCTTGGAGCATATCTTCTCACCATCTGTAACAGATATAAAGAGATGTTGATGTAATTGGAATTCAAATTCTGATGCCATTGGGATTGACTCATAAGAATGCAAATAAAATATGCTTAATAGCTTGCTCATAATTTAATTATGTTTAGCAGCCCTTCAAAAGGTAGATGGTTTAGTCACCCATGCTTTCTTTTGTCATAGCATGGCTGGGAATTATTTCCTTCCTATTTCTTTCTTCTACTTGTGAATAATAAATAAACTGCCTGTGGCATTCCTATAAATGGCTTTTCTACAAGGCCAGTTAATCAACCAGGAGACAGGAGACTCTCAGTAAGGAACTGTCACATTCTGTTCTGTTTATATCAAATAACCTTTTGTTTTAAAGCTTTCTTTTTTGTGTTTTTCTTATTTTTTCTTATTAGTCAATTCCAATGGCATCAGACTTTGAATTCCAATTACATCAACATCTCGTTATGTCTGTTACAGATGGTGAGAAGATATGCTCCAAGCATTTGCGTGAAATTAATTGTTAGGTAATGTTTACAACCACTGGGAACATATGAATTAGGGATCATTGATCTCCCCCAGCATGATCCACTATTCAATACAATCATGGTGGATCGGATTATTCCATATTCCCGCCTTGCTCTAATAGCCTTCCACCTCCTTGCTTATCAAGAATCCAATTCTGCCTTAAGAAAAATAAGGTGTTCCCCATTTAAGACAGACATGACAATTTCTTTTCTTACAAAGGATCATGAGTCTTCAGACCACTGTTCCTCACAAGGCAGTGTCATAGAGAGTCATAGAGTCATACAGCATGGAAACAGATCCTTTGGTCCAACTAATCTATGCCAACCAGGTTTCCTAAACTCCATTTAGTTCCTTGGTTTTGCTGCTCACTGTTTTGCTTCCATCTGGGATCCCAGGAAAAGACAGCAGCTTGGCACCTCAGCCTGGGTAACCATATCTTGAGTTAAAAAGGCAAGTCGTGCAGTTGTATGTGATCTCTTGCCACCACAGGAATTCCCAATTGCTTTAAAGTGCTTTTCTAGTATGATTGCCAATATATTGTAGGAAAAGCAGGAGCCAATTTGATGCCATAACAGGCTCCCAAAACAAACAAAATATAATGATCAATTAATCTCATTTTGAGATCCTGATTGATGGATGAATATTGCCCTGGGCAATGTACATAACTTCTTTGCTCTTCATTTTCACCTCAATGTCCATACAGAAAATTATTTTGAGCACATTGTTTCCTTATTTTGTAAAAGCATAGGAATAGCAATGAAGAAAATAATTAAAAAATGAAAGAACTGCAGCTGCTGTGAAACAAAAACAGAAATTCCTGGGGAAACTGGAAGAAAATAATTGCTCTTTCATAAAAATCCAACTTTGATTGAACTCTGCACTAAAATGATTCCAGTACAACTTGAATAATCTGTTAGTGAATCACTCCTGTGTAGGTATTCTCTTTTACATGTCCTGTTAAAAGCTGTTATGGGGAAAGACACAACTGAGTTCAGAAGTCAGGTATTTTTGCTTCCGAGGGGTTGTCGCCTGTTGCCTGATTATATCCAACAGTAATACTAACAGAAAGGGTGATCCTCATTGTTCCTGATGCACTTTACTTTCACTAAAATTCTTTGAGAGCAGGTTTAATTGAGAAAGATCAACTCATTAAACACACTTCTTGCCTGGTCACTGTACATTTGAGAGTCGGTTTACCGAACCATACCAGACAATGCTTCCAAATAGTGTAGCACTCTGAGCTACAGCCATACAAAATAGTTTCAAGATTGTATTCAATTCCACAAGGTGTTAGTTTTCCGAGGTAGTATTGTCATGTATGTTCCTTGACCACCACATCTGTGCATTGTGCCCTCCCATTCAATCTGTCATACACACTGGCACCTAGACACTTGTGATTATTAGCTGTTTTAAAATCCACATCATTTCAGGTGCAGCATCTTAGCTGAACTTTTCCTAAAATCCATAACTAATTCTTTTGTCTTGTGTTTGTTCAGTTTAATAGAATTATTGTCACACCGTTTTACAAACTTCTATACCAAGTTCTTATGATTTATTTTGTTATTGCCGAGGAGTCCCACCAGGATTGTATCATCAGCATTCTGCAAGATCATTATGTTGTAACAGTCTGATTAACAATCATTCATTTGGAGGATGTTAAACCAAGGGAAAAGTACACAGCCCTAAGGAGATCCATGCTTCTGAGCGTTGGCCCCAAGAAAATCCTGGAATCTAAGGTCCATTTGTTCTTATTGTGAAGGAAGTCACTGATCTGAAGTAGGAAAGTAGGATTAATACCAAGGCTTCCTAATTTTTCAGAAAGCTTCAATGGTTGCATGGTTTTAAAAGATGAAGAAAAATCAACAGCAGTAAGATGAGCGTAGTTGCTCAATCGAGCCATGTGCTTTTGGATCAGGGGGAGCAAAGTAACTACATTATTGTCTAATGCCATCTGATAGAAAAATTATAACTAGTCAATACACAGGGCAAGAGGATCACAAGGACCCAATCTGCTCGAAACACTTTGGAATTGATGTTCGAGTAACTGGTTGGTAATCGTTTAGCTCTGCAGGCTATGGCTTCTTTGTAACTGGGACAATCGTGGATAATTTCCAACAGCAAGGTGAACAACATCTGAAAGATCAAAGAGAAAGGATTGCTAACGGATGGTCCTGACATATTTTTCCACTGATCCATATGCTCTCCATGCATTAGCTCACCCGAATTGTTTCTCCACTTCCTACTCGTTGAGAACAACACAAGAATCTGTAGTTCACAAAGTGAAGCCACCTTGGCATGTAAAATTCATTAAATCTGTCAGACCTTTTATGTTCATCCACAAGGGTAGGTAGAACATTTTGTTAATATGCCATCTGAAAGGCACACCTCCAGCTGTGTGGCAATTCCTGAGCAATATACAGGCAGGTCAGTCTTGGATTTTTAAAGAGACTTGGAGTGGAACTTGAACCCACACTATTCTGACTTTAAGGCACAAATACTTCCCACTAAACCAGAGATGATATTTCTTATGAGCAGGAGCAAAAGCCTGGTGATTTACTATTCCTCACCATCCATAGCCATGGCCCACAACCAAAGACAAAATGCAATCAATGACAGGATCCTAGCCTAATGTGATGGAATACTCCTCACTTGCCTCGATGAGTGCAACACTCAAGAAGCTCCACACAATCTAAATCAAAGCAGCCTACTTGAATACCACCCCAACAAACACTTTCCGATACTTACTCCCTCTACAAATGAAACAAAGTGAGAGTATGGGTACTATCCACAAGATAGCAACTAGCCAAATTTCAGTTAATAAATCTGGAATATAATTCTAGTCTCAGTAATGGTGACCAGGGCAGCTATCTCTGACTGATTGTTGTAAAACACACATTGTTTCAATACTGTGCTTCAGCAAAGGAAATCTTCCATCCTTAGCCAGTCTGGCCTTCTTATGATTTCAGATTGATAGTAATGTTGACTCTTAACTGCCCACTAAAATAATCTAGCAAGCCATTGAACACAAGGCTGAACGGGAATTGGCAACAAATGCTGGCCTTGCCAGAGATACCCTTTACATCCCACAAAAGAATAAATTAACAACAGATTCCAAAGCCCCCTCCACCACATGGGCAATAGATGCATGGGAACATCTCCAATTCACGCATCATTCTGACTAGAAACTATATTGTTGTTCTTTTGCTGATGTCTGGTCAACATTATGGAGCTCCCTTGTTATCCACACAGCTGATGAACCTCCACTTATTGGACTGCAGTGGTTGAAGAAAGTAGTTCATCATTAGCTTCACAAGGACAAAATTATTTTAATTTGCTATGGGACATGAGCATCACTGGTTAGGCCAGCATTTATTACCCATTCATAATTGCTGGAGGGCAGCTTAGAGTTAATTGCATTGTTGTGCGTCCGGAGTCACATGGAGGCCAGACCTTGAGGCAGGAGTGACAGATTTGCCCCTAAAGGGCATTATCAAATCAGTAGGGGTTTTTAATGACATTAAAATGCTCAATGGCATCTCAGGAGAGACAGAGAAGAGATGATCTTTGTATTTGTGCTTTCACATGGATAAGATAGTTTTGCTTTCTTTGATATCTTGTTCATTTTCAAATCAGTTGTACCAGTCCCTTCTTATTATCCCACCAAAACTCTGTCTGATGTTTTCCATACTGGATGGGCTTGGCTTTTACTGTCATGTTCTTGGAGGTCTACAGCACAAACAAATATCCTTTGGTCCATCAAGTCTGCACCAGTCAAAATTAATTACCTAACTATTCCAATCTACAGTTTAATAATTTCCATTAGACTAGCTTTTTATTCCAGAATTTTATTGACTTCAAATTTCACATTACCATGGTGACATTCAAATCATTGTCCTCGGAACATGACTTGGGATTCTGGATTAATAGTTTCGTGACATTAACAGGATGTCATGGCCTTCCTTTAGGTATAGCAGAAAATACTGTCCTAGCTCACAACACCCATAAGCCTTGAAAATATAAAACAAAATATTGCTTGAAAAATGTTTATCTTAATTTTATCGGGATAGACATAAGATCGACAAATTTGAAAAGGATCAACACTTCATACCCCATGAGACATGGGTGCTGCTTGAGTTCACTCTAATTCTTGCCATGGGAACTATTATAGAGTCATAGGGTCATAGAGAATGAAAACAGACCTTTGGTCCAATTCATCTACACCAACCAGACATCGCAATCTGACCTAGCCCCATTTGCAAGTATTTGGCACATATTCATATACCAATCTAGATGGCCTTTTGAATATTGTAATTGTACCTGTCCCCACCGGATCCTCTCTGGCAGCTCGTTCAATACACTCACCACCCTCTGACTTTAAGCCTATGTCCTCTGGTTTTGGATTGCCCCACCTGAGGAAAACGACCTTGACTGTTTACCCTATCTGTGCCCCTCATGATGTTATAAACTTCTGTAAGGTCACCCCTCAGCCTTCAGTGCTCCAGGGGAGAAACCCCAGCCTATTCAGCCTCTCCCTTTAACTCATTATCTCCAATGCTTTTGTTTAATTAAGAGAGCCACAATGCTTGGATGTGTTCTTTCTGTTTGCAGAAGACAGGCCTGTATGTATGAACATGTGTAGCATCCAGCAAGCCGCACTGCAATCCTGAACTGATAATTGTCTATCCTATTGTTAGTGCAACACACAAATTCAGTATCTTCAAGCAACTATTTATATGAACAATGCCTATTTCTTTAAAACAGTGGTCTGTCACAGTGACACAGTAATTAAAATGCTAAATGGTATCTTGGAAGAGTCAAAGAAGAGTTAGTCATTGTACCTTTGCATTGCTTTCTTTGATACCCTGGTCATTTTCAGTTTGGTTGTATTTCTCCCTTCTTGTCCATTCCACCGAATCTCTCTCTGACTTTTTTGAGTCTGGATGGGCTTGGTTTTTAGAGTCTTGCCATAGATGCCTACAATCGAGGAAAAGGATCTTCAGCCCGTTGAATCTGTGCTGGTCAAAAATGATTTGGAGATGCCGGTGTACAAAGTTAAAAATCACACAACACCAGGTTATCATCCAACAGGTTTAATTGGAAGCACACTAGCTTTCAGAGCGATGCTCCTTCATCAGGTGACTGTGGAGGTATGTAAAACTCTGTTATCTCACTTTTTAGATTAGAATCAATCTAAACATTAGGTCATAGACAGGGGGCTAACACATTCAACATATTGTCTAGCTATCACCATTGTTAACAGCTAACCTGAGAATGCAACTTTAAAAAAAGGGTTTTGTGATTTACACATGAAAGAAGTGAAACTATCACTGTATTCTAACAGATGAAAGATTTAACAGACAATCAATTTTTCAATGTATAATTTCAGTTACATCACACTGCAAATTTTTGCTATAAATTCTGTGTTACGATCGAGCCCTCCACAATCACCTGATGAAGGAGCGTCGCTCCGAAAGCTAGTGTGCTTCCAATTAAATCTGTTGGACTATAACCTGGTGTTGTATGATTTTTAACCCTGGTCAAAAATAACCATGTAACCATTCTAATTCCATTTTCCAGCTTGGACATTGCCTTGTATGTCTTGGCATCACACATGTTCTTCTTCAGAAACTGCCAGTTAGATCAGGACATTTATGGTTTGGTTAAGAGAAATCAGTTGATGCAGGTGCATCTTTTGTGAGAGCTGTTTTTGGATAATAGCAAATGTTATTTCACTGGTTTATTCAACCACATAACTTGAATCAACGGGAAAAAGGTGATGTATGAATGTTTCGGGTATGAGCCCTTCTTCCTGAAGAAGGGCTCATGCCCGAACCGTCGATTCTCCTGTTCCTTGGATGCTGCCTGACCTGCTGCGCTTTTCCAGCAACACATTTTCAGCTCTGATCTCCAGCATCTGCCGTCCTCACTTTCTCCTCGATGTATGAATGTGCCTTGCACAGGGTAGGAAGTGGGTTAGAGAGATTGAGTGAGCTGACTTCTACAGAGGATTGAGGATATTTTCATCAAAACAGTTGGAGCTAGATGTAACAAAGACATAGATGAGAGTTTAAGCAACAGACATACGTATGCTGGTGTGGGTTGTAACTGCAGATAGTCTTCATTCATTAAATGCACAGTTAACCAAAGTTGTCAATCGAAGCTTCTTGACATTAATGTCATAGAAGTCTAAACTGAAATTGAATTCACATTTGCAATGTGCTGTGTTAACTGTTACACCTTCACTGCACTTAATGAAAATTGATTCTAAAATGCATTCAATTGGAAAATTGGAAATTGTTGGCAGAGATATCTATTTTTTGTTTATCTGGCCTCATCTCATTCCCAGGATGGCAGTATCTGGGCAAAACCATGTTCAAGGAATTAATCTCAGATTCATCTCCGGCTGACATCATGTTGTGCTGAGGTGTGTGTTTCACATGAGTCACACTACAAATCCTCGACCCTGCAATTAAAAGGTCAATTAAAAATGAATGTGATGTTGGAGCATACTGAATAATGGAAGCTGTGGTAATTATACGGATATCTGTATATGACTCTAATCCTTCTGCCTTGACATTATTCCTTTGAGGATGAAAATGCATTGCTTAATGATTTGATGATGACTAACGTTTTCCACTAATGACCTCGTGTGAATGATCAAAATGGAAATTTCAGAATGTTGTGAGTTTCTAATTGTAGGCTGATGATGAGCATCTCTTCCTCCAGCATCATTCAGTGGGCCTCTCCACTGCCATCTATTACAGACTAACCTTTCGATCACTTTATATCCCTTTCACTGAATTAATATTCAGTTTTGCATCATTACTCCTCTATTAAGCACTTAATATATTAATGTAAGGTATTGTCATTTTTCCTCAAAACAACCATCATTCAGTACTGATTAGACCCAGGGCAAATCTTTCTGTCCTGGAGTTGTTCCTGTGTCATGTAGTCTGGTAACTCACATAGCTATACTCTTTACTTCTGGTCAATAGACTTAAAGCATGAATTTCAAAATTGCCAAAGATGAATGTTTACTTCAGGTGAACATAAAATACTTTCATGGCACTTAGTGAAAAAGAGCAGTATTCTAATCAAATTTCAAACATGAAAGCAGAATTATTATACATTCATTTCACTGCTGTTTATGAAACCTTGTACATGATTAGTGTTTGCAATACAACAACAGCGCCTGCCTTATTAAGATGGATAGTTTCAATTGCTAGATATATTATTGAGGATACCTGGCAGGGAAAATAAGTTTGTGGGCTCGTGTTCAGTACAGAAAAAAACAGGAGTTCTGCCTTTCTGCACATTGTACAACGGGGAGTGCTGCTGGTCATGCTGTTTTCATTGAGAGAAACAAATTACAGTCAGGCAGTAGTGTAAAAAGAAATACTCATTTATCTAGCTCTTTTAATGCTGTCATATCATTCCCAAAGGGCTCAGTAGTTAGCACTGCTGCCTCACAGCGCCAGGGACCAGGGTTTGATTTCACCCACAGGTGACTGCGTGCAGTTTGCATATTCTCCCCGTGTCTGTGTGGGTTTCCTCCAGGTGCTCTGGTTTCTTCCCACAGCCCAAAGATGTGTAGGTTAGGTGGATTGGCCATGCTGAAATTCCCATAGTGCCCAGGAATATGCAGGCTACTTGGATTAGCCATGGGAAATGCATAAATAAAGGATAGAGTAGGGAGTGGGGCTCTCTTTGAAGGGTCGATGGAGACTCGAGGGGCTGAATGGCCTGCTTCCACACTGTAGGGAGTCTATGATTCAAAACATTTTACAATAAATTAAGTACTACTTGTAGGGTAATCTGTGGTGTCAAATAGGGAATGTTTTACTTGGTTCAGGTTTAAAATTGAAAATAATTGTTGTACTATTTGACCAGCACAGACTCAATGGCCTGTAGATCCTTTTCCCAGGCTGTAGGCATCGATGACTCAATGGACCATGACTCTAAAAGCGAAGCCGATCCAGACAGAAAAAAGTGAGAGAGAGGTGGAATGGATAAGAAGAGAGAAATAAAACCCATCTGAAAATGACCAGGATATTGAAGAAAGCAAAATAATCTTACACATGTGAATGCACAGATACAATGACCAACTCTTCACTAATGAATCCAAGTTTCTGGATAATTAACCACCTTATAACATCATGAGAGCAGAATTCAGTAAAGATGAATAAGTGTCATATGATATATGAGGTGAAATTCCTATCAGTGCTGGCCTGTTGTACCAGCATGGTATTTCTTGTGGTTGTCTACCTGAATCATCTGGGAAGTACTGGGTAGATTCCGGGTCATCATTCCTCCTTTGGTGCATTTGTTCATGAATCAGCTTATTCCATAACACTTAATAATTAATTATGTTATATCTGACATACATAGAGTCTTTAGTAAGAACTCACGCAATACTTAAGTACTCATTACTGCTGCTGAAATATTCTAGTATATAACTTGGAAGCAACTAACAGTAACCAGTGCACAGAGTAGCAAGACTTCGTTCGCTATCTCCTCCCAGGAACAACCCCTTACATCCTCTTGAGATTTCAGCTTCTACCAAATCTAGTAGCTTTTTACATGAGATATCCTCTTTGATTGCAGCAT
Organism: Chiloscyllium plagiosum; assembly: GCF_004010195.1. Classification (NCBI taxonomy): domain Eukaryota; kingdom Metazoa; phylum Chordata; class Chondrichthyes; order Orectolobiformes; family Hemiscylliidae; genus Chiloscyllium; species Chiloscyllium plagiosum. Next base: position 10,482,882 of record NC_057728.1, read on the forward strand.
GTCTGTAAGAAAGTAATTAGAAATTCTGACGGCAATTCAGTCTTGAATTAATTCTGGCTATAAATCACCATAATCACAAAATTCTGACAGTGTGCAAAAGCCATTAATAAAATTGTCAAGAAATTCTCCTGGAAGCTCTATTCTTCTAATAAATCTTGCTCTCTCACCATACAATTGGAGTATAATGTAAATTATCGTTAAATGCCATTACAATATTATCAAATGTCTCTGTCTCTTCTCTCATATTCTGTCGTTTTCAAATATGATCTGAAGTGGGCCTACGTAATGAATAAACATTTGTTCTTCTCAGAATTTCTTCTGTAATTCTGAAACAATTTTGTCTCTTCCAGATCGTCCAGTTTAATTCCCTGAGTTAGATTAAATGTGAGGTTTTGCATTTTGGTAAGGCAAATCATGGCAGGGCTTATACAGTTAATGGTGGGGCCCTGGGGAATGATGCCGAACAAAGAGATTAAGGGGTGCAAATGCATAGTTCCTTGAAAGTGGAGTTACAGGAAGATGGGGTAGTGAAGAAGGCATTTGGCACACTTGCCGTCATTGGTCAGTGCATTGAGTATAGAGTTGGGAGATCTTGTTGCGGCTGTACAGAATACTGGTTAGGCCATTTTTGGAATACAGCATTCAGATCTGGACTCCCTGCTATCGGAATGATGTTAAACATGAAAGGATGTAGAAAAGAGTTACAAGGATGTTGTCTGGATTGGGGGTTTTGAGTTATAGGGAGAGGCTGAATAGGCTTTGGCTGTTTTCTCTGGAGCTTTGGAAGTTGAATGGTGACTTTATAGAGGTTTATAAAACCATGAGGAGCACAGGTAGAATGAGTAGCCAAGGTCTTTTTCCCAGGATAGTGGAGTTCAAAACTAGAGGGCATAGATATAAGGTGAGAGGGGAAAGATTTAAAAGGGACCTGAGGGGCACCCTTTTCACGCAGAGGGTGGTGTGTGTATAGAATGAGCTGCAATAGGCAGTAGTGGAGGCTAGTACAATTGCAACATTTGAAAGGCATCTGGATGAGTATGTGAATAGGAAGGATTTAGAGGGATATGGGCCAAGTGCTGGCAAATGGGACTAGATTAATTTAGGATATCTGGTTGGTATGGGCGAGTTGGACTGTTGCTATGCTATACAGCTCTATGATTCATTGCATGTAACTGCTGCTATGTCTTATTTAAATGAAGCTGTTGCAGGACTTCTTATGTTTGCAGATGTAGGTGACTTTGTTGTTCAAAGTTTTAATTTTTTAATCACTTCAATTATATTAAATGGTGAATCTTCAAGTTAATTCTTTAATGAATATTATATTTTCAATTACCAAACAATGACGTTGGACCGCTACTGAAACTTTATTAAAAATAAGTTTACTTTTTTATAAAAAAGGTAATTTTTACTTTGTTACAACCTAATTCCAAGTGAGGGTTCTCAACGCATTATGAGATCTGGTGGATTATTTCAAACTATTAGGCTCCTGGGTGAGTGGACTCGCTCCCATTTGTTAATTTAGAAATGTTCCCTTCCTTTGTGGATACCTTTCTCCCAGATTAAATGTTTTGCAAGGAACCAATTTAACAGGCTGTCTTGAGCCAACAAAGAGGGATGTTCATTAATTATTAAATGTGTGCAGAATTAATAATCCACCTCTTATTATAAATAATAAATAAATAATTAATTCTGCACACATTTAGTAATAAATTATAAGAGGTGAGTCCAAATGGATAAAAGTTAACAATTAAGATGTACAGATCAGTCTCTGAATTATTCGTGAAGGACAGATAGCTGAATGCTGTTACTATTACAATGGAGGTTACTACTAGGTTAACATTGGTAGTTTAGATTCCCTACAGTGTGGATGGAAACAGGCCCTTCGGCCCAACCAGTCCACGTCAACTCTCCGAAGAGTAATCCACCCAGACCCATTTCACTCTGACTAATGCACCTAACACTATGGGCAATTTAGTATGGCCAATTTACCTAATCTGCACATCTTTGGACTGTGGGAGGAAACCGGAGCAAACCCATCCATACAGACAGTCACCCGAGGCCGGAATCGAACCTGGGACCCTGGTGCTGTGAGGCAGCAGTGCTAACCACTGAGCCACCGTGCCGCCCACAGCAAAGGAGGGAGCACACAGCAATGCTGTGTCTGCTGAAAACCGGGATTGAACCAGGGACCTTTTTGAACGGACTATTTTTGTAATTCTTGGTTTTGTAAGCTGATTGAAGTTCCATCATCTTCAATCTATGTTTAAAAGTTGTTCGCATCACTTGAAGTGAGAGAAGTAACAAAGAAATAGTTCTTTAACTGTGAGTGTCTCAACATGTTAACCCTTGAGTACAGGCTGGTAACCATGAGGGTGTTTAGTCCCATTAGGACATTGCAGTAGAGTTGAAATTGGCTTTTTAACTCCTGTTCCTGTGTATCTTTTAAAGTTTGGAGTATATTCCACAGAGGGTGGCTGGCTCTTGTGCAGCAGGTAATCATCATTATTTTTTCTAGGATATGGTAGCCCAGTCAGTTTTGACTAACATTTTTGAAATACCATTTTTTGAAGTTCCATCGCATTTGTAGATGTGTCACTCCTGAGGTCGATCTGTTCTGCCAGCCACTTAATTTACATCTGCAGCCATTGTTGACTGTATCAGCCACAATAACATATCATAGAACTAACTTGTTTTTTCAAAAACAAAATATTTTGGAATTAAATTTTTTAAAAATTCACAATACTTTAGGGTTCTGACCCACAGCCATGACACGTTGTTTCTTTTGTTTCCTTTTGAGAACTTTTCCTTTATTTCTGTTGATTAAAGTTGAAAACTTTTGAAAGTTTCAGAACTATTTCTCCCACATATGCTGAAAAGATTATTTTGAAGCACTCAGAGACTGTTGAAAATAAAGAGGAATTGTAATTGCATTCATGATTTGGAGGAGACAGTGCTGGACTGGGGTGGACAAAGTTAAAAATCACACAACACCAGGTTATAGTCCAATAGGTTTAATTGGAAGCATGAGCTTCAGAACCGCTGCTCCTTCATCAGGTGGTTGTGGAAAAGGACCATAAGATACGGAATTTATAGCAAAAGGTTACAGTGTAATGTGGCTGAAATATATTAAACAAACTTAGATTAAGTCTTTCATCTTTTAGAATGATGTTGCTAGTTTTGGTTCATTAATATATAAATCCCAGAACTTCGTTTAAGGCGCATTCTCAAGATAACATCAGTTTTCTAACAAGATGTGTCATCTCAGCTCAGACAATGCATTAAAGGTGTGAGGTTAAAGTCTGTCTGTGTGCCAACCTTGAGTCAGTCTGGTTCTATTTCTGAAGTGGGATTTACAGATTCTTACATGGATTGACTGTAGGTTGTGCATTTTTTGAGCAAAATGAAATATAATTCTGCAAATACAGATTCACCCCATAAACCTATATGCGTGTGCGTGCAGGACAAACAGAGTGAGTGTGTGTGTGTGTGGGTGTGAGTACATGTGAGAGAGTGTGTGTAAGCTTGGTAAAGTATGTGCCTCATATGGACTCACACCCTGGGTAGACTGGCTGCTACAAATCCTTCTTCTTGGTATTAATCTAAGTCATTGATGTCAAATCATGAAGAATGCCCAAATGAACTTTTTGGCAGAAGATATTTTGATAAACAGGGTAGGTTTTTTGCATAGCACTTAATACCTCATTGTATTATAACAGACTTACATGAGAATTTTCGATAATATCTCAGGGGGGTACGCATTACTGATACTGAAACATTCTAGTACACACTTGGAGACAACACAGTGGCTAGCTCCTCCAAGGTGTAGTCATTTCTTTCCTGACGGGTAGGATGATTGTCTCATGCTGTCAGCTAACCCTTTCAGTTTCTAGAAGTCTTATTCAATGTTGTGAGCTAATTTATTTTCTAGATATTCAAGTTGTTGATTTGTTTACGTCACGCTTTTGCAAATCTTCTACTTAAAATGGTTTCTATGGAATGGGAGAGAATTGTGTGCAGTCTTAATGAATTACATGGCACTTTTCATGCGTGTAGATGATTATTTAGAGATACAGGAATAGGAGTAGCTCAATCCTCAACTTCTGTCTGTTCTACTATCTAATTGAATCATGGCTCCTCAGTACTTTGATTGCACTCACCCACCTTTGAACCATATCCTGTGTTATGGTGACTGGAATATTTTTAGATTTTGCCAAACAGCTTCTTGTTTCTGCAAACATTCTGCTTCCTTCTGAAAACGGCAATGGTCTCTCAGTTCTCCTGAGGGGTAACTAAATTATCAACGTGACTACTAGCATTGAGCTCAGGGACAAATTCTGACAGTTTTTTTTCTGGATCACAAAGCAGTAAAGTTTCTATGTGGCTTCAATAGGTTACATTTGCAGTGTTCCAAGTATTAATGACAAAGAACTCTTCATGCGAAGAGACCCTTGCTTATGCAAAGTGACAATGTGCTAAGGGCACATTCACTGTTGGTCCATTGGGAACACTTACGCTGTAGCAGTAGTTCTCACTCTGGCTAAACAGTATGAAGATTAATCATAAGATTTGAGCAGAGTGTAATTACTTTTTATATGAGTTATCCTTCTTTTCTGTTCACACTGCAAAATTTAAGTATATATTTCAATGAGATAGGTATGGCCTCATACACCATATGGGGAAGTTGGTATGGTCAAATCAAAATTTATCAAGATCTGTAGTTTGGATTTATTTCAGTTTTTAAAAAATCAATAATTCCAAAAGAAATTACGAAGTTGCTGGTGGGCCATTATTGCTTCAGTTTTCATAAATGTAAACTGTTCAGTCCAATTTAAGTATTAAGTAATTTGAAATGTACAGAGGCAAAAGATGCGATATTCATACTGGTATGTAGTTTCTTACTTCTGATTTCACGTTTCAGCAGTGTAATTGCAACTAAGTTTAAAAGTTCATTGTAGAGCCAACACTTAAACATTATTTCTTATCTTTTAGTGGCGAATGGAATGTCTGCAACCACACACGCAGCTCCGTTGGCATTGGCAGTACAAGTTGAAGCTGTCAGCTCTGTGTCATTGCATACAGGTCCTGGTCTGAGATCAGTACTTGCTGTATAATGGTGTCCTAAATGCTGCATTCAATAACGGTCTTGTTCAGGATAAACATTACATTGTTCAGTAAGCTATCATCAGTCTCGATCTGTTTATGTTTAAAAGGCCTTTATTGTTCAGTAAGTGGAGAATATGAGTAATGTTGCCGCAATGTTCTTACACTGAGTAAAGTACTGTACCTGAGTTTGTTTTAATAATTGAAATAGCCAATACATTCTTCAATGTCTATTCAAAATACCTTGCATTCTAAAGTAAATGTTAGTTAATGTGATGTTGTTTAAGAATTTGTAGTGCTTAAAAAGTATTTTCACGTGTAGAGATAGCATGTATAAAGGAATCTGTGCCCATCTGATACCCATCTCTGCTTGGGTGCACTGGGTGGAAATCAACAAACTAATTGAGATTCTTTGAATGTGACAATCTTAATTTCTATAGACCAGTTATCGATTTGGTTAAAAGTATCTAATCAATGCTGTTTTAACTACTGTTCTCTTTGTATACCCACATCCATGTAGCCAAGTTCCAAATGAATGCCATCTACAAATTTGCTGTGGTTAGGATGGATATCAACTAATGATCAGTTACAATACAGAAAGGAGATAGAGGACATGGTGATGTGGCGCAATGGTAATAACCTCTCTCTCAATGTTGGCAAAATTAAAGAACTGATTGTTGACTTCAGAGAGAAAGGAGAACAACCCCGCCGCCATGCCCTCACGGTGTACATCAACGGAGCAGAGGTTGAGAGGGTTGAGAGGGTCAAGTTCCTAAGAGAGATGATAACCAACAAACTGTCCTAGACTTCCCAGTAAGTGCGATGGTCAAGAAGGCACTTACAATACCTCTTCTTCCTCAGGTGGCTCAACAAATTCAACATGTCGATAAGGAACCTCAGCAACCTTTATAGATGCACCACAGAAAGCACACTGTCCAGGTGCATAACAGCCTGGCACAACAACAGCTCTGCCCACGACCGTAAGAAACTACAGCAGTGGTATACAGAGCCCAGGCCATCGTGAAAGGCAACCTCCCATCCATGGATTCTATTTATACCTCTTGGTGCTGCGGAAAGGCTGTCAACATCATCAAAGAGACAACGCAAAGCGGTAATGCTCATCTATCTCTTCTGTCAGGCAGAAGATACAGAAGCTTAAACACATGCACCAACAGGTTCAAGAACAGTTTCTCCCCTGCTGTTATTAGACTGGTAAATGGACCTCTCCAACTTCAAATAATGTTGATCTTGTTAAGATTAATTTTGCCTTGCGTGCATCCTGTACGATGTAACCTGTATGCCTCGCTCTGTCCAAGTTCTTTTAACTCTATGCTTTGTATGTCAATGATTACAATGATCTGCCTGTAGTACTTGCAAACAAAAGTTTTCACTGTACTTCAGTATACATGACAATAAATCATATTAAACTGAATCGAATCGAATCATATCAAATCAAGTGTTTGACACTGACCAAGGTGTCTGTTCAATATATTTGTATGGACTGGATATCCTTGCTATTGCCCTTTAAAAGATGGTCTGGTTGGAAGTGGTTTGGAGCAGACTCCTCCTCCATCTTTGGCTCTGCTGGTTCCCATTGCGATTCACAGCAATACAGAGCTGAATGCAGCAGCCTTAGTCTACATCAGCTCCCACTGTGATAAGGAGACAAACGAAAACTTGTCTATGAAAGATTTGCAAGTTTACAGATTTCTATTGAAAATGGTTGCAGACCAATTATATATTCATAAGTTTATCACTTGTAAAATAAATTTACTTCATAAGCTAAAGTTAAGATTGACATTGTGATGTTCTATTGTTCATTGGATTTATCAAATTAAAGCATATATTTAGGCAAATAGATAGTATAAAGAAAGGACAAAAAAGAACATTATATTAGGTATGGCACCAAAATCTTACCAATCTCAAGTGAACATCAAATGGACAGAATGGTGGGACTCACCAAAAATGGAACAATTCCATGCAACAGGTATCAAACTTGAAGGAGAATGCTCATGTACATTCTCTATCACACGATTGCGCATTTACAGAGGTTCAAGTGTTTGTGTCAGCAATAATACATTTGTTTTGTTTCTCTGCTGATTGAGTCCAACTCTTATTTGGGGTGTTGAGTGGAGTTCCTTCAATACCTTGACCAAATGATCATGCTTCATGAGTAAGTCTTTGCAACCTATTTACTTGCATTAAGAGATAAGTTTGATTCTATCATCCCTAGGTGGAGGAGATACTGGTGTTAAAGGTGGAGCAGTAGTCGATGAGCAGGAGTCTGGTGTAGGTGTCCTTGTTGTTCAGTTGTTCCGGGGATGAGTGTATAGCTAGGAATATGGCGATCCTGACAGCCTGGAGTTGATATGGCCCATGACCAGCCTTTCAAAACACTTCATGATTTTGAAGGTCAGAGCCACTGGGTGGTAGTTATTAAGGCACGTTGCACGTGTTTTCTTAGGTGCGGGGATGATGGTGGCCTTCTTGAAGCAGGTGGGGATTTTGGATTGGAGGAGCGAGAGGTTGAAGATGTCAGTGAATACCTCTGCCAGCTGATCTGCACAGGACCTGAGTGCTTGGCTGGAGATACCATCCAGGCCCGTCGCTTTCCTTGGGTTGACTCCCAGGAAGACAATGGGCACAGGCGTGTCCGGGGCTGTCAGAGCAGGTGGCACTGTGCCACTGGCATTCTGCTCAAACCGAGCATTGAAAGTATTGAGCGCATCAGGGAGGGATGTGTCTTTATCTGCTAGCTCGCTTTAATTCATTTTGTATCCCATTATGTTGTTTAGACCTTGCTACAGGCAGCAGTTGTCTCTATGGAAGGTTTGGGCCTCTAACTTGGTCTGGTACTGCCTCTTGGCTTCCCTGCTGGCTCTACAGAGATCATATCTGAATTTTTTATATCGGTCTGGCTCATCTGACTTGAATGCTGCATGCCTGATCTTCAGTCGGAAGTGGATTCCTGGTTCATCCAAGACTGCTGGTTGGGGAACACTCTGCTTGACTTAATTGGTATGCAGTTGTCCTTGCATTTGCTAATGAAGTCTGTGATGGTGGTGGTGTACTTGTCTAGTTTTTCCGCTGAGTACTTGAATACTGATTTGACAACTTGTCCTTTATTTTAGACCTTGCTGATCCTGTTAAAATCTAATTTTAAAAACGCACTTACATGAGGCACACTCTCATGTTATAGAGTGATAGAGTCACATAGCATGGAAATAGACCCTTCGGTCCAACCAGTCCATGCTGATCCTGTTCCCAAACTAAACTAGTCCCACCTGCCTGCACTTGGCCCATTTCCCTCCAAACATTTCGTATTTCATGAACTTATCCTTTTAAACATAGAAACTTTACCTGCATCCACCACTTCCTCTGGAAGTTCATTCTACACATGAACACTCTCTGTGTATCTGTCCCTTAGTTTTGAAATCCCCAACCTTAGGGAAAAGACTCCTGCTCGACACCTTATCCATACCCCTCATGATTTTATAAACCTCTCTAAGGTCACCCCTCAACCTCCTACATTTCAGTGAAAAAAGTCCCAGTCTATTCAGCCTCTCCCTACATAAAAAAAACCCTCTATTCCAGGCAAGGTTTTGGTAAATTTCTCCTGAACCCTTTCCAGCTCAATACTATCCTTCCTAAAACAGGACAATCAGAACTAGGTCCTGTACTCCAGGAGTAGCCTCACTAATGTCTTGTATAACCTCAATGTAATGTCCCAACTCCTATACTCAAAGGTGTGAGCAATGAAGGCAAGCGTGCTAAATGCCTTCTTAACCACCCTATCTATATGTGAGACAAACCTCAAAGAATTATGTACCTGAACCCCTCGGTCTCTCTGTCCTATCACACTGCCCCGAGGCCCTACTTTCAATTGTATAGGTCCTGGCCTTGTTTGTTTTACCAAAATGCAATACCTTACATTTATCCAAATTGGAATATTGCATGTAAATCTAGTCTCTGTCCTATTGGAAGGATGTTGTGGAAGTTGAAAGGGTTCAGAAAAGATTTACAGGAGTTGGAGGATTTGAACTATAGGGAGAGGTTGAATAGGCTGGGGCTTGTTTTCCCTGGAGCGTCGAAGGCTGAGGGGTAACTTTATAAAGATTTATAAGATCATGAGGAACATAGATAGGGTAAATAGACAAAGTCTTTTCCTTGGGATGGGGAAGTCCAGAACTAGAGGGCATAGGTTTAGGGTGAGGGGAGAAAGATATAAAAGAGACCTAAGGGGCAACTGTTTCTCGCAGAGGGTGGTACGTGTATGGAATGAGCTGCCAGAGGAAGTGGTGGAGGCTAGTAATGGACGGGTTGGACTAAAGGGTCTGTTTCTGTGCTGTACCTCTCTAAGTCTCTATGACTCCAAATTAAACTCCATTTGCCACTCGTCAGTCCATTGACCCAAATGATCAAGATGTCTTTGTAATCTTAGATAAACTTTGCCAGAGTCCATTGTACCACCAATGTTGGTGTCATCCACACACTTACTAACCATGCCTTCTATATTCTTATCCAAATCATTTATATAAATGACAAACAGAAAGAGTTGACAACAAAAACTTCAGGTGAGGTTCCTCTGACTTCAGTTGCAACAGAGTTACTGGTAATTATCTTTACTGTGTAGTTGAAGGAGTTCACAAAAGCTCTTGCAATCAGCTGGGAGTATCCCTGGACCCTGGAAATAGAATGGATTTGAAAGGTCTCTGAGCTGACAAATTGTTTTCGGAGATGGGGACCATTGGGCAGATGTGGAGATGTAGAAGAGAGAAGAAGCTGTTTACAGAGTGAGGAGGGTTCACAACTGAAGGATTTACCCACTTAGGTTTTCCAGTGAACAACACTCCTTCACCTCAGCCTGGAACAGTGCCTACATCAACTACATTTCATACCTTGAACAGGACTTGTAGCTACAGATGAGGTGCTGCCAGTGACTCAAGGTCAGCATAGTCCTTAATCCACATGCCTCAGGATCCTTCCACCCAGAACTCATCAACATTACCAATATTTCTTAATGAAACATGCAGTACTGCGTCAATGAAGTCATTAAGACCCAGTATATCAGAGGATGAAAAGTCATTGTCTTCTCAATAAGCAGACACAGCAGGATGAGTGGACATTTGACTCTGCTGGGAAAGTGGAATCCCCAGTGGTTTGGGGGTCATGCATTTCATGCAGATGACTCTGCACCTCCAATATTTCACAAGAAAGAGCTTCTGGAACCACAAAAGTTTCCTCAACTTGTCTTTGTGGTTAGTTTGTGGTCTGGTATGGACAATCATAATGTAAATTTCCCAGAATTCACAGCAGTCACAATGCCTTCATTCTGTGCCAGTCGCCAATCCAGCCATTTTTGAGTCCCATTTGGAACTAGAGTCTTGCCCCTCAGGGACAATGGCAACCCACTCTACACATGATTATTGAATTCTCTCTGTAACCTGACAGTACATATGAATTGTGCTCCAATTATGAACGACAGGCTGTGACTAACCACATCATGGAGAAGATGTCCAACAATGGTCCACTGCACTCACTGGAACAAAGCATACAATTTGGCAGTCAGGAGGAGGCAGAGCTTGCTACTGTCTTTGGAAAGTATCTCAGGAGTTGAAAGTGACTCCAGTTTTCCTGAAAAAAAAAGTGCTTAGATCTCCCCACCCATTTATATGTGAATTGTGGACTATCACCATGGTCTCAGTCAAAATACTGATATAAAAGACAGTACAAACCAACCTTTCTATACCACTTCAATCAACAATGCACACAGCACTTAACTATTCACTCCTTGTTTCCCTTAGTGTCTACCTAGAGGGTTACCTTGACTGTTGATGTATCACTTTCATCAATCAAATTGTTTGAAATGGTTGCACTCCTGGCGCTTACTAATGGACCTTATCTAACTTTAGCCCTTAGACTATTTTCTGGAGAATGCTCAAATACCTTTATCAATTTCACTCAACCTTAATTTAAATCTCATTTCCGCTTTTCCGTTCAAATATCTGCTGAAAATAATTACTTTACAGTTGGATAGCTATTAGCTACATTTGAAAAAGAAGGCCTGCCATAAATAGCTCCTCCTTCAACTTAAAGCGTAACAGATATAAGTTTAAAGCATTTAAACCAGTTTCTATTTACCACTGTGGTAGTCCCTCCCATACCTGTGGAAGATATATTCCAGGACCTATCGCGGAAGCCTGAAACTGCGGATAGGAACGATCCCATTCATTTCAATGGGAAATGTTCCATCCCAGCAGCCTCCTTGTCCCTGGTTCCCTATAATATGTTCAGGTCATGGTAATCCTTGGGTAACTGAAACCACAGAAAGTGATTCTGCGGATACGTGGGGTCGCCCTGTATATGTATTATTATTGGGTATTAAGGGAAAAAAAGATCAATAGATGGAATCTTATAAAGGTCTGTGGTGTGGTCTATGGTGTGTGGCAGAATTAGGCAAGACATCTGGTGAGTCGAAACTTCAAGACCATCTTGCTCCATCTTTTATGCTTTCGATGAGCGATGTGGCAAGATTCTCACGAGTCACTGGTGAGTTGGCTGTTGAAGAGATTCATTTCTTGTTAAAGGCTTTGTTAATGGCCTATCTCACCATATTAATTTTCAGCTTCCTATCTTACCAAATGCTCCAAATAAGCCATTGAGAATTTTTTCTATGGAAGTCAGAATGGGCATTCGGTGAATTCAGCTCACTGCTTGTTCTGAAGGACTTCTGTGTTAGACACTGGTCATAGACGACGCAAGGCACATTCAATGGGCATCAGACCCACATGCCCCACATCCATGGACGTTGGCATCTAGCCTTTAAGAACCCTCATGGCAGATCTCTGATCCACTTACAGACCCTTCTACACTTCAGTTGTACACCTTGGAACTTTTAGAGAATGTGCTGTAGTCAGCAATCCAAAGAATTCTGGGATATCCTCTGAGTGGTGAATTGGACTGGAAATGGCGAGTGGTAAGATGGGCTGGAATCATACGTGACGAATGCCAAAGGCACAGGGTAGGTAGTTACTGAAGCGAGTTGGTAAAGTACAGCAAGAAAACTCGCTGCACTTCAAGACAGAAATCCTTCCAAACTATTTGATGTAACTCAGACTTAGCCAAAACAACATCGCCTGCACATTTTCCCTCAATGATACTGCAGCAACACTCCCTGCCAAATCCAGTGTCTCACTGCAACGCCTCCAAAAACATTTCAAACACTTTGCTTTGGCAGAGTTCTTCAAAATGACCTTTAATCGAAAGTTGGACGCCTGCCCCTGTAAATAAAACTAATGCTGGACCACCCTTGACCCTGAATGTGCAAAGTCATAGAATGGGCATGTTCGATCCAAATGAGAAAATAGGCCTCACACCAGCCGATATGTACATGGTATTACCCGCACCATTGTTTCCATTACTTGCAGGGTGACCTGTATGTATGCACTTCTTGAGTTGGCATGCTGCACAGACCATGCTGGACTTGGTTGATGGCACACCACATGTGAAGGTTGGTGATCTGATTCTTTATTGCAATCAAGAGTGATATTGCCAACCCGAATTTAAAACCTTGGATCCCACATCCAGGAAGAAAACACAAGAAAGATAACTGACTGAGTCCTCCAATTACCCCTGTTCAAACAGTGATAAAGAACATCAGAACATAAGGACCAGGAGCAGGAGTAGGTCTTCTGGCCCTTCGAGCCTGCCCCGCCATTCAAAGAACAAAGAACAAAGAAAATTTACAGCCCAGGAACAGGCCCTTCGGCCCTCTAAGCCTGAGCTGATCCAAATGTAATGTCTGAATCTGTCAGTCAATTCCTAAGCATCTGTATCCCTCTGCTCCCCACCTAGTCTTGCATCTGTCCAGACACATCTTAAATGAATCTACCGTGCCTGCCTCTACCACCTCTGCTGGCAACGCATTCCAAATGCCCACCACCCTCTGTGTGAAGTACTTGCCGCGTATATCCCCCTTAATCTTTCCACTTCTCACCTTGAAAGTATGACCTCTCGTTATTGGATCCTTCACCCTTGGAAAAAGCTTGTCTCTATCCACCCTGTCTATACCCTTCATGATTTTGTATACCTCAATCAGGTCCCCCCTCCTTTTTTTCTAGTGAAAATAAACCTAACCTACTCAACCTCTCTTCATAGCTAGCACCTTTCATACCAGGCAACATCATCGTAAACCTTCTCTGCACCCTCTCCAAAGCGTCCACATCCTTTTGGTAATGTGGTGACCAGAACTGTACACAGTATTCTAAATGCAGCCGAACCAATGTTTTGTACAACTTTAACATGACTTGCCAGCTCTTATACTCAATACCCCATCCAATGAAGACAAGCATACTATATGTCTTCTTGACCACTCTATCCACCTGTGCAGCAACCTTCAGGGTACAATGGACCTGCACTCCCAGATCTCTTTGCCCATCAACTTTTCCCAAGGCTCTTCCATTCATTGTATAATTCGCTCTAGAATTAGACTTGCCTAAATGCATCACCTCACATTTGTCTGGATTGAAAGCCATCTGCCACTTTTCCGCCCAACTCTCCAATCTATCTATATCCTCCTGTATTCTCTGACAGTCCTTTATGCTTTCTACTACTCCACCAATCTTTGTGTCATCTGCAAGCTTGCTGATTATACCAACAGTGCCCTCTTCTAGATCATTTATGTATATTACAAACAACAGTGGCCCCAATGCTGACCCCTGTGGAACACCACTGGTCACCTTTCTCCATTTTGAGAAACTCCCTTCAACTACTACTCTCTGTCTCCTGTGCTCAACCAGTTCTTTATCCACCTAGCTAGAACACCGTGCATGCCGTGTGACTTCACTTTCTCCATTAGTCTGCAATGGGGAACCCTATCAAACACCTTACTAAAGTCCATATATATGACATCAACAGCCCTTCCTTCATCTAACAATTTGGTCACTTCCTCGAAGAATTCTATTAAGTTGGTAAGGCATGATCTCCCCTGCAAAAACCCATGTTGCCTATCACTGATAAGCTCATTCTTTTCTAAATATAAATAGATCCTATCTCTCAGTACCCTCTGCAGCAACTTCCCCACCACCGACGTCAGGCTCACTGGTCTGTAGTTACCCGGAATATCCCTACTACCCTTCTTGTACAGGGAGACAACATGAGCAACCCTCCAGTCCTCCGGCACCTCACCTGTATTCGGTAAGATCATGGCTGATCTTTTTGTGGTCTCAGCTCCACTTACCCGCCCACTCATCATAACCCTTAATTCATTTATTGTTCAAAAAATTATTTATCTTGGCTTTAAAGAAATTTGCTGAGGAAGCCTCAACTACTTCACTAGGCAGGGAATTCCATAGATTCACAACCCTCTGGGTGAAGATGTTCCTCTTCAATTCAGTCCCAAATCTGCTCCCCCTCATTTTGAGACTATACCCTCTTGTCCTAGTTACACCCGCCAGTGGAAATATCCTCTCTACATCTATCCTATCTATTCCCTTCATAACTTTATATGTTTCTAATAAGATCCACCCTCATTCTTCTAAATTCCAATGAACATAATGCCAGTCTACTCAGTCTCTCCTCATAACCCAACCCCCTCAATTCTGGAATCAACCTAGTGAACCTCCTCTGCACCCCCCTCCAGTACCAGTACATCCTTTCTCAAGTAAGGAGACCAAAGTTGCATGCAGTACTCCAGGTGGACTCGCCAGCAGCCTATACAGCTGCAACATAACCTTCGTGCTTTTAAACTCCATCCCTCTAGCAATGAAGGACAAAATTCCAATTGCCTTCCTAATTACCTGTTGCACCTACAGACCCACCCAGGTCCCCCTGCATAGCAGCATGCTGCAATTTTTTACCATTCAAGTAATAGTCCTTTTTACTGTTATTCCAAAAAAAAGATGACTTTACATTTATTTACATTATACTTCATCTGCCAGACCTTTGCCCACTCACTTAAGCTATCTATGTCCCTTTGCAAAGTTTCACAGTGCTCTGCACACTTTGCTCTACCACTCAGGGTCATCTGCAAACTTTGACACACAGCACATAATCCCCAACTCCAAATTGTCTATGTAAATTGTGAAAATTGCGGTCCCAACACTGATCCCTGGGGCACACTGAAAGGAAACAGAAAAGATTGCCTGGTAACCTGGCCTTATGTTTCACTTCGCTTTGATCCAGCCATTGTGAAGAAGGGTGAGTATTATTCATGGGGAGAAAGTGAGGACTGCAGATGCTGGAGATCAGAGCTGAAAATGTGTTGCTGGAAAAGTGCAGCAGGTCAGGCTGCATCCAGGGAACAGGAGAATTGACGTTTCGGGCATGAGCCCTTCCTGAAGAAGGGCTCATGCCCAAAACGTCGATTCTCCTGTTTCCTGGATGCTGCCTGACCTGCTGCGCTTTTCCAGCAACACATTTTCAGCTGAGTATTATTCATGACTAGTTTAATCAAATCTCCCCATTAATGACTGGTGGAAAATAACAACAAAACAAACCTAATAATTTGATTTGATTTGATCTGAATTATTATTGGCACATACCTAGGGACAGTGAAAGGTTTTGTGAAGAACACAGGCAGATCATACTATAAAAGGTACACTATAATAATAGGACAGAGTGAGGAATACAACATTACGGCTGCAGAGGAGGTGCACAAAGAGTGAGATCAACATTAATAATAAGCAAAACCACAGCCAAATATGTGTCATCAGAGTTTCACAACAAGCACCCAAGTAGCTGAGGGCAAGGATGATAATTTGGTTTCTTACATCCTTAAAAGTTATTGAAGATCGTAAATAATAAACGTGTCAGATTGGCAAATACATTCAGTGAAAAGCAAATGTACTATAGGAATGGACAGATAATTATATTTTTTAAAGTATGGGTGTGCTTTAGGATCCATACTGTAAGCTAGCATCTGTGTGAATGGAAACATTCTCCCCCAAGTGTTCACTTCACCCTCATTGTATTTATATGTATCATCAGAATCTGTTTGCTCTGACAATCTTCATTAGTGTATTGGTCAGACACCTGCACAAACTGCACTCAGGGTTAAATAATTTAATCATAATTCCATCAGGAAGGCTATTTTGGACATGGACAGAACAAAGTCATGTCAAAAATAATTTATAGTGTCATTTGGTCTGTGTCCATCCTTATTATAGAATGTGCCAACATTGGAAGAAAGATTTTACCTTTGAGGGGTAGGGCTGAAAGTTTAAATGTAAGACTTTATAGTCAAGGATAACAAAAGGAATTTAGTGATGTTGGAAGGGATTATGCAAATGGTTAAAATTTGCCTTCTGTCCTGCAGGATATCTTGGTTCATTGACTTAATGATTATATTTGTTGAGTGATGTTTTCCCAGGCCCTGAGTGGCATGGACAATGTTGAGTCAGTTGGAAAAATATGACAAGATCAGAAAAATGAGGTCATTAGCATCAAGAAATAAATGTCCAATTTTCCACATGTTTCAACAGCTGGGTGAGAATTGCACCGATGAGCAGTGGTTGGCTTGTTTGCAGGAATTAACATTTAATTATTACCTAATTCCACCTATTTGAATGTAGTTTGCTATTTTGCCAGGCACAGGAGAGAAGCTGGATAGCGACAACTCCCAACATGAAAGTTTGAGAGGGTACCTGCAACTCACCGGCATCTTCTCTGGGCACCCATCTTATCCCGAATTATCCAACATCTCAGGGCAACGATGACCTGCATTCTTCTACAAGGATGGTGGCATCTGACAAACATTATTAATGTTGATCTCGCTCTTTGTGCACCTTCTCTGTAGCCATAATGTATTCCTCACTCTATCCTATTACCCGAATGCACTTTGTGTGGTATGATCTGCCTGTATTGTACACAAACATCATGGCACATCTCCGACTCATTCAGAGGCCAGTTCACTACTTCAGTGTTGCAATATTAATGCATGGAAGCAGTTGTGAACACACGTCTCACTGTTCATTGGTGTGATTCTCATCCCACTGTTCAACACTTGGTTGGAAAATGGAACTTTTTGCACTTAGCTATAAGATTATATTTTTACAATTTATCTGAGTGACTAATGGGAATATCATCATAGAAAATATTCATGTTTACAAGTAAGATAACCACAAAACACAGGCCAATCAATCATAATTATTTAAATAGCTAAAACGCTTTTACTGAAAAATATAGTCCCAAACATTGAAGGAAAACTCCAGAGGAAAGAGCAGTCAATTGATCAAAACACATCTCGATATCACCATCAGAATCTTTAATATCCTTACTGCCAATATCACCCTGTTTTCCCAGCTTTCTCACCAAAGACAATGTCATTCAGAAGGTGGGAAGATTCTGCCCTAAGCGGGAACTACAATGGGAAACCAAGGTCAAGGGGTGTATGGAGCACTGCTGCAGCTCCCTTCTGATCCCTCTAAAAGTGTGGCTTCTAACTGGGATGGAGGGGAAAGATGAATCATTCCCAAACATTCTGATGGTGATATCAAGATGTGTTTTGATCAATTGACTGCTCTTTCCTCTGGGGTTTTCCTTCAATGTTTGGGACTATACTTTTCAGTAAAAGAGTTTTAGTTATTTAACTAATTATGATTGATTGGCCTGTGTTTTGTGATTATCTTACTTGTAGACATTAATATTTTATCTGATGATATTCCCATTAGTCACTCAGATATATTGTAAAGATATAATCTTATAGCTAAGTTTTATTGCAACTGAAAACAGTTTTGTTGCTATTTATAACCAGATCATTTCACAAAGAATATTTTTGAAAGCAATTGTTACATAAACATCAATAAGACAATGTATTCCATGTTTATCTATGGTATGGAAGAAGCCATTCTGGTGCACTGGTAGCACTTGTACCTCTGACTTGTCATAATGGTGGAGTGCTGCATTGCCAGAGATGCGTTATTTGGAATGAAATATTAAATCAAGGTAATGTCTGCCATTTTCTTTGACATTTTCTAAAGAAAAACAGTGTGCTTTATGGGTTTCATAGAATCCCCACCGGAATGTGGAAGCAGGCCATTTAGCCCATCAAGTCTACACCAACCTTCAAGAAGCATTTCACCCAGACCCACCACATCCCAATAACTCTGCATTTCCCACAGCTAACCTACTTAGCCTGCACAGCCCTGGAGACTATGGGCAAGTTAGCATTGCCTTTCACCTAACCTGCGCATCTTTGGACTGTGAGAAGAAACTGGAGGAAATCCACACAGACACGGGGAGAATGTGCAAACTCCACACAGACAGTCGCCTGAGGCTGGAAGCAAACCTGGGTCCCTGGCGCTGTGAAGCAGCAGTGCTAACCACTGAGCCACCGTGCCATCATTACCAGCAACGCATCATTTACATTCACTGTTTGTATGGAACCAAAATGGTGGCTGCACTTCATAAGTAACTTGGTGTAACATACTTTTGGGACATTTGGAAGATCTGGAACACTTGTTTTAATAGAGGAATGGCATATGTAAAGGTCCTTTTACCTCATCTAATTTCTTAGCACTACTCCTCCCGATAAAGGCTCCTCTTGGAATGCCAAAAATGTCTTGAGCTGAATTTTGCGCACAGAGGTGAGACGAGATTCTTGAAGTCAGAGGGACAATCCAGCTTCGGAGAAGCAACCATCTGAAGTACATTAGCTGCAAGGGTGCTCCAACAAGAGGGTGCCTACATATGAACTATTCAATCAGAAAATACAAAGAGTAGCCAGGCCACCTTTGTGGCTGGGGGTGGGAGAGCTTCCTTTTTCAGGGTGACCTTTGCTGTACCCTAAGCTAGAAGCTTTGGCACCCAAATATGCTGCTGGGTACCCGAACCTTGAATTTATGCAATACATTTTTACCAAAATACACTAGCCATTAGCTCTGCCAGATAGTGTTCCAGCGAATTTTGAAGAGAAATACAATTATAAAACTTTAGCTGCCAAATACAATAATCACACCATCCTGTGTTTATAATTATTGAGAAGTACAACCATACGGCTTGCATTCAGATATTAGGGAAGGTAGCAAAATATATGCCACTCGTATTTCTCTCTAAAGCCGAGCTGATTGATGCATGGCTTCAAACCAATAGACTAAACTGTGCACTTTAGGGAAAGAATATGTTTGCTCCATTATCAAAAAAATTAGATCTGAACTGTTTACATGAGTCCAGGGAGAATGTAGTAAGAGCTTAAATGGTGAAGCTTAAAGATTACATTTAATGTGTTCAGTGTGGTCATGCCAACAAATGGAATAAAGCCAAGAAAAAGACAGTTCCCCAACCTCTTGTGTTGCATTTAGTATCTATTGTGTTTATGCAATGGAGTGAAAAAGTGTCCATTAAAATTCATCGCCGGATTCACTGCCGATTAATAAAGCTGTCAGCTCTCTCCTCCTAAGCAGATCCTTATCAGCTCTGCCTGCCTGTAAATCCCAAGCCTGAGTAGTTTGTGTGAAATGAAACCCTGACATGAGAGAGAGGGGCTTGGTGTGAGACATGAAAAACTTTCAGTCACCACACTCCTGTCACACTGCCTACTGAGAGTATTCCATTAGGATCTGAGGGTTTTGATTCACCTTTTGAGTTGCTATGACTGGGAAGCAGATATTTTGCTGATGTCAAGTACTTTTCTATTTGGACGGAGTGTTCAAGTGCTGTGGCAACCTGGGAGACTCTTGTCAATTCACATAATTCTCTTTGGCGGTAATATTTATATGTTCCAAATGTTCATGGCCGTGATCTTTTTAAGTCCATCATAATAATTGTGTTCTGTTTCTTTATTGCGTGTTTTGATATGTATCACATGCTACAGTATCTACCTTTATTCGTATAGCAAGACATCCAATTTGTAAGAGCATGCTCAGTGAACACTTTCATGCTAGCTCTGAATCCTGGGAGACCAGCAAACACCTTCATATTTATCCACACTCCTTCTCCACAGTGGCACTGTCCTATCCCTCTGCTATACAGTGAGTCTTTGGAGATGTACTTGAGAAGTGGAGGGGGGAAGCCTGATCTTTTAATGCACCCCAGAGAAGAAAAGCTTGCTGAATCTCTACTGAGCAACTCATGAATTATTGATTTACACTTTCTGTGACACCTAATTTTCTCTTGGCGAATACAGACATCTAGCTCATGCTGGGGAACAGCAGCTGCTTTGTTGTTTCTGTAAGTGGCCAATCTGAGCTTAGATAACGTAAAATGGCAAGCCATGGATTGCAGAAGTTCCGTGTTGCCCTTCACTGAATGTCCACGCTCTCCATTAAGGTAGTAATTAGCAGGCAGGATTGAAAAATGACATTATCAGAGCAGATGAGGAAGACTATTCATCCTCTCTTTGCTCTCTCATCCAGAAGGATTCTATAGTGTGCCTAGGCACTACTATCTGTTAAGGGATCTTCAGATTTTGCCTGTATCAGTTGTCCACCTATTGTGTGAAGAATTTCCTCCCCAATTCCAAAGTGGTCTTTCAATATCTTTTTTCTCTTTGTTCCACTGTTAAATTTGCCTTGATGTAATATTTACCACATGTAGGGGTATGGGTGGGTTGCGCTTCGGCGGGTCGGTGTGGACTTGTTGGGCTGAAGGGCCTGTTTCCACACTGTAAGTAATCTAATCTAATCTAAAATGCTATGTTAAGACTTGGAAGGGGTTGACTTCTCCCTGTAAAACATCTTGATTGATGCTGAATAAAATGTATTTTCCTACATTTTCTGTAAATGTAGTGCTCCAAAGCTCAAATATTTTATCCCTATTGCCTTGATGGTTTGTACAGTTCTGTGTGCCTTGGAAACAATACTCAAGATACAGAAGGGGAAACTGAGGACTGCAGATACTGGAGATCAGAGTCAAGAGTGTGGTGCTGGAAAAGCACAGCAGGGGTGCTGGAAAAGCACAGCAGGTCAGGCAGCATCCGAGGAGCAGGAGAATCAACACTTTGGGCATAATCCCTTCCTGATGAAGAGCTTATGCCCGAAACATTGACTCTCCTGCTCCTTGGATGCTGCCTGACCTGCTGTGCTTTTCCAGCACAACACTCCCGACTTTAGGTACAGAAGGTTCTATATTTTTGAGAAGAATACCTTTTGACTTGTGAACCACTATTCTACCTCCATTTGCTCTGCACCTTGCTGTCTGAATCATACTGTACTGGAGCAGTGGAAGTTCCAACGTTTGTGCATAATACTCTGTATCTACTGAATGGAGTTCAGAATGTCTTCAGAAAACCACAATGTTCATCCAGCTTCACTTGCCAGTAACAATCCTTCATTTTGAGAGTGGTAAAGACCTTGCCTTGGCAAGTTGTGACAATAATTTTTCAGTAGATGGCATGGTGTGTGAGATCTCTTTAAAGCTTTATTGAAATCCTTTGAATCCAACGCATACTTTGAGTTTTCCGTTTTTGTTTATTTTTCACTATTAACATGTTGCTAGTACAATCTCCTGGCATTGTAACTTCCCTGATTTATAACCTTCTTTCCATCTTGTCTTTCTGACTGAGCTTGAAGACAAATGGAAGTCTCCTTGGCAGATGCAAAGTTGGATTCAGACTTTCATCTATTTCAAGGCAATATTCACCTAGAAGACATCAAAGACTTGTAAAGCCATCTTTGGAACATTTTAGGTACTGTTCAACAGTTAATGACTTAGTGGCCTGTGAATGGCTGAAGTAATCTTCTGTATTGTTTTGGGTTACTGATCCAAGTTTTAGACTTGTTTCAGCAGAGATGGATGGATTTTCCTTAATGTCTACTATCTAGAACTCTAGATCTTCAGTCTTCACGTTGCATTGCTTAACTTTAGTTCATACAGTGCCCGATTAAATCAAATTTTACAGTACTGTCCATACAATATCAATGATGTGGAGGTGCCTGTGTTAGACTGGGGTGGACAAGGATTTCCTGATGAAGGGCTCTTGCCTGAAGCGTGGATTCTCCTGCTCCGCAGATGCTGCCTGACCTGCTGTGCTTTTCCAGCACCACACTCTTGACTCTGATCTCCAGCATCTGCAGTCCTCACTGTCTCCTGGACAAGGACTTCACTTGACGAAGGATCAACGCTCCGAAAGCTTGTGTTTTCAAAAGTCGGATTATAACCTGGTGTCATGTGACTTTTGACCTCATACACTATCGAGTTATACATGAGGAATTCATACATGAGGAACTCGTGCTTTATGATAGACACTTTCCATTTATTTGCCTCAACTGCCTCTCCTTCCCCACCAAATACTGCAGGAGTTCAATAAGTAAGTGATTGGATGTATGAGTAAATTAATATACACTAAGAGGTTAATTTGCTTTTCTGGATATTCTGTGAGAAGCTGCTTTAATGTTTCAGTACGGCTATTGATAGAAAGGTGCAGTTGTTCTCTACCTTTAGGATTCAAAGAGCCATAAATTTATTGCAGTGCTTTGGATAAAGTAACAGGAAAAGGGCCACAGGTCATGCGGAAATGCTGGTATATTTGGAATTGCAACTTGTTAAGAAAAACATTTCTGCAGCTTTACTTTTTGTTTTTGTCCCTCAGAATTCACTATTGCACAGCGTCCCCTCAGCTTCCAGGCAAAAAAGTAAACATTATCACCATTATGTTCATTGACTTCTCAAATGATGTACCATTACTTCCTGTTCAAAATCCAACTATTGCATTACATATCATCAATCATCTAATTACTGCCTTTCTAATTTCAATTTGTAGTAAAATAAGAGGGTTGTGAACATATATCTCAAAGAAAAAGTGCAGAATTATGAGGAACAGGAAGAGTGTGACTAATCAAATGACTCTTTTAAAGAGTCAGTATAGATAAGATACGGGTTTCTATAATTTTTTATATACTTGGATATTTAATCCAGTAATATCAAGTTAGTCTTTGCCCTCATAATAACCCCATATGAAATCTGATCATTTATTAAAATTTCAAAGGGTTAAAGGGATATGGGCCAAATGCTGGCAAATGGGATGAGATTAATTTAGGATATCTCGTCGACATGGATGAATTGGACTGAAGGGTCTGTTTCCGAGCTGCAAATCTCTATGATGTACACACTTGGAATATTGTGTTCAGTTCTGGTTGTTTCATTATAGGAAGGATGTGGAAGCTTTAGAGAGGGTGCAGACGAGATTTACCAGGATGCTGCCTGGACTGGAGGGCATGTCTTATGAAGAAAGGTTGAGGGAGCTAGGGCTTTCCTCATTGGAACAACGAAGGATGAGAGGTGACTTCACAGAGGTATACAAGATGATGAGAGGCATAGATAAAGTGGATAGCCAGAGACTTTTTCCCAGGGTGGAAATGGCTATCACAAGGGGGCATAATTTTAAGGTGATTGGAGGAAGGTGTAGTGGAGATGTCAGAGGTAGGTTCTTTACCCAGAAAGTGGTGGGTGCATGGAATTCATGGCCAGCAGTGGTAGCAGAGTCAAATACATTCAGGACATTTAAGCAACTCTTGGATAGGCACATGGATGATAGTAAAATGAAGGGTATGTAGATTAGTTTGATCTTAGAGTAGAATAAAAGGTCTGCAGAACATCAAGGGCTGAAGGGCCTGTACTGTACTGTACTGTCTATGTTCTATGACTCTATGACTCTAATTACTGCTACTTTAGTAGCTAGCCTGATCATTAAAATGTGCATGTATCTGGATTTATGATGGAATTGTTTAAGTTTCGTTTATCTGGAGAGAATGGATGTTCTTTTGTTTCACAGCTACATTTTTAAAATTTCCTTCTTTCCCCTGGTTAGTGGAAACAAAAAAAAAGTTGTTCTTTTAAACACAAAGTCACTTCAGTTTTCTGATAGAATGGTTGTTTTTTGACAGCTGGGGGTCAGACCAAAGATCAAGTGGACCACAAGTTAAAATAACCTTGTGTAAACTATGTCATGCCCCAGTGGATCCCACAATACTGATTTCAATTCTGAGCCATGATGGATGACTTTAATTCCTGAATGGACTAATCACTGATGCATACATATTTATGGGAAACTTTTCGTAATTAAAGTACATACCAGATCTGATGCTATCAGCTCACTTTGTGCTTTTTAAACAATAAAATTACTGTGTGAAGGCATTAAGAAATGGTTTAATCCCCACTGATGATGCTTTTACTGTATAACAAACCAGAGTGGGGACTGTATTCCATCCAAATTGAATCAGTTTGAGAGTACTGTATGTGATATACTGTTGATATTTAAAGTTCCATGGCTTGGAAAATGCCACAAAAATGCAAACTCAAAATGTTGGTTGCATGTCCTTTTCTTGCATTCTGTTAACTGACAACTACATACAAATAGATCCTGTTTTAATTTTGTGTTTGGAAGGATGTAGAAAAATCACTTTTAGGCTCAAATTACCATGTGATTGGGACATTTTATATTCTATAGATGCTTATTTGTATTTACTTGCGTGGATGAGAGAGGCATATTTTCCTTTGGAGTTTTAGTTCATTTGAATTCCGAAATCATGTATTCTGTGTATTAAAGGATGATGTGTTTTTATATGATTTCACATAAAAAGATTTCATATTTCTGAGCAGTGAAGTGCAACAGTAGTATTTTTCTGTGCCATCCTTGCCCTCTGTTTGAAACTATTTCAAGCTCGACAGTTCCAGTTATCCTCGTACCAGTTCCTGGGTGAAAGCCAAACTAATATTGATTAAGTTCTTATGAAAGGAGATTCGACATCTGGGAATATTGTCACACTTAAAAACCTCAAGGCCACAAAATCACTGAGGTCTGTTAGTTATCGATTCAACCAAAGAGCTAACTTGTGTAAATCTGAGTTTTTGTGAATATAGATAGTGCTGATACGAAAGTAATCTTTCTCTTGCTGTGAACATAGTAGTGAGGTAAAATGTAGGAGCTCAAAGCACCACATTGAAGGAATACATTAATGTTAATAACGATCTACTAACCATGGTCTATATATGTGGTGATCTAGGTATATAAGCTGTTCCAAAATAAAATGTTTCATGTGAAGTCTACATAGAACTAAATCTGATATAACAAGTGTCATGATATGAAAACAGACAATCAGCCTTTCTCCCTCTTTATTTGCAACATCACAAAATTAAAGACCCTCAAATATATACCTCAATGATTCCTAACAAGACCTTTTGAGTACTTAATCCAGACAATACTAACAATCATTTCTCGACACAGGATCTGTAGTTGAAACAGAAGACGTAGCTATTTATGAAGTTTAACAGAGCAAATTTAAACAACAAAGTAATCTAATTGATGTCTATGATTTAAACACCATAACCTTTGTTTTCAGCCCCATTCACACAAAAGACAAACAAACACAGTTAAGGGATAAATAAAAGAAAGTAACAAAACTGGCCAAATTAATTGCATGGTTTTCACGATGTGTTGATCGAAAGGCACATAGAATTGTTTCGGAAGCTGTTGATTGGGACCCTCTTTCCAGCTCACTCAGATCAAATCAGTGATACTTATAACTTAGTTTCTATTTTCTTAACTCCTAATAGCTGATAAGGGGAGGTTAGACAAGAAGCTTTCAAATCTTCATGCTGTAGCATCAACAGTCAAAATCCTCCTCACAGGAAACATGGTCCAGAACTCTGGGCTCTCCCTGTCAGACTGACCATCTCTCCATGAAGTCCCAGTTTCTATATCATGTGGCTGAACATTGTCTGTTTATGTTATTGGTCAGGTGTTCACAAAGCCACTGATGCGAGTTGCCCAACCAGTTGTCAGTGGTGGGTGGGGGACGTCTCATGAATGATGGTGCCAAGAATAGTCCACTGCATTCCAGCTCAGACCTTGCCAGTAATTTATAAACTTCTAGCATTGCTTTCATATTCTATTCCCATATTCATAAACCTGAGGAGCCAATGTGTTATTTAAGCTACCCTATTGCTTTGCTGAATCATGGAATCCCCAGAGTGTGGAAGTAGGCTATTTGGCCAATCGGGTCCGCACTGACCCTCTGATGAGCAACCCACCCAGATCCAATCCTATCCATGTAATCCTGCATTTCCCATAGCTAATCCACCTACACATCTTTGGACAGTAGGAAGAAATTGGAGCGCCCGGAGGAACCTCACGCAGACACGGGGAGAATGTGCAAACTCCACTCAGTGGTTTGAGGCTAGATTTGAACCTGGGTCCCTGGCGCTGAGAGACAGCAGTGCTAACCACAAAGCCACAGTGCAGTCTCCCTCTTTATTTGCAACATCACAAAATTAAAGACCCTCAAATATGGACCTCAATGATTCCTAACAAGACCTTTTGAGTACTTAATCCAGACAACATGGTCAGCCACACTTCACAGAATCATGACATTGAAAGTGTCTACTCTTTCCTTATTAGGCCTCTTAAAGCACATCCCTTCCTCTTCCTCTACATTGAAGTTCATCAGTCACCTTTCTGCCATGTCGCCATCCCATATATGTCTTCATGAAAACTACAACTACCCTCGTTATGATCCAATACTTTGTCAAACTTAGCAAAATTTACCATGCTGCCTCCTATAACCGAGTCTGGGTTCATGTATTAAAAAAAAGTGAAGAGAAATGGACAGAAAACTGATGATGGATGAGTGCCGCAGTCCATTTTCAGGCCTGGAAAGTATCCGCTCCCACTGTCCTTTCATTCCAGTCTTTGGGGCATTGGTCTCACCATTTCATAAAGCAGTGAGTGGGTCACAGCAAGCTGCACACTGCCTGATATCAGTTGGGATATTATGTTTGCATGTAGGCTCATGGTGAGGGAAATAACATTCACAACTCTACATCCCTCGATATATAAATATCATTTGTAAACATAACTTTTATTAGAAGTCTCCCATATTTGTCATTTTCTAATTTTTAAGAATTTATTGTTTCATGGGATGTGGATGTCACTGACATTTGTTACACCCCCAATTACTCCTTGACTGAATTACTTTCTGAGCCATTTCAGAAGGCTGTGAGTCTGCAGTTCCCAAACCAGGTAAGGATAACCTAAAAGACATTCGTGAAAGAAATGGGTATTTATGACAATTCATATTGCCATGTGCACAGAGAGTGTGATATTGACCTGACAGATATAAGTCATGTCCATAGACTGTCACATATTCAGTATTTAACTCCCTCCAACCCACTGGAGATGCATTCATGAGATCATTGCCGTGGCTCCAGAGAGTTTCCACCTATTCCCTGGTCAGCCATGAGCAGCAGATACGCACCCAATGTGGCACATTTGTGTTCCACTCCCCCACTCACTAAAGTCTCTAGCAGCCACTGGTATTCTCTATGTATTCCCTCTATCATCCTTCCTATTTGACCATTGCTTCTTCTCAGCATCACTCTGTACATACACTCTTAATAGACAGACTTACCCTGCATGGTCCTCCCTCAGACATTAATCTGCCAGTCCTTCACATTTCCCACCCACACACCCTTGGAGCTGCCACACTTATCCCTCTGCTGCTATCTCTCTCTCTGCCTTGGAAAACAGCAGCTGCACGATCCAATATCTTCTGGTCTTTCCCACACAGGCCACATTCCCAACAGAATGCAGTGAACCGAAGCAGGTGTAAGCCTTTCACCTCATCAAGACTGCCCTCCTGCTGGATGAGATCGGGCCTGATTTTCTGCTTCGCTACCCTTTTCCTCACTATCCCCATATTCCTTGATGTTTTTAAAGCATGGGAATCCATCGATCCCTGTCTTGAACATTTTCTATGACAGAGTCTGTGCAGCACTCTGGGGCAGAGAATTCCAAAGTTTCACCATCTTCTAAGTGAAGAAATCCCTCTTGATTTCTGCCAAACTTGGCCTGCCTCCTACTCAGAGATTGTGCCTCCATTGGTTAAAGAGTGCCCAACTGGGGCGAGTACTGTCCCTGCATCTACCCTGACAATTCCCTGAACAATATTTGAATGGGACCACATCTTAATCTCCTAACTCTAGAGAAAAAATTCATCCCAAATTATTTAATCTTTCCTCATTGAATAATCTGCCCAACCCAGAAATAAGTTGTTCAGTCTTCAATGGGCAAAGTATATCTTTCCATCGTTAAATTGTATACATACTATCTGCCTTCTTAATTGTTGTGCCTGCTATATCTGCAGGTTAATTGTTTGTGACTCAAGAACAAGGATAGTCATGTACCTTTAAGATTAAACATTTCCCAGTCTCTCACTATTTAAGAAATATTCAGGGCCATAATCTGATGTTTTCTTTGGTTTTAAGTCCCAGTTGCATTTTGTTTTTGGGAGGGTTTTTCGAGGCCCAGTGTGTTCCCTGGCTGGATCTTGCCAAATTCATCACATTAACTATCTCTCCATCAATATGTAGTTTGATTCTGGTCTCATTTTAGCACAGGCTGTTCCAAAAACAACTTGCCAGTTAGCAGATATCCAATGAAAAGACAGGCACACCTTATGCCCACATCATCTATGGTAGTCTGCAGATGAGACTTGACAATCATGCATTATCCCTCACTAGCTACCTCATGGCACAGCATGGCACAACAGCCAGAAAGTCCTGTCACCCACAACATGGCTGACACTCTCTGACACATGCAACCCCATTCTCTCCCCCGACTTGCAGTTTGATCGCCAGGTTACACATATTCGCTGTTTGTAGCTGCACTCTACCTGGGTGTGCTCCAACTCAGTGATGCCAAGTCCTTGATGCCTACACTGGACCTGCAGCTTGTCATTGTCCCAGTAGGGGAAAATCGCGCAGAGGCAATCAATCAGGCAAATACGAGCATTAGCTTTTATAAAGGGCAGCGTTTTGGATCACAAAGAAAACCCATTAGAGGCTGACATTTGCCTCCACAAACCAAAACAGATTTCAGCACAATGGCAATGATAGTTCTGATGGTCGACTGCACCCAGTTCCCTACTATTGGAAAAGGGTGTCAATCGGTTTCTCTCTGGCTTGTCCCGCCTGATGCAGCTAACCTCTGTCATGGACAACAACAGCTTCCAGCTCTTCACTGTCTTCATCCTCTTCTTTGGAAGAATGCTCCCACTTCCCCACTTCTCCCCCACCCCCGTTTCTCAGCAGGGCACATCATGCCATGATGGTGTGGCATACTCTGTTTGGACCACCCAATGCCATCTAGAAAGGAATTCCTGCAGCTCTCTGAAATAACACATCCTCTTCTCACTGCATTCAGTATGACCGTTTTTACACTTACACGATGGATGATGCAGCAGTGCTGGGTGGCTCATACGAGACCATTAGAAACTGGGCAAATAATGGTTCCCCTTCAGCTTGCATTGGCCTTTGGGAACATTGTTGCTGCTCACTTCCACATTGCTGAAACGCCCTAGTTCAATTTTCAACCACCAATGGCATGTAGTAAGTTGCCTTTGATCAACATCTGACCCCTAAGCACCCGCACTGTGCATTCATTGTACATGGACAGTGAAATGTTCATAAATTAGCTGGGGTTTGCCAATAGCTGCTTCGTGCGCTGATTGCTACAATGCCCTAAATTCCAAGAAATGTGGATTCCACAGTTTTGTGTCAGACGGATACTGACTGCACCCATCCTGAAAGCTGTCCCAGCCATTTTCTAGGCCCACTTTGTATCTCAAGTACAGAAAGTGATGGGAAGGAACACAGCTAAGGCTGGACACTATCATCACCAGGTAACTGACCCCCCTGCCCCAATTCCCCTATTAAGCGTTTCTGTTCCCTTTTACTTCACTCTACCCCATAGCCCATTTGTTGGGTCCCAACATACACTTAATGGTACTGTATAAGAGCAAAGTGCAGATGAGTCAGCAAGTGGTCTCTGATTGGTAGAGGTGTTACCATGGAAAGAACAAGACTCACTGTTTGGTTTATTGAATGTATTAGAGGCTATATATATTAGTAATTAAGATGTTATATTTTCTGGTCAGAAGGAGCAGCACCTATTTCAACTCAACAGAATAGTATTACCATCAGCTTGTAGGGACATTTCTTGACCAATCAGAGTTAAACTGCTTGGTTTAAAATGTAACCCAAGCCTGGCAGTCAAATGTCAGTCATCACCAGCTGGTGCACTTTATATTTTCACATCACCTCTACAATCAGACCTCTTCAGCACAATGTGAAAAACTTTGACAAATATGTTTTTTTAACATTTAGACTTATCTTGAAACCAGATAAAATAAGTAGTTACAAAATACCTCCATTTCATTACAGCATTTATGAGCCTTACAATGGTTCAGCTGCAATTCATAATATGGGCTTGAGTATCAGTAATCACTCCACAGTGCCACAGTTGAGACGTTGATCAGACATAACATGTCATCAAAGTATTTAAAAGAAATGGATTACTGCAAGCAATAATGTAATAATACAGTGTCAACTTATTGGGACAATGTCAGTTTGTTTTTTCAGTTTAGCAGTGAACTGCAATGACATGTTTTCATCTTCGTTGAGGAGAATAGAATAGTTCCCTTCTTTTCCAACTCCCTGTTTAATTGTAACAGAGATTTTGGCTTTAAAAAGGATGTATTTGTTAATTGATTGTATACTTGACTACATGCAGTTACATGTAGAGAATTAACCATGTGGGTTTCTTGAATTGAACAAGTAAGAGATTAGCTTTATTGTGCTGAAACTAGGTGCCAGTGAAACAAGTAAAAGTGTTTAACATATTAAAAACATGTAAAAATAAATCCTAAATTCTGCAAAATGCAGACAAGTATACACATACCACAAAGCACGCAAGATCAAAAAGTTACAGTTTAATCATGGTGAAGTTAATGCTCACTAAGTTAAACAAAAAGATAAATCAGAGATCACTATAAACCTCAAGGCTTTGATTTTATCTGAGGCTGATTTATTCTTTTGTTTCAGTCCTTGGTTTGGTTAAAAATGATTCTATAAAAAATTCAACGTCTATTTCCAGCCAATGAATTTGAAAATAATATTTGACATGAGCTGGCCTTCATAACAAATGCATTCTTTGTCCCCTCTTCTTGCCTCAGTCATGGTCATACCACCCTATCCCTTACAAGGGATGAAATAGTTCTGCCCTACTTTAAGGATTTGGAGGAGCTGGTGTTGGACTGGGGTGTACAAAGTTAAAAATCACACAACACCAGGTTATAGTCCAACAGGTTTATTTGGAAGCACTAGCTTTCGAAGCACTGCTCCTTCATCAGGTGGTTGTGGAGTATAAAATTGTAGGACACAGAATTTATAGCTATCAATTCTAGGTCTTATGATCCTATACTCCACAATCAGCTGATGAAGAAGCAGCGCTTCGAAAGCTGGTGCTTCCAAATAAACCTGTTGGTCTATAACCTGGTGTTGTGTGATTTCTACTTTAAGAAGTGTGACTGCCTTCTGGAACCAAGTGTCCAGGTGTCTCTCACCCTCCCTGATACACTACAACACCTTAAGTGTAGCCTTCAATTAAGTAATCCTGTGTTGGTGTTCCTGCATTTTCATACATTTCTTTGAGATATGTTTGCTGTAAATCACTTGTGCCCAGAAGCTCCCACCTTCCTCAGCTTCAACACAACACCCATCTCCCACTGTCAATGTTGCAATTAGTTAAGCGTAATTTGTTAATTTCGTCTGTTCACCAAAAACTTTTTAGTTCTTATCTGCCACAATTTTACAGTATCTATTAAGGACTGATACCACTTACAATTGAAAGCTATGCACTCCTTAATTAAGCAGGTTACTGTTAAGTGTATCTATATTAAAGTATAATTGTTTTTTTTTTAATGTAGGCCTTCCCTAGCTCAGACGTTCTTAAGCTGGCTATTTACACAGTCTGTTATCCTATAACCATACCTTCCCTAAAGCATTTGTAACCTTCCTAAACTACATGTGACTCCAGACCATAGACATAAGGTTGACTCTTAACTGCTCTCAGGGCAATTAGGAATGGGCGATAAGTGCTAGTCTAGCAAGTGATGCTTACATCCCATGAATCAGTTTAAAGAACATTTATTAACTACCTTTTGGAAATCCATATACACCATGTCAACCACAATACCCTCTATTTATATTCCCTGTCACCTCATCAAAACCTAATCAAGTTCATTAAATATAATTTTACTTTAATGAATCGTCTCCTTGATTAATCCACACTTGTCTAATTCCCTGTTAATTTGGTTTGAAGTGAGTACTTTATAAAGCTTTTCCCACCAGCTGCATTAAACTGAATTTATCTTTACAGTGTTCTTTGAATAAGGGTGTACCATTTGCAATTCTCCAAGCCTATGGCACCATTTATGTATTTAAGGAGGATTGGAAGGGTTTTGACCAGCACTTCCCTCTGTATCCTCAGATACATCTCACCCAGACCTTGTGACCTTCCAACTTTAGGTATAGCAGTCTATCACATACCACCCCTTTATCAAGGGGAGTGGCATGCATTTGGGAGACTTTAGCACTATCTGTCTTCTGCTTTTTGACTAACTAGCTGTCATCCATTCCCTCCCTGCCTTTTAACTGTCAGGGTGCAGGGTGATGGCCTCCACAAACATGGCATCCATTTGGAGTCAGCCTCATACGTGCACTGTAGTGCCTCAAATTGCTGTTTATATTCCAAAGCACAGATTCCTCAGCTGAAGACTCTTCGATACATTTACCTGTCCAGCAAACAGAAGCATCGTGGAGTACCCAAGTGGAGCAGAGTGTGTATTCTGTTAGAGTAAAGTGCTTGATATTTCTCTATTTATTAGACTGTTAACTAAATTAAATAAAATAAACTTAAGATTTAAATAAACACTCACCAGCCACTCACCAATCAGCTCTGTGACTTGTGCTGTCACTAATTTATTTTGTGCAAAATTTAACCTAAATGCTTTCTTTAACTCATTATCTATATACATTCAATTTCAAGTTAATGAAAAATTGGGAATCATTCAATGCTACTTTTGCTCTTTATATCATTTTAACTCAATCAAAATCTGATTAAATCTAATCATAATTAAATAATAAATTGAACAATGTACAATGCATAAAATATCCTTTTAGTCCCTCGGCGAGCAAAAGCCTGTCAGTCTTTGTTATGCAATTCCTAAGTGCGCGAGCGTCTACGGTGTTTTCTGGGAGCGAGTTCCACATTTCGACTAACTATGTTTTTTGGGAAAAGGTTTCCTAAGTTTTCCTCCATTTGCCTATCTCTGATTTTCAGGTGTGCTCCCTTGTTGTCAACTCTTGCTTCAATGGAAAAGGTTTCTCTGTATTTACTTTATCAATACATTTCAAGATCCTAAATGCTTACTACATTACTTATAATCCTACTAATATTTGTGTCAGTGCCAAATTTGAATTTATGGTGTTCGCTGTCGTGCTGTTTAAGTTCCTAATAATCAGAATGAACCATTAAGGCAGTAGCACAGATCTTTGGCTGACAATTTACACTGGGCAAGGATTCATGGTCCTCAGCTAGGCATAGAAATGGGGGTAAATATATTCCAGCTCTGCTGAACTGCCCTACAGTCTGAATTAAGTGCCCAGCAGTGATTGTTGCCAGACCTGATGGTGAAGCAAAGAGATGGGGTGGTCCTAATAGTGATGCTGCTTGGTAAGGTTGTTATTGGAGTCCCTGGTGAAGATTGGAGAGAAGCTGGTGATGGTGGAGAGCTTGGAGGAAGGGAAACATGGTGGGGAAATTGCAGAGATGGGACTTCCTTCAGGGTGCCTACGATGGGTCCAGTGACTCTTCAGGAAAGTAACCCACAACCACCCACCACTAGTCTGACCACCGAAAGATACTGGGGTCCACACTAGACACCAGCTTCCACTATCAATGGGATACTTTGCAAGAATCATCATAGAATCATCATAGAACCCCCACAGTGTGGAAACAGGTTATTTTGGCCCAACAAGTCCACACCGACCCTCCGAACAGTAACCCACTCAGACCCATTCCCCTACCCTATTACTCTACGTTTACCCCAGACTAATGCATCTAACCTATACATCCCTGAACACTATTGACAATTTAGCATGGCCAATCCATCTAACCTGCACGTCTTTGGACTGTGGGAGGAAACCTGAGCACCCGGTGGAAACCCATGCAGACATGGGGAGAATGTTCCAACTCCACACCGCCCCATTAATGACAATTATTAGGCTTCTTAAAGGTCTCAATTAGCTCACAACCAATGACTGTCTGACACATCCCCAGATCACACATTAAATTGCAGGTTTATGTGGATAGACTCTGTGAATGGCACCATGGCATGGCTGCCAATGTCTACAACTTCCCTATCTGCCAACCTTCCCTAGTGGATTGAGTTTAAAATGCAGCCCTATGGAATACAACACGATTCCACTTCCTTCCAAAATCAATTTCATACCCCCAGTTGCCCTTACTCTTTGCCTTCTGCTGTTCAACTAATCCGCTAACCAGGTAAATAATTTGCCTTCATGCCCGTGACCTATTCATAGATAGCCCTCTAATTATTACAATCATTAATTACTCAAAAATGTAATTGTTTATGAGGCATAACCCGGCTGTGGGTCAGATTCATGTCAGCTCTCTCTATCCAACTCAAATTCCTTATTGTCGCCCTCTCCCTTATTATAGCTTCCAAGAATTGCACTGCAGCAGCAGTTTTTGGTGAACAGCCCTACAATTCCCTAGTTTCTCCCCTACCATTCCCAAGTAACGGAGGTACACTTGCAGTTTTCCAGCTTAAGCGACAATTCTGAGAGAGCTTTGGAAGACAGTAGCTCAAGCGTCTGCAACCTCATCACGTACTTCCTTAAAAAACCATGTGGTGGAAGCTATCAGACCCGAGGAGAATTTGTCAGTCTTTTCAGTCAGAGATTGGGGAATAATTGGTTTGACTACAAAGGCCTGAATGTCACGCTCAAATCTCAGGGCAGGTTGGGACATGGGTGATGTAACATTGGAAGTAATGCCATGGCCCAATTGCTCAAACTGAAAGTGATTCAATATACTGTATGGGAAGGTGTGAGATGGCCACTTGCCCATGAGCTATTGTGACTATTCGCTTTGCTCATCCTGTGTTATTATTGATTCCATTAACCTTAATGTGTTTTCCTGGCATATCAGGGGTAGTGTTATCTTCTTCTATAGTGAAGATAGAATTGCTGTTTCTGTATCCAAAGGTCTGAACAAGGAAGAAAGAAACTTTCACACTAATATAGGAAAAATGTCAACTTCAATGGACTGTAGCAGTACGTGACCAGGAGATGAAATGAGTATACATGAAAGATTCTACAAGGAAGTATCAGTAATTAACAGATTACAGCATAATGGTTGAATATTGCCATTCCCAATTACAAAATGATGATTTTATTTCTATACTTCATATATTTTTACAATCTGAGAAGGAGTTCAACTTAAAGGAGAACTGCTTAAAGGACAAATTGTAGATTAGTCTAATAATTCATGAATGATTTATTATAGCCAACATGTTTTATTATGATATAGAATGAACTCAGCAGTACAGAAATAAATCAGAACTAGCCTGACATTTTTCAATTCTGTGGTAGAGTTAAAAATTTGTTTGTACTTTTTTTTTACCATATCTGCTAACTCACACACATTTAAAGATGACATGTTGTTGGCAGTCTGTTGTTGGTTGCTGGGTGACATAAACCGTCATTTGTGCTATATCTGACAGGACAGATTTATCAGCTTCTTGACAGAGGAATAGAACTGTGGGCAGTGTTAATTCACATCCAGGAGCAAGAGCCAAGCTTGAACATAAACCGGATTTAAACTTCTTACCGATATTTAGACTCCAACGATATATTTTGCAAATGACAATTAACTCTAGCAAGAAATGTTCATTTGTCCTACCTCTTGAAATGTGTTTTCCATAGGTTTTAATACACATCTCATTTTATCCACTTTATATCTTAATCCAAAGCATTAACTGTGAGTTGTGTTGAAGTTTTTTTGCAGAGAACTGGCTCAGTGCCGTATATCACAGTATTTTAATAAACAGTGTAAAAGTTAAGATCGGTTTGGAAGCAATAGGAACCAGTTATATTAACAAATGCATAAATCTTGGAGAAACTATTAATAGCAATTACAAGAATAAATGTCTATACCAACTATTTTGACATTTCTTGTAATCTCTTTTATTGATTTTTAAAAAAAATCTAGGTTGCATCTTACTAATGCTGCTTTTAACTATTTGGGCTAAGGTTGAGTGAAATTTGAAATATGTATTTCAATATTTTCTGAAGTTGGACACTTAGGGTCAGAAATAGTTTTGATACTATTTTCAGCCTTGAAGTAGCTAGCACAATCTGAGTGTGTGCCAACTGTGTCTGAAATAGGCCTCCAGCCTTGTGATAAACTACAAAGCAATTCAGTATATATCATGAACAGAGGATTTGTTGCACATGTGGGATCCGTGCCTTACAAATTCTCACAGATGAGCTGACCCTCATGGTGTGGGGCTTTTGGGGTAAAATTGTCCCATCTCATGAAGTGACTAAAATAAAACTTACTACATAATGGAAAATCAATCAGCAGTGAAGTTTAAAAAAAAGCCTTAAGATTAACCAGTATTTATCAACTTTGTAAGATTTTCTATGGAATATTGCTCCTAGATTTCCTTTGCCTATGTACAAGAGGTACCATTTTAAAAAGACTGCATATTTCAAATTTGATGACACTCTTGGGGCAGTGTTGTGTAAAGTGTTAACTGGTGTCATGAGATAAACTCCACCCAACAGAATTTAAAGAACTGTTTGTGGGAGGAACTAACTGGTTTTCTGTCATTGTCTCTAAATTGTTTTGCAGAATGTTGCAATAGCACTAATGTGTACTTAAATCTTAAATTGAGCCTGTTGCCTCACAAGAAGCAATTATGTATTTCTATTGTAAAGTAACTTGCTATTAAGAAGTTTGTCATAAATTTATTCTGTTTATTAAGATAGAGTTTACTTACTGCCAAAGATCTGTGGTAATCTTCCCCATCTGCCAGAGGGTTGGAGAGTTTGAGCTGTAGGGAGGGGTTGAATAGGCTAGGGCTGTTTTCCCTGGAATGTCGAAGGCTGAGGGGTGACCTTATAGAGGTTTATAAAATCATGAGGGGCATGGATAGGATAAATAGACAAAACCTTTTCCCTGGGGTGGGGGAGTCCAGAACTAGAGGGCATAGGTTTAGGGTGAGAGGGGAAAGATATAAAAGAGACCTAAGAGGCAACTTTTTCACTCAGAGGGTAAGTGTATGAGCTGGCAGAGGAAGTTGTGGAGGTTGGTACAATTGCAACATTTAAAAGGCATCTGGATGGGGATATGAATAGAAATGGTTTGGAAGGTCAGGTGCTGGCAGGTGGGACTAGATTGGGTTGGAATATCTGGTCAGCGTGGACGAGTTGGACCGAAGGGTTTGTTTCCATGCTGTATATCTCTATGACTCTAAGACTCTATTTAGTAACTCAGACTATTATTAGGAAGAAAGATCAATGACAGTGAATTTACCTAGGGTTTTTCAGGTGGTTCAGATGATTGTCTAACAATTCATTTAGTATGATGCTTGATTTTAAGAGGAAATACCAGGAAAAAGTGTCTCTGAAAAAGAGTTTCAACAACTTGGGGTCGTAAAATCAAAATGATGCTCAATTTAGAGAATTATCTTAAATGCCATTTGGGTGTCAAAAGGAAATTTTCCACTTGTTACCAAACTAGGTAAGGATAGCAGATTTCCTTCCCTAAAAGATATTAGTGAACCAGAAGGGTTTACCAATGATCATTTTATATTCCAGATTTATTAATTTAGTTCCATTTCCTGAGGCACCTGAATTACTAGTTCAGTGACTTTGCTGGTACCCCACCATATGCCCCAGCATGTATCTGCTGTCCTTTCCTATGGACAATCGGTGTCAGTGGTTTGGAAAGTGTTGAAAGAGGTTTGGCGAGTTGCTGCAATGCCACTTGTGGATGGTGCACACTGCTGCTGCTGCTGCTGTGCACCAGGGACGGAGCAGATGAATGTCTGGGGTTGTCTAAATCAAGCAGGCTGCTTTGAGCTGGATGCTGTTGAATGTTTGGAATGTTTTGTTGGAGCTGCACTCATCCAGGCAAGTGAAGAGGGTTCCATTGTGTGCCCAACTCCAGGAGTGTAAAGTCATGCCTGAGAAGTTGGAGGATGAGTTTGGAATAAAACGCGTTCTGAAAGCGGTCTTTTCAGTACGTAATATGGACTCTTTTCACAGAACAATACCAACAAAGGAACATCTTGACCCTTGGAACCATAATCAG
The DNA here is from genome assembly GCF_004010195.1 of Chiloscyllium plagiosum. Lineage (NCBI taxonomy): Eukaryota > Metazoa > Chordata > Chondrichthyes > Orectolobiformes > Hemiscylliidae > Chiloscyllium > Chiloscyllium plagiosum. Next base: position 10,521,157 of record NC_057728.1, read on the forward strand.
CATTTGCAAATACAATTCTAAACAGATCCAAGTTATATTCATGCATTTTCTTCTGATAGTCAGAATTTAGTGCTGAATTTTGCACATCCTGATCTTTTCTCATCTTTACTTTGATGCAATTTTTTAAAAAAGGCTGATTACCATTCAAGTTGACTTTTCCAAACCTGCAATCTTGCTTGTCATCTGAATGGCTAATTGGTGTCAAATAATAGAATCCTACAGTGGGGGTATTTGGCCTATCTATCCTGCCTATATCAGCCCTTGTGAAGTTCTATCCAGATTGCTGTACTTTCCTGTATTTCCTCTGCTTGCCTGCAATTTCTTCTTTCCAAGCTTTTTGGAAACCGAAATTGAATCTGCTTATATCATGCTTTCTGGCAGTTCTTTGTGAACCATAACAACTTAGTGTGTGAAGAAGATTTTCATTTTCCCTCCTGTACTTCAACCAATAACCATGTCTGTCTGCACTGCAATGTTGGCAATCTTCCTGCCAATAAAAACAATTTCTCTTTTTCTAAAGAAAATTTTCATAATTTGGAAAACATCTTGTAACCCATTGTGAATTATTTTAAAATATGATTATGTAAGTAGCTATTTAAACAAACAGAATAAGGTTGCCAGGGTTGGAGGGTTTGAGCTATAGGGAGAGGTTGAATAGGCTGGGACTGTTTTTCCTGGAGCATCGAAGGCTGAGGGGTGACCTTATAGAGGTTTACAAAATTATGAGGGGCATGGATAGGGTTAATAGACAAAGTATTTTCCCGAGGATTGGGGAGTCCAGAATTAGAGGGCATAGGTTAGGGTGAGAGGGGAAAGATATAAAAGGGACCTAAGGGGCAACTCTTTCACGCAGAGGGTGGTACGTGTATAGAATGAGCTGGCAGAGGAAGTGGTGGAGGCTGGTACTATTGCAACATTTAAGAGGCATTTGGATGGGTATATGAATAGGAAGGGTTTGGAGGGGTATGGGCCGGGTGCTGGGCATGGACAAGTTGGACCGAAGGGTCTGTTTCTGTGCTGTACATCTTTATGACTCTATGACTCTAAAAATGAAAGATTGGTGTCATAGATTGAAATAGATGAAACTGAAATAATTAACATGATACATTGTTTGGGATAGATTTTCTTCATAACCTAACTTCAGGTAGTCAACTGACTGATAATGTCAGTGGGAGGTCCAAACTTTATTGAGGGGTGAAACTTATTTTACTTTAGTCAGACAATGAGCTTGCTCCTACCTCTCTGACCCCTACTTACAAACTTCAATGGGACTATCCATTCATGGATAAGGGCAATAGAGATATACGATATTGATATGGTAAAGGCATTGAAAGTAAATTGTCACTGAAGTTACTGATTAAGAAAGTAGAATAAGCAGGAACAGAGTTCGACAGTGAATTGTGTCACAAAAATTTGAGAGTGGACAGAATAAGGTAATGCTTTACACAAATTATAGACAGCTGCTATTAAGAGGCTGAATTCATTAGATTTTTGTGTCATCATGAAAGCGACAGAGGAGATGGCATGAGAGGACACTGCCCTTTGCAAACTTAAACTTAGTTAAATAGTCCATGCTGCCACTATAAGGTGCTCTTGTGGTGCAGTGGTAGTGTCCCTACTTTTGAGCCAGAAGTTCAAGGAGATGAATTATAACAAGCCTGGAGAGGTTGTTTAGAAATATTTAAAACTGGCTGATTCAAGTCACTGATTCTGAGGTAGCAGGTGACGTTTGTAGCTTGGCAAGTGGTTTTTCTTGAATTTTATGTGTGAAATTGCTGCAGTGTTTGTTTAGGTGAAGAATAGAAGTGCGGGGGAACAGATGGTTTAACAGTTTTACCATCCAGCGTCAGAATCAAAAACGTGAATGTCAAACATCGTGCTTAGAAATATATTTTGGATTGTTGTATCTGAAATTATGGATAGCATCTATTTTGTAAGATTCCTATCCTTTGTCTCTTCATGCATATATTGTGTAAGGCAGAAGAACCCAAGTACTGTTCCTTTTAGCGTTGATAATAAGCAATGAAAAATATTGCAGGTTTTAGAATTCCTATACTGTGGAAGCAGGCCATCAGAACAACACTGACCTTCAAAGAGCAGCCCACCCTACCCTGTAACACTGCATTTCCCATGAATCCCACCTAGTCTGCACATCCCTGGACACTATGGGCAATTTAGCATGGCCAATCCACCTAACCTGCACATCTTTGCATTGTTGGGGAGATAGGAGTGTCCAGAGGAAACCCACAGAGAATGTGCAAACTCCACGCACTCAGTCACTTGGGGCAGAAATCAACCCGTGGTCCCTGCTGCGAGTTAGCAGTGTTAACCACTAGGCCACCATGCCGACAGAGAAATAGAAAGTGGGCAGTTTTCCTCCTTGTTTTCATAAATTGTCTCCAGGCATGGGTACACTTTGTGGATCTTCTGAACGTATCTCAAAGCAGAATGACCTCTTTAATTCAGTCCCCAAAAAGACATAATAGAGGATAGGGAGGGGGAGGAAGGGACGAACTGGAAACAACAACTTGAGACTTCTGCAGACCTGCCACCACAGCCAGCATTCTTGTCTGTCATTGAGTCTGTGACCCTACTCTGAGGCTCGACTTTCCAGGTAAACTCATTGCCTGGAATGCCTGGAATGTTTGACAAGGGGTGACAACATAAACATGTGCCACAAAATTTATGGGCCATGAACGTCAGGTTTAAAAGTTCAAGCTTATTTTTGGTTTGGTATTTCTATGCAGATCAAAGACACTTTATCTGCACGGAGTTTTTTAAATGAGCAAAGAACAATGTGGTCTATCTTCTATGCAAGAGGAAAGGAATGTGTTCAATTAAAAAACAGATTCGAGGCTGACAAAATCGCTTTGGTCTTGACTTTATTCAGAGTTTTAAAGGACGTATAAATAAACAGCGGTCCCAAAAATCTGTTTGTGATTTATTGCCGCAAAACACACTCCTGTGGGCAACTTAAGTTTAGTTTGTTTTAAAAATTATAATGTAGCCAATGACACAATTGATTGTGCCTTCTCATTCATTTCTTTGTGTGCTGCAAATCTCTACTTGACTGTGATTTGAAAAAAATCTATTAAATTACAAATTGCTGAAAATGTCTGGGGCATTCATGTGAATAGCCAGTTGGTTATCTGGTATGGCCCCAAGCAATTACCCACTTGAATGACTGACATTTGCCATGTTTATTCCAGGATATTGTTTTTAGTAAGGAATAGAATAGAACAGAATAGCAAATTATTATCACGTGTATTTTCACAAAACAAATTGAGGAATTTTATAAGTCGCCATACCACGGTGCCTGTATTCATGACAGAAGTTATAGATAAGAAGTAAAGTGTAAAATTCTGAGTTAATCTCAGATCAGTTTCAGTTTGGGGAATGTAGATTGAGACAATGAACGCTGGAATACCTGGAAGCCACCGAGGAAGCTCTCCACACCAACAAGATCTCTACACCAGGACAAGAGCGCCAAAGCTGGAGACCGCCCCCTGCAGGCTGAAGTGTTACCTTTCTTGTCTTCTGAACTCTGTGTGATTGTTCCCCTCCAGTCACATAAAAGAATCATAGATTCCGTACAGTGTGGAAACAGGCCATTTGGCCCATCAAGTCCACACCGTCCATCTGAAGAGTAACCAACCCAGACCCATTTCCCCCTACCCTATTATTCGGACTAATAAACCCAACTACACATCCCTGAGCCCTATGGGCAATTTAGCATGGCCAATTCACCTAACCTTCACACCTTTGGATTGTGGGAGAAATCCAGAGCACCCAGCAAAGCCCACACAGACACGGGGAGAATGTACAAACTCCACACAGACAGTCACTCGAGGCTGGAATCAAACCCGGGTCCATAGCGCTGTGAGGCAGCAGTGCTAACCACTGAGCCACTGTGCCTGCAGTAAGTCCAGTAAAACAGTGGAAGAAATTAATGGCCTGACCTCATTGGTATTCAGTACAAAAAGTAAAGAGATGGTGAAAAATTTAATAGATAGATGTGCTTTTTATATTTTCACCATTACAGCTTTTATTTTGAACAGACACATCTTTGAGGCATAAGCCTTTCATTCTATTACTTTCTTAAGTTTGCATCAGTCTTTCCTCCAATTTGTATGATGGTGTGGAAATGAAAATTTCCATTAACTTACCAGCATTGGTCACGTGTCAAAAAAAATTAAACTGAAAGAAAATCTGGGAAATAAAGTTGAGTAGAGTAAATGAAAGTGTTTCAAATGGCTGAAGAGTGGTTAAACAACAGGTAATGCCTGGAAGTGTTTGGCAAAAAAGAACCCAAGATGACAAAAGATTTACAAGGATGTTGCCAGAGTTGAAGGGTTTGAGCTATAGGGGAAGGCTGAATAGGCTGGGGCTGTTTTCCCTGGAGTGTCAGAGGCTGAGGGGTGGCCTTATAGAGGTTTATAAAGTCCTGAAGGGCATGGATAGGGTAAATAGACAAGGTCTTTTCCCTGGGGTGTGGGAGTCCAGAACTAGAGGGCATAGGTTTAGGGTGAGAGGGGAAAGACATAAAAGAGACCGAAGGTACCACTTTTTCATGCAGAGGGTTGTGTGTGTATGGAATGAGCTGCCAGAGGAAGTGGTGGAGGCTGGTACAGTTACAGCATTTAAAAGGCATCTGAACTGGTACATGAGTAGGAAGGGTTTAGAGGAGTATGGGCCAAGTGCTAGCAAATGGGACTAGATTAGGTTAGGATATCTGGTCGGCATGGATGTGTTGGACCAAAAGGTCTGTTTCGGTGCTGTATATCTCTGTGACTGTATGACATGAGGAAAAGCTGGGATTTGGAATGTACTTTTGTGTGATATAGTAGTGGAAACAGAATCAATGGGAGAGTTGAAGAGGGAGCGAATAAACATTTGAAGGACAAACATTGGAGGGATACGGGGAAAGAGCATCGAATTAGGACAAACTATTGCTCCTCTCAAGAGCCAGTGCAAATTAGTTGGGCAATAGGAGACATCCAATGAGCCCCAACAAATCAGATTAGTTACTTACCAAAAAGTTGCATTTCAAGGTGCATCTCACAGTTCCATCAAGTGTTGATTAAAATTTCTACGTATGTAACAATTAAAAAAAAAAGGCATGCTCATGAACTTCTAAATTTCAGAGCCCCCTTCAAAATATTTTTCTTCCAAAATGTTGTCACATTGATGCTTCACTGTCATTGGATTGTATTGTGAAGGGAAGAATTTGTCCTGTGTGCAGTGTGAATGGCCAATCATGGTAGTTAAGTCAGAGTTTTAGGCACAGATGTGCGTTGGTACATATATGTAACCTCCAATATCTTGAGTCATGGAGTCCTACAGCATAGAAACAGACCCTTCGGTCCAACTCATCCATGCTGGCCAAGTTTCCCAAACTGAATTCGTCCCAGTTGCCTGCGTTTGGCCCATTTCCATCTAAACTTTTCTTATTCATGTGCATGTCCAAATGTCATTTCAATGTTGTAACTGTACTTGCATTGACCGCGTCCTCTGGCAGTTCATTCCACATACAAATCACTCCATGTGAAAACGTTGACCCTCAGGTCCCTTTTAATCTTTCTCCTCAGACTGTATAAATATTCCCACTAGTTTTGAACTCCCCCACCCAAAGGAAAAGATCTTTACTATTCACCTTATCTATGCCCCTCATGATTTTGTAAATCTCTACTAAGTCACCCTTCAACTTCCTACGCTCCAGTGAAGAAAGACCACACTGGTTACATGAAGACATTGCTGTACCAACCCAAATTTGACTTTTACTTCCATGTGAAGGTAAAATGTCAAAGGTCATCTGTGGTACAACAAAAGTACAGTCCTCATCTGGAAGTAATAGCTTTTTGATGTCCTTAAACATTTTGAATACAAGCCTCCACAACACATTTCAAGGTTTATAAGATCATGAGGGGCATGGATAGGATAAATAGACAAGATATTTTCCCTGGGATGGAGGAGTCTACAACTAGAGGATATAGGTTTAGAATGAGAGGCAAAAGATATAAAAGGGACCTAAGGGACAACTTTTTCACACAGAGGGTGGTGTATGGAATGAGCTGCCATTGGAAGTGGTGGAGGCTGGTACAATTACAGCATTTAAAAGGCATCTGGATGGGTAGATGAATAGGAAGGGTTTAGAGGGATATGGGCCACGTGCTGGCACTTGGGACAAGATTAGGTTAGGATATCTGGCTAGCATGGACCAGTTGGACTGAAGGGTCTGTTTCCATGCTGTACATTTCTATGTCTCTAAGACTCTATGAATGCAAAACTACCGATCCATAGAACATTTAATTTTCCTTCAATTGTTCAAATTTTCAAATTTTCATTATATTACAAACCTTACTTCCATATTCAATTCCTTAGTTTAGGAATTAAAGACCAAAATATGAAAGACGTCAGGAGTTAACACTGTGCTGGCATCATTTTCAGACCATGTAATTTTACCCCTGCATTATCTACAGCAAGATCTGTTGCTTGAGAATTAGCCTCATCAGTCACCATGATGCTGTGGCTCAAAAAACCCACTAAAGTGCCTTGAGAAAGAAGCAATGTACATCATGCAACTTGATGTGCCTGCTAACAGACACTATAACAAATTATTTTCCTGAGCTCATTTAGAATTTGAATGTCCTAAAGTAGATAAAGAGAAATGTTCAAGGACTCCTCTTCACGTGATTCTGCAAATTAAGTGCATATTGTAAATCTTACTGGTCCTAAAAGGACAATGCATCAACCTAAACATTGATTTTTTTTAAAAAAGCCTCTACACTGCTGCTTAAAAAAACTTGCAAAGGAAAAGTAATCTATAAGGAAGCAGAGTGCTTCAACCTCCCCCACAAAGTAGTTGAGTGTTCAATTATTAGCTTTGGTCAGTGAAAACAGCAAATGGCCCCATGCAGAGCAATCTGCCATTGCGCCTCTACGCCACCCCCAGGACTGCTGTCTTCTGTCACCTTGACCTTTACCAGCTCAGGCATTCAGCTGCTGGAAAACATGTACAAGAATTCTTAAACTGAAGCTTGGAAAAAAACACAAAAGGCATAGTGAACCACAGTTAGCTAATGTGGACTGTCAAAGAGGCAAACATAATGAGTGCAGTTTGTGCAGCTGTTCTGATTTCATATTTGAGTTTGTTCGCTTTACTGTATTTGACATAATCTGTAATCTGACTCCCCCCACGCCCACCACCCCTTCACTGGAGTGAAATACAGATATTGCCAATATGTGCAAGCTGAATACTTGTTTTAAAACTGTCTGTCTGCTTTACCCCACACCCCTCTCCGTGCCCCCCCACCAACCAGCCAAGTTGAAGTCACTTTATGTAGGTCTACATTTATCTAAAGTGTTTCCAGTAATCGGTTTCCGTGGTGACGACCTGGATTCACTCCAGAGGCAGATTATCACCAGGGGGTGATGGGATTTCTAAGCAAACCTCCAAGAAACCTTTGGACATGTTTGTTTTCAGACTATATGAGATTGTTTATGTCATCCCCATTACATGTTCTGCTCTTGCAGTAAGCTTAAGATCAGCTACACCACTTAAAGGTTAGAGAACAGTTTTACTGTAAGGTTACAGTAACGAAAACACAATCACAATGGGGGGGGGAGCAAAACTAAATCATTTTAACAAAAAGCAGAAACAATAGCAGATGTGTTTCTGAATCAATGCCCAGGAGATAATGGGAATTTTTATTTAAGTTGGGCCTGTACTTGACTCAGACTTTTAAATACTGTTAGAAATCAGCTCATGTCCCTGTTTCATGAGTGCTTTAATAACAAACAGTGGTGTGGGATAGGTTGAGCATTGATTCAGTTTAGAAGGCTTAGGTTTCCCTTCTCAATCTCCATCCTTCTGTGTCTGAATATTGCTGTCTTTATCCAAACGATAGTTTACTAACTTGGGCTGAATAGTGAAACCTCCCTGAGGTCTGGAATTGCTGACAATGTGCTCGTGATTTGTCAGTGTCGATCTATAGTTATCTTACATGTGAGCGTAGTGTTGGTCTTTATCCTTAACTCCACTCTCAGATCCTGAATGTGAATGTGTTCTCGTTGCTCTGGGTGTGCTCGGCATAATGTTGTTGCCTTATTCGCTCAGTTGACATAGATTCTGCCTCAGTGTTGCTCCACATATGGAGCTGGTTGCATCATTTGATCTTGCCTCATTGTAGATCTCCAATACCTCTATAGAAACCACCATCTTTTATTGGGTGGCTAAGTTTGCCCTATATTGTAAAGGATGCAATTTCTCTCATGTATTGATTTCATCTTTTCCTGTCTTTGCAGTCATCTTTGCTGTACTGCTGATAAATAGTCTAGTGAAATGTTGACTCAGAAGGTTGGTACTATGTCTGTCTTCAGTCTCTATGTCTGTCAACATACCATCAACTTGAAGATCTAAGGGAATATCTACTGTCTTTTTATTAGGTCTTTTGCTTAACTTGCTCAATGAAACCATGTGATTTCCTGATTTTTATTTAATCTCCCAAACATACCCTTGGGATTTTAATCAGTAATAATTATAACTTGGGTGGTATGCTGATAAAAGTTATTTTTAAAAATAAGTTAAAAGTCACACAGCACCAGGTTATAGACCAACAGGTTTATTTCGAAGCACTAGCTTTCGGAGCGCTGCTCCTTCATCAGCTGATTGTTTCCTTCCTATTCTAATAGCAGTGACAGAACTAAATCTTCTCAGGTAGCAATTGCTGAAGTGACATAAGTAAGTGTTGGTAGTTTTCCTGCAAGATAAATGGAATGGCTTTATTTCAAGATCTCGTTTCAAAGATATTTTTCAGAAAAATTGGATATATAACATGACAGGAAAATAAACAGGACATTGCAAATACTCCATAACCACCTGATGAAGGAGCGGTGCTCCGAAAGCTAGTGTGCTTCCAAATAAACCTGTTGGACTGTAACCTGGTGTTGTGTGATTTTTAACTTTGTCCACCCCAGTCCAACATTGGCTGCGCCACATCATTTTTTAAAATATAATTTTTAATGGTTTGTGATCCCTTTCAATTGTAAAGTTTTCCCAAAAAACTAAGTGCAAGACCTTGCCATTCCAAACACCAGGAGAGGTGGGTTGTGCTTGGTTCGATCATTAAGCTTGCATCAGTAAAAGATTTTTCAAACCCACTGCTGTTGTTTTTCTGTTTTGCATTAGACATGCTCTGATGTGATAACTGACAACTTGCAATTATCGTGATGTGATACTTGTGTTAACCCCCTCCCCCCCAGCCCATAACATGAAAGTGGGACATGGGCCACACAGTACTGAATGAACTTTTATTACAGCACTTGGTACCTACATATGTGCACTTACATTCACAGGCACTCGCATGTCTCAGCTGTCTTTATCCAAACGATAGTTTACTAACTTGGGCTGAATGGTGAATTCAGATCTGAAAATGTGTTGCTGGAAAAGCGCAGCAGGTCAGGCAGCATCCAGGGAACAGGAGAATCGACGTTTCGGGCATAAGCCCTTCTTCAGGAATGAGGAAAGTGTGTCCAGCAGGCTAAGATAAAAGGTAGGGAGGAGGGACTTGGGAAAGGGGCGTCAGAAATGAATTCAGATGTATGTCATGTTGAAGGAGGGTAGTAAGATGGAGACTGAAAGTTTATACCCTTAGCTTACATGCCATGATACATTGATTATTTCAAAAGCATGTTCCTTCAAGATACATTGCATATCTATGGGACATAACACATGTTCCCTGCCCTTTACATAAGGTACCCACTTCTGAAACTGATTCCTTCCCCTTCTCATGATAGTGACAAAACCAAATCTTCTCAGGTAGCAACTGCTGGAGTGACATGAATAAGTGTTGATAGTTTTCTTGAAAGACAAACGGAATGGCTTTACTTCAAGACCTCATTCCAAAGATATCTTTTCAGAAAAGTTGGATATATAGCTTGCCAGGAAAGCAAACAGACTAGAGAATATTCTCAACCTAGAACATTATCAGTAATCCTAACCATATGTTGCAGGAATAGTCCTTCACTTATTGAAAGACTAAAAAGCAACCTCTGGAAACAATACCTCCCAAATGCTGTTCGAAACTTGGTTCATTCCTGTCAGCCTTCTGATCAATACATTGTGTCACAACCATGTTTCACATTTAATTTAGAAAAGCATTAGTTGTGGTAAAATTTTGGATGGAACTCCTCCAAAGTTGGAATTTTAAAAGGATCTTTCTGAAGTGTTTGATTTAGTTGTTTTGGATTCAAATGGACATCTTGCTATATCAGACGTCATATAGCACCAGGTTATAGTCCAACAGCTTTCGGAGCAGGCCCCTTCATCAGGTGAAGTAATGATTTATAAGAGAATGACTTTATGAATTTAATGGTAGAAATCTTTAACCCCAATATTGCTCACACAGTCTCATCAATCTGTATTCTGATGAACATGATGAATAATCCTGTATCATTCCATGGCATCCAGTTAAATTTTCAGTTTAAAGCACAATAAAGTGGATGCTGAAAATCTTGAAATAAGAACAAAGTTCTGGTGAAACTCAGCAGGGTTATGGAGAGAAAAACAAAGTTAATATTTTGCATCTGAAAAGACTCTTCTTCAGAACACAAGAAGTGGTTGGTGACTAATCATCTACTTCAATGCCATATTTGACAGAATTCCCATATCCCTTGGTGTCATTAGTAACAGTGAATCCATCAATCGCTGATTGAATGTATTTAATGATTGATCTTCCACAGCCCTCTGGGGTAGAGAATTCCAAAGACTTACCACCCTCTGACTGAAAGAGGTTCTTCCTCATCTCAAACTTAAGTGGCTTGTCTTTTATTCTGAGACTGTGTCCCTTATACTAGAGCCCACAGTCAGTGGAAACATCCCTTTTGCATACACTGTCTGTTCCCTTAAGAAGGTTTCCCTGAGGTTGCCTCTCAACCTTCTAAACTCCAAAGAAGACAAAGTAAAAAAGTGTAGCACTGGAAAGCACAGTAGGTAAGGCAACATCGTTTCAGGAATAAGCCCTTACTCAGGAATGTGGGGAGGGAAAGGTGGCTGAGAGATAAATAGGGTTGTGGAGGTGGGGCAGGGTGGGGGGGGAACGTAACTGGGAAGGCAATAGGTAGATGCAGGTAGGGGGTAATTGTGATGGGTCGGTGGGGAGGGTGGAGTGGATAGGTGGGAAGGAAGATGGACAGGCAAGACAGTTCAAGAGGTGATGCCGAGTTGGAGGGTTGGATTTGGGATGAGGTGGGGGGGGGGAGGGGAGATTAGGAAACTAGTGAAGTCAACATTGATCCTGTGTGGTCCCAAGGTGGTAGATGAGGTGTTCTTCCTCCAGTCATTGGATGGCTTGGATTTGGCAGTGGAGGAGGCCCAGGACTTGCGTGTCATTGGCTGAGCAGGAAGGGGATTTGAAGTGGTCAGCCACAGGGCGGTGGGGTTGTTTGGTGGGTATGTCCCAGAGATGTTTTCTGAAATGTTCCATGAGTTGGTGTCCTGTCTCTCTTCTACCCTGGGGAGACAAAACGCCAACTCACGAAACATCAATGTCGACTTCACTAGCTTGCTAATTTTCCCTCTCCCCATCTCATCCCAGATCTAACCCTCCAACTTGACACTGCTCTCTTGAACTGTCCTAACTGTCCATCTACCCTCCCACCCATCTGCTCCACCTTCACCACTGACCTATTACTATTAGCCCCCACCTGTATCTAACTTAAACACTCCTAGCTACCTCACCCCCACCCCCACCCTCACCCTCCTATTTCTCTCCCAGTCTCCTTTCCCTCTCCCACATTCCTGATGAAGGGATTATGCTCCTTGGATGCTGCCTGACCTTCTGTGCTTTCCAGCACCACGCGTTTCGAAACAGCATCTGCAGCCCTCACTTTCTCCAAAGAACACAGGACCAGTTTCCTCAATTATTCCACAGAAGACCATCCCACCATGACAGGGAATCAGTCTGGCAAACCTAACTGTTTTCTCTCTATATCCTTCTTCAGGCCAGGATATCTGAATTGTACCCAGTATAACAGGTGCAGTCTCACCCATTTTCTGTACAATTGAATCATTGCTCCCATTTCTTCAAATCCCCTTGCAATAAAGGCTGACATCCAATTAAAAGGAAATTACTGCTGATGCTGGAAATCTGAAATAAACACAGAATGTGCTGGAGAAACTAACAGGTCTGGCAGCATCTGTGGAGAGGGAGAGAGAAACAGAGTTAATGTTTTGGCTCCAGTCTGACTCCTTTTTGGTCTAAAACTGAGGCTCACTCAGTGTTTGCCTTCACTTATTGCTTTCTGTAACCTCATGCTAACTTTCCGTGAATTATGAACTAGGACAGCTAGGTCCCTTTGGACATCACCACTTTCCAATCTCTCACCATTTAAGAAATACTCTGAATCTTTACTTCTCTGACCACAGTGCATAACCTCATACTTATCCATGTTGTATGCCATGGAGTATAATATCTGTACTTACACCCCCCTCAAGCATCTTTGCATATTCCTCGCAACTCATTCCCAGCAAGGATCGCATTATCTGCAAATTTGAAAATATTACAAATGGTCCCTATGTACAAATTATTGATAGAGATTATGGCCCATGCACTAATCCTACGTGATACCTATGGAGATTGTTCCCAAAAGATAATTCATTTCTAAATATCCAGTAATCATGTACTTTACAATAAATTCTTGTGTCTGTCCACTTAATGACATCAGTCTATAGATCGCTCTCTTGTTTCTTTCTTGAAGAGTGGGGTTACATTTCTAACATTCCAATCTGTCGGCACCCTGGCAGAACCTCTGGAATTTTGAAGGATGACTAATTCACCCCTTATCCCTGTAACCATCTTATTCAGCCTTCAGTAGTTTTTCTGTATCAACATTTTGGAAATTTTTGGGATTTACAGTAAAGATCGTTAGGTCCAAGGGATTGTTAATTTTCAATACCATTAATTTCTCCACAACCAGTCTTCTTCCAGATATTAGTTTATTTGAGTTCCACACACTAGCTCGACCTGTGATTATACACAAAGCACTTCATAATCTTTGCTATTTCTCTGCTTCCTATTATAGACTATTCTAATTTGCTTTAGCTCGACATTTGCTTTTTATATACCTACAGAACTCCTACAATCAATTTTTATACTGTTGCTTTTTAGATTTGTGTTCTCTTCTCTTTTTGAATCAATTTCTTTATCCTCCTTTCCTGAATTCCAAATCCTGTCAATCTCACAGATATTTTAGCAACATTGTAAGCCTCTTTCTTTAATCATCGCCTTGGTAACTATCTTTAATTTATCTTTAATTTATGATTGCCATGGTTTCCTCACTTTTCCCGTGAGCTATTTTTGCCCAAAAGAAATTTATGGGTTTTTTAAAAATACTGAGCAATAATTCTTTAAATACCATCTATTGTTTCTCCTCCATCAAATGTTTAATGTATGTTTTCAATCTGCATTGGGCACGTTCATTCTCCCACCTTCGTAACTGTCCTTACTTAATGGATGTAGGTTTGCTTGCTGAGCTGAAAGGTTTGTTTTCAGACGTTCCATCACCATACTAGTAACATCTTCAGTGAGCCTCTGGATGAAGCACTGGTGGTGTAGCCCGCTTTCTATTTATATATTTGAATTTCCTAGGGTTGCTGATGTAATTTCCTCTGGTGAAATCTTTCCTATGGTGATGTCATTTCCTGTTCTTTTTCTCAGGGGGTGGTAAATCCAAGTCAATGTGTTTGTTGATAGTGTTCTGGTTGAAATGCTATGCTTCTAGGAATTCTCATGCGTGTCTCTGTCTGGCTTGTCCTAAAATGGATATGTTGTCCCAGTCGAAGTGGTGTCATCCCTCATCTATCCATTCCTCACCCACTTCACCTGGACAACACATCCATCCTAGGACAAGCCAAATAGGGACATGCATGAGAACTTCTAGAAACATGGCATTCCAACCAGAACTCTATCAACAAACACATTGACTTGGATCCCATTTACCACCCTGAGAAAAAAAAACAGGAAATGACATCACCATAGGAAATGATGTCACCACAGGAAATGAAATCACCTAGGAAACTCAAACAAATAAATAGAAAGCGGGCTACACCACCAATGCTTTATTCAGAGGCTCACTGAAGATGTTACCTAGTATGGTGATGAATCATCTGAAAATGAACCTTCCAGCTCAGCAAGCAAACCTACATCTAGAATCTCAACCTGAGCAACAAATCTTCTCAAAACTCGCTGTCCTTATTTAAATTTAAGACCCTGGATTCAGATTGAACTACATCTTTTTCAAGCTTAATGGATGTCATGCTCTGCTCACCATTTCCTCAAGGTTCTTTTACAAGATTCTTCCTTGATTCTTTCACATTGCCCTAGTTGGTTCTGAACACTTTCTTACAGAAAACCATGTTGAACACATTCCAGAAAGTCTTCTTCCACAGCATTATATTTACCCAATCTATTTAGATTGAAGTCACCTTGATTCCCTTGCTACATAAGCTTTTAAGTCTTGACTTACACAACGCCCGACATTACCACTATTGTAAAGTGATCGATGAACAGCTTTTACCAATGTTTGCTGACTCTTGCTTCAGATCTTTGCTGGAACCTTGGTGCCAACTTGGCCTTGTCACCCATCTCCATCCAGCTGCCAGAGCTGAGCAGGGCAGATGTCAACACCCCTCCAGGTGCACTCTGGGTGTTTGAAGATAGTACAGCTACAAGTGATTTTGCTCTGGTGGTGGATATCTGGTGAGTGGTGAGTCCCTTTTGGGAATGATGCATGGTATGTGAGGACAGAGATACAGTGTGATCCTCACCCACTGGGTCAACAACAATTAATGGGGCAAATGTGGCAAGATACAGTGAGATAACCCGCCCTTTAAGTTTCACTCCACCAATTCCAATACGACGCACGATCAAACAAAATGTATAATTCCTCCCTTTGGGAATGGGAAGCATGTCAGGGATGACGCATTAACTGTACATGAGGCAAATTGTCAAAGAAGGTTGACACAGAATGAAAAATTAAGTTAGCACCCTAACATCCTGGGTCAAAACACACACCACCATTCGTGGTTTCCTATTTTTTATTAAGGAAAGGAGAGTGAAAATGATTTCAATCCCTCCCTCCCTAATACAATAACTTTGCCCCTTATTATCAACACTACTCCACTCCTTTTCCTCTTCGTGTTCCTCAGCCAGCCAACGGCTAGGCTGACACATTGGAGTGATGTTGAGTTTTGTTGTTGATGCCTGCATTCTGGGAGGAGCCTCCCATGGTATGAGGATCGATCCAAGTTGTCAAGTGGATCGCTGCACACTTTGACAGTCAGGGTGGAGTGTGTGGACCGGGTTGTGCGGTGCGTACAGGATAGTAAAGGACTTTTCTCTTCCAGCTGTTTAACCTAAGGCCCATTTTCTCATACACCTCCACCAATGCATCAATAACAGTTTGGGGCTCGCCCTCTGAGGGTGCACACATGCAAATGTTGTCTGTCCACTACACCTCAGTGACAGATGGCCATTTGATTCTGGAATGGAACCACCTCAGGCTGAACAGTTTCTTACTCATCCCATAGAGAGGTTCCACTCCAGCAGGAAGCTTCGTGGAGATGGGGTGGAGTGTTTAAGGCAGATTGTAAGAGTGTTGGTGTGATAACCCAACCTTACCATCCCCTTTTGCATTCATGTTTGGGTTTGCTGGTGGATCCATTGGTAAGAATTGTGGTTTGCGTGTTATCATATGGCAGGTGGAATTTGGTGGCAGATTTCTGTGGACAATTTAATGTGAGGAAGGCACTGTACGCTTTGAGTGGACAGTGTCGAAGGCCTCTGTAATGTCAAAAAATACAAGTACAAGGGTTGTTGCTATCCCATGCGCTTTTATTGGACTTGCCTTGCCGCAAGGATAACATATGGAATGTGCATTGTCACTCCAGGAACTGATTTTCACCCACCAGGAGGAATCAGTTAGAAGGATTCCTTTCCTGTGGTGGACAGCAGGGATATCCTTATGTAGTTACTCTGATTGGTTATGCCTCCTTTCTCGGAGATGGTCAGAAGTCCTGTGCCTTCATGACACCTTTAACACACGCTTGCCTGGAATCCAACTGAAATTGCAAGGAACAGGCCTTTGTTACAGGCATGTTAAAGCAGGCAAAACATAACAATGCTTGTGCATTTTCTCAAGGCTGTGAAATTAAAAGAAAATATTGTGTTCTGTCTATGAGTGTTCATGCTCACATTTGCTTTGGTGGATATTTCTTTGCCACGTTGAATGCTATTTCTATCAGTCGGCAGAGAGAAATTGTTCCCAGTGATGGAGAAGTCAAACAACAGAGAGTACACGATTGTCAAAGAACCAAAGGCAACATGAAGAGTAAATGCTTATGATTTGGAATGCACTTACTGAAAGGTTTGTGGGAAAAGGAATCAATCATGTGTTTCAAAGAGAATAGGATAAGCATTTGGAGGAAAATAATTTGCAGGGCTATGTGGAAAGAGTGGGGGATTGAACCAAACTAAATTGCTTTTCAGAGACCTAACATTGTCTTGATGGATGAAATGCCCCCTGTTCTGACCTGCAAACACGCAATGATTATATCATTCTACACCTTGCTACAATCTGGTGCATATTGTCTCTAATCTCCCTGTACATTTGAGCTTTTAAAGAAGACAGATAAACAGGCATTTTTTAAAAAAAGCAAAGGACAATGAAAAAAAATCCCTTATTGATGATTTCCACAGAAAAATTAACAAATCCACAAAACTAGTTTTCCAAAAGCACTGTGTATTAATTCAACTTACTCAGTTGGTGACAAATGAGTGGGTTCTAAGAATGCATTATTGCTCACATGACATTGTTATGAAATAGCCTGCCCTCTGACCCTCTGAACTGTGTCAGGAGTGATGTGCTATTTAATCGAAATGAGTGCCAAGTCTCTATTCAATAAAGGCAAGGCCATCGACAAACTTAGCACTGTAATTGAATAAAGTATTGGCACAAATCCGACATTAATTGGAAAGCGTTCTTTCTGGGCCAGGTTTCACAATGCAATAATGACATTGCTACTGGAAAATCAATTTAGGTGTAACTTTAAGAAGGAGAGCAAGAAATGTGGATGAGTCCACTCGACACACGGCCAGCGTATGTGGTGAAATTCTGAAAGTATAAAAATTACTCACAACAGTGTTGAGCTGACTGGCAAAGGACACGTGTTTCCAATTTATAGGTTTACAAGGCAATCCTTTCTCACTAATCCATGTTGGGCTGTTTATACAGCATGGAATTCAGTGTTTAGGGCACAGGGTAAATAGCTAAGCCTTGTCAGCAACATTTGCAAAGCCTCTCCTAAACAGAGACAGCTCCTCAATCGTGAACGATGTGGGTTTTATTCCAGAACAAGTAAAATACTGCCTTTTGAACATTCACTGTTTTTCATGAACGGCTCCCTGTAGATTTTTTTTTTGAATGTTGAAACAGTTTGCTGCGAGAGTTTAAAGCCCCTGACTCAGAATCAGTGTGCGTTAGAGCAGTTTGGGTGGTAACTGCGTGGCAATTCGTGGCAAATAACAACTTGCATTTAATTCTGCACACTTAACAAGGAAAACATTCTGCTTCACAGGAGAATAATGAAACAAATGTTGGCGTAAAGCCAAGGTGAGGGAGCTGCTAAGAACTTGGTCAATGTGCAGGCTATTTTTAAAAGGAGAAAGATAAAGGAAGAGAAATATATTGGAGAGAGAATTCCAAAGCATGTGGCCTAGATAGCTCAAAGAATCCTTGAACTGCACTGTAAACAAACGTAGCTACTTTATAATTATTCAAATGCAAATAATTGCTGAAGTATTGCATTTGGCGTTGGAAAATGAGGTGGGTCCAATTTGTCCATTTTCCCATCCTCTTGTAAGCCCTTTACCATTAGACATTATCCTGATGTTGGAAGAATAAAAGGGTTTCAGACAGGAAAACTGTCAGACAGCTATCATCCAATCTGTTTTATTCATCCCCTGGCATGGCTTGATTGCACAGTTGAATGGTGTATTCACATTATCTGCTAAAATTAGACCCTTTGCTTTGCTCTTGTTCTACATCTTGTTCTTCAGCTGGGAAATGATCAAACTCACCCAAGCAAAGTTGAGTGATGTGCAAGTTCAGCATTTAACCAGTGGAACATCAATGAGTCAAAGCAAAAATAGGGCAATGATCCTGGAGAGGCCTAAACCTTCAGGCTTCAAGTATCCTTTCCATTGGTAACCACATTCCTGTTACTTGAGTCTCTGACTCAACCTAATTTAACCAAATGACATTTAAGTTCCTGTACATTTTATTTTAAAATTAAGAATGCAGTAATGTTGTGCGCTATTGAGGACAGCGCTTTAGTCGAGACAAGGACTTTAGGGGTGTATGTAATATGCGAACATTGACAATATTTGAGAGCAATAACAATTAATCATTGGTCACAAGAATATAAAATTTCAATGAATTAAATTTGTTTTTACCAGCTAAAAGTGAGTTGTCCGGAACTTGTGGGAAAAACATAATGGTTAATGTTAGTTTTATTGTGTCTTGGGGATAATGAAATAAACCTACGATGCAAGATTTGGATGTTATTGCTTAGTGCTGACGAACGTGTAATTGCATCACAGCAGGATGTGTTTGGGACCATGCTGGTGGAGTTTTAAACAAATGAACGGAAAATAAACTGCAGGTTCCACTTTGTAAAGTGAGCAGGCAGGCACACTATAGTAGCCTTTGTTCCATTGTCCATTGACATTAATTGGCAGGCCATAGCAAAACGAATGCGGTTACAATTCTAGCCCAAGGGAACACTAAAATGTTTCATATTGACCTGGTGCTATGTCAAAAAGGCAGCCATTTAGAAAAAATAAATACAAAAAATATTGGTGCTGGGAGCAATGCCTGGAGTTAAGTCTCTTCACTAATCGGTATTTGACCAGAATAACTCTAATGAAATTGTTGATGTTGTTTATGCTGGATTCCTGTGTCTATCTCAGTTTTTTTTGATTCAAAGATTCTTTTGCCTTGGATTGGTAATCACAAACTCCCATCGCAGTATCAAATTCATGATACTACATGCTACTTCTAATTTGAGAATGTGGCTTGCTAATTGTTGTAATAATTCTCTCAGGAAAGTAGTTATTTACTTAGAGGTATTGTTTGTAAGATTGATATGCCATTTTGTCAGTAGGGGTACATAGGAACAATGAGGAGGCACATCATGATAACAGCAGAAACATGCAAAGCACAGAGTGAGTAGAGTACAGAGACAGCAGGAGCCCAGATAGAGAGAGAACTTGGATAGCGGAGACGAGAGAGTAGGAACATGGAGAAAGCAGGAATATGGTGAGAAAAAAGCACGTGTAGAGAAGGACCATGGAAAGAGCGAGAGTAGGAGGACAGCAGAGACAGAGGGACAAACAGATAACTTAACAAGAACAGGAGCTTGAAGAAACCAGGAGTTTGAAGAAAACTGGAGCGGGGTGGGGGAGACGAGATACGTCGAAAGATTAGAGCCATGAGAAGACAGAGCACCGAAGACAGCAGGAGCAACAGAGGTGGGGGGATGACAGAGCAGAAACAGTAAAGGGGAGCAGAGGTGGACCTAATGGATCATGGAGAAAATAGAGAACAGGAGCATGGGCAGTGCAGGGATGCAGAGAGAGAGAGAGAGAGAGAGAGAGAGAGAAAGACAGAAAGAGACAGAAAAAAAATGCATTAAGAACAGGAGCCCAGGGACAGCACAGCAAATGTCAGGCATCCACTTGTTTGCTTACAGTTGCTGATTGGCCATGAATTGCTCAAAGGAGACTAGGCCTGCATTCTGGACATCCTGGAAAGTCTTACAGACTCCCAGGGATTCACAGAGCCAGTTTGAGACCACTCTAACAGAGACTGCAAATGCCAAATAGTTGAGCTTTCCCTTTTTCAAATGCTGCTATAAGGTATTCATCATGCAACATGTCAAACTGAGTGAAATAGATATTAAAACTTCATTTCCTCACTCTGTTTTGAAGAGAATGAATGCAAAGACTAGAAATTGCACTCGAGGTCATTCTTCAATCATTATTATGGGGTGATTCTTTTTAAAAAGTGCTTTTTATTTGCCTAGAAAGAGGTTAATAAAGACCCTCATCACATCACCCACAGATTAGTGATACACACCACCAGATCGGCTTCGGTTATGGTCAAAAAGTGTGGTGCTGGAAAAGCACAGCAGGTCGGGCAGCATCCAAGGAGCAGGAGAGTCAATGTTTTGAGCATAAGCCCTTCATAAGGAATCAACTCTCGTGTTCCTCGGATGCTGCCTGACCAGCTGTGCTTTTCCAGCACACACTTTTGACGCTGATCTCCAGCATCCACTTTCTCGTAGGCTTGGGTTATGCCTTTTGAGTTTTGGTCAAAATATTGTGGTTCAAGTCTTGCCTCAGAGACTTATGTATATAACCCTAACTATATAGTGACTTAATTTGTATCATATCACTGATTTACATGGCTAGGCGTACACCAACACCTCAATTTAAAATTTCACATCTTCATTTATAAATGCTTCCATGACCTTGTCTCCACCTATCTCTATAGTCTCCAGCCCTACAACTCAATGGAATATCTGTACTCTCCAGTTTTGACCACTTGAGTGATCCTGAATTTATTCCATTGTTGATGACTTTGTCTCCAGCTGCCAAGACTCTGGAATTGTCTTTCTAGGTCTGATGTAGAGGAGTCAGTGTTGGACTGGGGTGGGCAAAGTTAAAAATCACACAATACCAGGTTACAGTCCAACATGTTTATTTGGAAACACTAGCTTTCGGAGGACTGCTCTGCCACAACCAGAGCAGCGCACTGAAAGCTAGTGCTTCCAAATAAACCTGTTGGACCATGACCTACTGTTGTGTGACTTGTAACTTTCTCAGCCTGTCCAACTTTCATTCCTCCTTTCAAGGATTCCCTACGAGCCACCTCTACGAGGAGTCCTTCTCGTCATCTTCTCATGAAGCATGGTGCGAAACTTCCTTTCAATGTGCACTTCCATTTGGATGTCTTACCAAAACAAAAGTGTTATATAAATGCAGGTTCTTGTTTGGCGTTTATGAGCCAGATTAGCACTTTGATGCCTCACTGTGGGAATGCGTTCAAGATGAGACATTAAACCAAGGGCGAGTTTGCTCCCTTGGGTGGAAATATATACAGAAGATTTAGGCTTTGGCAAATTTCCAGAAAGCGAACATTATTTATCATCTCATTTTTGTTTGTGGGGTCTTGCTATGTGCAAATTGGCTGCTATATTTCTCACAAAACAGCGAATGACTATACATTTGAAACTCTGCATCAGCTGTAAAGCCCTGTGGGATATCCTGAGCTGGTGAGAAGTAATATTTAAATTCAAGTTATTTCCTTTTCCTCCAATCATTGTATGTTATTTTGGCAAATCTTTTTCATTGATTTACGATTTTTCTGATTAACATCCAATGCTGCGGGCATAATGTAAATAAGCAGCAAGGGGAAAGTCCTCCATGAATCAGATTGTGGGTTTGGGTACAGGATTAGTATTGAAAATCCAGGGAAAAAAAAATGGAAGTGGGTTGGGAACTTAGCTCCATTGAGTCAGTTTAAGCAGTTAACTCTAGTTATTTAACATTACTAAAGGGAGACAAGAAATTAAAGCTTTCCATCTGGCATCCATCAAGACTGTTTTGAAGAGGCAGACTTGGGAAAGGTGATACCAGTTTGAACAGTAAGCTGTCAAATTTTTTCATTCACCTTTACTTGCACCCACACTCCGGGCCTCGTCACCTCATACAACAGACACAGAAAAGCTCAGCAGGTCTGGCAGCACCTGTGGATAGAAATCAGAGTTAATGTTTCGGGTCCCTGGACCCGAAACATTAAATCTGATTTGTCTCCACAGATGCCGCCAGACCTGCAGAGCTTTTCTGGCAATTTCTGTTTTCGTCTCTGACTCGCAGCACCAGCAATTCTTTTGGTTTTTTGCTTGTCATCACATGAGCTGTTTTCAGCACAGCTAACCCATTTGACCTACGGTCCCTATTATCAGCTTCTCTCCTTTCCTGGCATACCATGATCCATGCCCATGTTTGACTAACTGCCTTTGTCTCCCTCTGGGCTCCTTCTTCACCTTTCCTCTCACTCCTATACTCCACACCCCTCGCTCCCTCCCCACCCACCCCCAGTCTTCAGTACATTCGCTGCCTTTAGACCCCTACTCATTCTAATAAATGGGTAACTGGACTCACGACTTTGACTGTGCTTTCTACCCACAGATGCTTCCAGGCCTGCTGAATTTCTCCAACAATTTCAGTTTTTATTTCAGCTTCCCAGCTCTTGGTTTTAATCCAGTGTTTGACTGTCAATCTTAATTCTCAGACCAGCTCGGTAGAACTAAGACTGACAGTTAACTGCTGTTGTTGCATTCTCCATGGTAACCCAGTCAACCATGCCTACCCTTTCTGATTCTTGTGTCCTAGTTCTGATGAATGCAAGACTTAAAAGCTTCAACTTCTTGTCTTCTTTGTCTCGGTCCTGTACTGCCAAGCAATCATCTAGTAGTAGCTGTGTGCGTACAAACCTATCATAAAAGAATTATCAATTTCAGTGTTTTACTTGCTCCACCATTGTGACATTATCCTGAGCTTTGCGGTTTGACTTTGATTTCACAGGTTTGCCAGGCTTCCTGGTATCTGACAGTGAGAGGTAGATGAGATGATAACAACAGCTGAAAGAGCTGAAACCGTGGCTGGGAAATATGCCAAAATCTGCTCAGCTGCTTCCTCATCTGCACATATGAAAGGTTTTTCTCATAGGATTTGCTCTGAGGGAATGTCCTGCATATTTTGGTGGTGACTTTACTCACCTTGAAGGTATTATCCTTACTTTGTTGGTTTGGAGATTTGGTCTGCACCTTGGAGCTCTGATTTATCAGACCAACGTGAATGCTTCTTAAATTGCAATGCTTTGGATTGGGACTAAGATGACAAAAAGCTGGTAGCTTTGCATGGTTAGTAGATTAGCAGAGAGTGGACGTTGGCAGGAGGGCAGGGCCAGAGCCAGTGGCCTACTTATTTTCCCTACATGTGTGAAAATCAGCATCTGTGGAGGCTTGAAGTGTTGTGTCAGGTGGAAAGAATGTGCATCTTGTTGGCTGCGGATCTTGTTCCATTATATGGAGATGCCGGTGTTGGACTGGAGTGTACAAAACACAGCACCAGGTTATAGTCCAACAGGTTGAATTGGAAGCACTAGCTTTCGGAGCGCAGCTCCTTTATCAGGTGGTTGTGGAGGAAGGAGCAACGCTCAGAAAGCTAGAGCTTCCAATTAAACCTGTTGGACTATAACCTGGTGTTTTGTGATTTTTAACTTTGATCGTGTTCCAACAACACAAATTGGCCACTCTTTACTGTTGACTGTTCTTTTCACTGTGTCCACTTTGGCCCTAGGTCTTTCCAGGGCCCAGTTGGAGATATCTCACAATCAGCACGATGCAAATATGCAAGACAACTTCCTCCAAACCAAAGAAGTAGCCATGGGCACCCGCATGGGGCCCAGCTATGCCTGCCACTTCGTCGGATATGTGGAACAGTCCATCTTCCACATCTACACTGGCACCATCCCCCACCTTTTCCTCCGCTACATCGATGACTGTATCTGCGCTGCCTCATGCTCCCACGAGGAGGTTGAACAGTTCATCCACTTTACCAACACCTTCCACCCCGACCTCAAATTTACCTGGACCGTCTCAGACTCCTCCCTCCCCTTCCTAGACCTCTCCATTTCTATCTAGGGCAACCGACTCAACACAGCCATTTACTACAAAGTGACTGACTCCCACAGCTACCTAGATAATACCTCCTCCCACCCTGCCCCCTGTAAAAACGCCATCCCATATTTCCAATTCCTTCGCCTCCGCCGCATCTGCTCCCAGGAGGACCAATTCCAATACCGAACAACCCAGATGGCCTCCTTCTTCAAAGACCGCAATTTCCTCTCCGATGTGGTCGACGATGCTTTCCACTGCATCTTCTCTACTTCCTGCACCTCCGCCCTTGAACCCCACCCCTCCAACCGTCACCAGGACAGAACCCCACTGGTCCTCACCTTCCACCCCACCAACCTCTGGATACATTGTATCATCCTCCGTCATTTCCGCCACCTCCAAACAGACCCCACCACCATGATATTTTCATATCACAATACCTAGTTGCAACACTGACAGCCACAACTAGAGTGGAGGCAGGTTGCTGACTGCTATTCCCTGTGACTGTGGGACCTTGGTTGGCTTCCTCAGGTGGTCCAAAGCTTACAGGGCTCCAGTTTCCTGAGGAGGGATCTCCTATACAAGTGCACACGCCCTCAGTGGGTGGCCAGGAGAGAGTGGGGGTAATTAGATTTTACTAATCATCTAAAAAATTGAGGAAGAAACTCATTTGTGTTACTTTAAAAATACTTGTATACACTCAAAGTGACAAAGTTAAAAAGGCAAAAGCTGAACAGCTAGAAAATGACATCCACCCTCTCTCCGGCCTATCACCCTCACCTCCATCCACCTATCGTATTCCCAGCGCACCTCCCCCTACCTTTTATCTCAGCCCACTTGGCACACAAGCCTCATTCCTGAAGAAGGGCTTATGCCCGAAACGTCGATTCTCCTGCTCCTTGGACGCTGCCTGGCCTGCTGCGCTTTTCCAGCACCACACTTTTCAACTCTGGTCTCCAGCATCTGAAGTCCTCACTTTCTCCAAGACAAGTTTCTTTGTCAGCTCTGGGAATGATGTGAACTTCGCCTGCTGGGGCACTGGTCAGTGTGAGGGCATACCAGGATTGTGTCTCCAGCTGGCTTCTCAAGAGTGCATCAACACCGCCATACACATGGTAATAAAATAACTCCACATCAGTCAGGATGCATACTAACTACAAGGGATTCTTCTATACTAGTATGTAGCTGGTCTACAACAACATTATCTTCATTCAGTGTAGGTAAGATTCCTGTTGTTCCATGCAAATATAATGTTGTATATTTTATAAAGAAGTTTAATCTGATCTTTTAAAAATGGATGTAAAGATCCTTGAGGCATGGCTGCCAGAAGTCACCTGACCTGTGACTACCGTGTTCTGAAAGCGGTAATTAGACTGAGTGCTCAAACCTTGAAAATTCAAAGTGCGTTTTTGCAAGCGATAAGCAGAAAGACATTGACAACACTTTCCCTGGGAAGGCAAATGGCTTTGTCTGACCTCATGAAATACCTAACATGAAAGTATGATGTGATAGCCATCTTAAATTTTCAACTCCATGGGCCCGGCCGTGAGACACCACATTAAATCAGAAGACCAAGAAAGACTGCATGAGACAGTATTAGAGGGAGGGTTAATTAGAGTGGGCAAAAGGACAACTCAGCTAAGGATTACTGGACTGAATCTGACCACCAAGGGTCACAAGCTGTAGCACTATAAAAGCAAAGTAGAGGAATCTTCAGTCTCTACCAGAACCTGTTGTATGAAGTCCATTGGTACAAGCAATCTCCAACTATTCAGCTACAGAAGCGTCATAATTATTTCAAGTTTTCAACCCTTTCACCTTTCGAAAGAGAATATAGAGCAAGAATCTAGCAGGCACAATTATAAGTAGATCAACAACAATTATATCTCTATAAATATCTTTAATCTGTTTACCTTTAATCTTTATGTCTATTTTAACAAGTTACTATATCATACTTCCTATTAGTTAAAAATCACACAACCCCAGACTATAGTCCTATAGGTTTATTTGGAAGCTTTCAGGGCGCAACTCCTCTACCAGGTAGCTGTTGGACTATAGCCTGGTCTTGTGTGATTTTTAAATTTGTCCACCCCAGTCCAACACCAACACCTCCACATTATGGCTGCCATCAATACTTCCTAATTAGTAACTTGTGATAATATTTGTGTAACAAACTAACCTTTTACCTTGTTCAAAACTAGACCTTTGCTGATGATTATTTTTGCATCAGAACACACAAGTAAACAAAAAATGGGCAAACAAAGTGATGTAGTTCACAGTTCACTGACCCTGCCATGAGCGTGCGAATGGCAGGGGGCGGGGGGGGGGTGGTTGTCAGGACACAGTAGCTGATGCAATGCTCTCCCCTCTTGCAAGAGCCCTCCCTGATCTCTTTGCAGCCAAAAGTGAAGTTACTGGTGAGTTGCTTGGAGACTATGGAGAGCAACTCAAAATGTGTCTGATGACACCTCTCAGAAATCCAAGTATTGAGGCCCAGGAGCAATGCAGCAAATGTCCTGTAGTTAGCCGTGAGGCTGCTGAAGATGTGCGTCAAGTCTCTGGACTGGTACAGAGGTGCCCTTCAGGGTGCACCACCCTGGGATTCCTAGGACAGTGGTGGTGCACGCCGCTCTACACAACATTGCAAGTGCTATACTTCGACCTTCAGATGAAGCTCTTTCACCATCATCCCTCTGGTATTCCAGCTGCACCTCTCCATGAAGATGGCCACCTTTTCCATGGGCAAAATTGTGAAGGCCTGTAAAAATGTGCCACTAATTCTTGAGATAGAGTCCTCCAACCTCACTGCAATATGCACAGTGTGGCTGTAAAATCTGCACATACCTCAGGAGTTGGGCCTCCATTTTTTAACACAGCGGCGAGGAGAGAGGGCGGACAGAAGCGAGGGCTGCCTGGAAGGGTAAGTTTTCCCACTCAAAAAGAGACTTACCTTTGGAGTCGGGCCTCCATTTTTTACAGAGCAGCAAGGAGAGAGGGCTGGAAGAAGTGAGTCCTGCTGGGAAGGGTAAGTGATTTTTTTTTAAGTGGGTGAGATCTAATATTAGGGGACTCAATAGTTAGATGGATTGACAGGAGATTTTGTGGTCAGGAACGGGACTTCTGCCAGGTATGTTGCCTCCCCAGTGCCAGGGTTCGGGATGTCGGTGATCGGGGTTACAGGATTCTGAAGGGTGAGCAGCCAGAAATCGTAGTACATATTGGCACCAATGATATAGCCAGAAAAGGGATTGAGGATCTGAAAAGTGACTACACAGAGCTAGGTTTGAAGCTGAAGAGCAGGGCAAGTATAGTAGAGTTCTCAGGTTTGCTACTGGTGCCACGAGATAGTGAGATGAGGAACAGTCAACGAGAGCAGCTTAACACATGGCTGCGAGGCTGGTGCAGGAGGGAGGGATTCAGACACTTAGACCATTGGGATGCCTTCTGGGTAAGGTGGAACCTGTACATGAAGGACGGGTTGCACCTGAACTGGAGGGGCACAAATATCCTGGGTGGAAGATTTACTTACTTAGATTACTTACTTACAGTGTGGAAACAGGCCCTTCGGCCCAACAAGTCCACACCGACCCGCAGAAGCGCAATCCATCCAGACCCATTCCCCTACATTTACCCCTTCACCTAACACTACGAGCAATTTAGTATGGCCAATTCACCTAACCTGCACCTTCCTGTGGGAGGAAACCGGAGCATCCGGAGGAAACCCACGCAGACACGGGGAGAATGTGCAAACTGTACACAGTCAGTCACCTGAGGTGGGAATTGAATCCGGGTCTCTGGCGCTGTGAGGCAGCAGTGCTAACCACTGTGCCACCATGCCACCCAGTCTTGTGGTTTAGGGCGGTTTAAACTAGTTTGGCAGGGGAGTGGGAACCAGAGCTACATATCTGAGAGGGGGGTAGTTGTAGATGGGGCAGTGACAGTGTGTAGTGAATCTATCACGGAGGATTTTCATGTGATGGAACAAAGGGATCGGTTAAAGTGTGCCTGCTTTAATGCAAGGAGTGTCAGAAATAAGAGTGATGACCTTAGAGCATGGATCAACACTTGGGAATACAATGTTGTGGCCATAATGCAGACGTGAGTTTCACAGGGGCAGGAATGGTTGCTAGATGTTCCAGTGTTTAGAATGTTTAAAAGGGTGGGGGGAAGAGGAGGGGATGTAGCATTGTTAATCAGAGAGTGTGTCACAGCTACAGAAATGAAGGTTGTTGAGGAAGGTTTGTCTACTGAGTCAGTATGGATGGAAGTTAGGAACAGCAAGGGAGCAGCCTTGGGGGTTTTCTACAGATCGAAGAACTCATAAGCCGGCAGATTTTGGAAAAATGCAGATGTGGCAGGATTGTTGTTATGGGTGACTTCAACTTTCCCAATATTAACTGGAATCTCTAGTGCAGATGGTTTGATTGGAGCCATTTTTTGTCAGGTGTGTTCAGGAGGATTTCCTTACTCAGTAATGTAGATGGGCCAATGAGGGGAGAGGCCATTTTGGATTTGGTGCTCGGCAGTGGGGCAGGATAGGTGTCAGATCTCATGGTGGGAGAACACTTTGGTGACAGTGACCATAACTGCCTCATATTTACCATAGCCATGGAGAGGGAAAGGAGCAGTTACCATGGGAAGATATTTAATCGGGGAAAGGAAATTATGACGCTATCAGACAGGAGTTGGGAAGTACAGATTGGGAGCAATTGTTCCACAGAAAGAGTACAACAGACATGTGGAAATTGTTTAAGGATCAGTTGTTGTGAGTGATGCATAAATTTGTTCCTCTGAGACAGGCAAGAAAGGGTAAGATTCAGGAGCTTTGGATGACGAGATCAGAGGAGCTTCTTGTCAAAAGGAAGAAGGCAGCTTATGTAAGGTGGAGGAAGCAAGGATCTAGCACAGCTTTAGAGGATTATAAGCTTGCTGGAAGGAGCTCAAAAATGGACTGAGGAGATCCAGGAGGGGGCATGAAAAAGGCTTAGCAGGAAGGATTAGGGAGAACCCAAAGGCATTTTACTCATACGTGAGGAATAAAAGAATGATCAGGGAGGGCTGGTCAGGGATAGCATAGGGAACTTGTGCGTGGAGTCTGAGCAGATAGGGGAAGCCCTAAACGAGTTTTTTGCTTTGGTTTTCACCATGGAAAGGGACCTGGTTGTGAATGAGAACTTTGAGGAGCTGGGAAACAGGCTTGAACAGATCCAGATGGAGGAAGTTGATGTGCTGGAAATTTTGGCAAACATTAAGATTGATAAGTCCCCAGGGCCAGACCAGATTTATCCTCGGTTGCTCCGGGAAGCGAGAAAGGAGGTTGCTAAGCCGTTGGCGAAGATCTTTGCTTCCTCACTCTCCACAGGAGTGGTACCAGAGGAATGGAGGGAGGCGAATGTTGTTCCTCTTTTCAAGAAAGGTAATTGGGAAATCCCCGGCAATTACAGACCAGTCAGTCTTTCGTCTGTGGCCAGCAAGGTTTTGGAAAGAATTCTGAGGGATAGGATTTATGACGATTTGGAAAAGCATAGCATGATTAAAAGCAATCAACGTGACTTTGTGAGGGGCAGGTCATGCCTCACAAATCTTATTGTATTCTTTGAGGAGGTGACGAGATAGGTTGACGAAGGTCGAGCAGTGGATGTGGTGTATATGGTTTTCAGCAAGGCATTTGATAAGGTTCCCCATGGTAGACTCATTTATAAAGTCAGGAGGTATGGGATACAGGGAGATTTGGCTCTCTGGATTCAGAATTGGTTGGTTGACAGAAGGCAGAGAGTGGTAGTAGATGGAAAGTATTCTGCCTGGAGGTTGCTGGTGAGTGGTGTCCCACAGGGCTATGTTCTTGGGCCTCTGCTCTCCGTAGTTTTTATAAATGACTTGGATGAGGAGGTTGAGGAGTGGGTTGATAAATTTGCCGATGACAGAAAGGTTGGAGGTGCCGTTGATAGTATCGAGGGCTGTTGCTGGTTGCAGCATGACATTGACAGGATGCAGAGCTGGGCTGAGAAATGGCAGATGGAGTTCAACCAGGATAAATGCAAAATGATACATTTTGGAAGGTGGAATTTGAATGCTGAACATAGGATTAAAGACAGGATTCTTGGCAGTGTGGAGGAACAGCGGGATCTTAGTGTTCAAGTGCATTGATCCCTCAAAGGTGCCACCCAAGTGGATAAGGTTGTTCAGAAAACATATGGTGTTTTGGCTTTCAATAACAGGGGGATTGAGTTTAAGAGCCGCGAGGTTTTGCTGCAGCTCTACAAAACACTGGTGAGACCACATTGGAATATTGTGTCCAGTTCTGATCGCCCTACTATAGGAAAGCTGCGGAGGCTTTGGAGAGGGCGCAAAGAAGGTGTACCAGGATGCCTGGACTGAAGAGAGGAGACCTGATCGAGGTATTCAAGGTAATGAAAGGCATTGATAGAGTCGATAGCTAGAGACTTTTCCCCAGGACAGGATTGACTGCCATGAGGGGTCATAGTTTTAAGGTGTTAGGAGAAAGGTATAGAGGAGACGTTAGAGGTAGGTTCTTTACAGAGAGAATTGTTAATGCATGGAATGCGTTGCCAGCTGTGGTTGTGGAAGCAGAGTCACTAAGGACATTTAAGCGACTGCTGGACATGCACATGAACAGCAGTAAATTGAGGGCTGCGTAGGTTAGGTTATTTTATTTTAAATTAGGATTAATCCTCAGCACAACATCATGGGCTGAAGGGTCTGTTCTGTGCTGTACTTTTCTATGTTCTATGTTCTAGTCATTGCAAAGTCTGTCCCGCTGCTCCTGATATTTTATGTTTATGAGTCATAGAGTCAAACAGCATAGAAACAGACTCTTCAATCCAACTCATCCATGCCAATTATGTTTCCCAAACTAAACTAGTCCCATTTGCCTGCATATGGACCATATCCCTCTAAACCTTTCCTATTCACATACCTGTCTAAATGTCTTTTAAATGTTGTAACTGTCCCTGCATCTATCACATCCTCTGGCAGCTCATTCCATATATGAACCACCCTCTTGTGTGAAAAAATTATCCCTCAGGTTCCTTTTAAATCTTTTTCCCCTCACCTTAAAAATAAGCCGCCTAGCTTTAAACTCGCAACCTCAGGGAAAAGAACTTTGCTATTCACCTCGTCTATGCCCATCATGATTTTTGATTTGAATCTTTTCTGAACCCTCCCCAATTTAATACTATCTTTCCTTTAGCAGGGCAATCAGAACTGTACACAGTACTTCAAAAGTGCCCTCACGCAATATAACGCCCCAACTCCTATACTCAGTGACTTCACCTGATGAAGGAACAGTGCTCCAAAAGCTTGTGATTTCAAATAAACCTGTTCAACTATAACCTGGCGTCATGCGAGTTCTGACTTTGGCGACTCCAGTCCAACACCGGCATCTCCACATCATGGTTACTAAGATATATACAAATGAAGGGAAATATTCATTTCTACTTCATTGCACAGAATATGGGAAAGATTGACACAATTGTGACAACTTTGTAACAAATGGAATGGCTTCCTTTCCTTTCAAAAATAAAAACAGTAAAGACTGAACTATAAAGCAGAAAGTTTAAAAAGAAAGCACATCAGTATATAAAACTCTTGATGTGACCTTCACAACCTCTTTAACCTTCGTACTGAGTAGCAATGAGGTCAGGTCATTAGTTTCTTTCATTTTTTATATCTATTCTTCAGGCAGTATTTCAGTGGGGAGAACCATTACATAGAGTTCACAAGTCAATGAGGTAACACTGCTTCTCTTTGCTAACATAATATCTTGGAATCTATCTAATTTTGCGATTGATTTCAGTTTTAATATTTTATTGAACTCCCCTATGACATGCATGATATTTATTTTCAGACCACCATGAAAATTGTTTGAAGGTGTAATAAAAAGGGAAAAGGTCAAGGAATTAGGTTTACTTTCATGTTGGCAAAACATACTTCTTATAAATGCATCATCTTTTATGTTTTGTATTCTAATGGCGAATTAAAGTAGGGGTTTTTTGTTAGCAGAAGTGAATCAAGGGATATGATTCTGAATTTTACAAATGTCGCTGTGAGCAGTTGTTTGATTAATGAAATAGGGTTAATTCCTATGGCTGTTATTAATATTTATTGGATAATTTTCACTGTTGCTCTCTCAGTAATGCTGAATGTTCATCCAATGTATTAGTCAAAGAAAAAATGTGAAGCCTAAATTGGTAATCAAATCCTTCTCAATATGAAAAAAATTTCAAAACTAATATTCTTCAGCAACCACTTGCATTCATGTTGCATTTGAAATATAAACAGTGTTCCAACATATCATTGACACTTGCAGAGATCCTCATATGGCTGAGGATATCTGAAGGACAGACTTTAACGTCCTCACAAAACATTTGGACAGCTGGTTATTCCTACCATACGTATTGTGAGCAATTGCCTTATGAAATTTCCCCTGAAATGTCACAAAATTATGACAGCAAAAACTAAACATTAAATTATTTCTATAGTTTATGCTCGTTACTGAGTAGAAATTAGAGTTCTGTCAACTAAGTTCGTAATTAACAATTTAATGTTGACATCAAGGGATGTGGGGATTGCATGAAACGATGGCGTGAATGTAGATGATTAAGAGTAGCAGAACAAGCTTGAGGAGATGGGAAACCTGCTCTTACGACATTGTGTTCTGATAACATTAGATTTTCACGCCAGAGAAATTTTTCAGCGATAATTATAATTTAGTGCCTTGTAAGAAATGTAGTCATGTTGTTTGACAAGGTGTAACTTTTCAAAGGTTTTTGCAGTAAGAATAACAATGTGTAAAGTAGCAGTTAGCATCAATTCAGTGATTTCACATTGATTTCAACCCACAAGATGTTCCAACAGCCTATCCTGTGGAGGATGGACAATCACTGACAATAATTTCTGAAATTCCATCTAGAACAGCACGGTGTATCTGCCACATCTTTGCTGTTATTTCAATTGCAAGATCTGAGCAGTTAAAAAATGCAAAATAAATGTATTGTCTGATGCACTGTGAGAAGATTAACTTCAGTATTTGAATTTTTTTGTATCATCCCTGAGTTATTACGTTAAGACAGAGGAAGCACTTTGGCTAGGAGTTTTTTTGAAAGCTGACTCTACTCTGCTGTTTGAAATTGGATTGTTGCCACATTAGAGGCAATATTCTGTCAGTGAAGTATGTGCAGATCCAAGGAAGCTTTGGCCCTTTGCAATAGATTTCAAGATTTGGGTAATCAGGTCCCCATCTGAATCAATGTAGCCTGCACTTTCCTTCCCACTACAATTTACCAGACATCAAAACCTGTAATGGAGGAAGGATATATTTATTGAGTCCCTTTCTAGATTGCAAGATGTTGTGATGTGCCAATGAGGCATCGAAAGTGCAGCTGGTTTTGTAATGTTGGAAACCCAGTCGCCAATTTTCACATCGCAAGATCCTGCCAGTGCTAATGACATAATAGCCAATTAATTAGTGTTTAGTAATGCTGGTTGAATGATAATTGTTGGCCAGGATGTCAAAAATAACTAACTGTCCATCTCTTTGTAGAATAGTATCATGCATTGTGGAACAGAGAGACTGATGGTTTCAGGTACCCAATTCTTTGAAGTTTGCATCATAGTTGACAGGGTGTTTAAGAAAGTGTTTAGCATGCTTGCCTTCATTGCTCAGACCTCTGCGTACAGGAGTTGGGGTGGCATATTGAGGTTGTATAAGTCCTTGGTGAGGCCTATTCTGGAGTACTGTGTTCAGCCGTGTTAAAGGAAGGACTTTTACTAAGCTGGAGAAGGTTCAGAAAAGATTTACCAGGATGTTGTTGGGAATGGAGGGATTGAGTTATAAAGGAAAGGCGAGATAGGCTGGGACTTTCTTTCACTGCAGCGTAGGAAGTTGGGGGTGATCTTTTTCAGGTTTATAAAATCATGAGGGGTATAGATAAGGTGAATAGCAGGTAACTTTTCCCTAGGATTGGGGAATTTCAAGATTAGGGACATGTTTTTAAGATGAGAGGAGAAAGATTTACAAAAAGACCTGATTGGCAACCTTTTTACACAGAGAGTTTGGAATGAAGTTCCAGAGGAAGAGGTGGATGTGTGTATAGTTAGAATGCTTAAAAAACATTTGGATAAGTACTTCGCCGGATTACTGCCCGAGCCACATGCCAATTGGAATAGGGATAAGAAAGTTAGGGAAATAAACACGTGGCTAAGGGATTGGTGTGGGAAAGACGGATTCCATTTCATGGGACATTGGCATCAGTTTTGGAACCGGAGGGATCTGTACCGATGGGACGGTCTCCACCTGAACCGATCTGGAACCAATGTTCTAGTGAAAAGGATAAATAGGGTGGTCACTAGGATGAAAATCGACTGGAAGCAGAGCCTTGCGGGGAAAACAATCGAGCAACAATGGCAGGAGTTTCTGGGTGTAATTGAGGACACAGTTCAGAGGTTCATCCTAAAATAAGAGAAAGTTTATTTGGGTGGGGGTGGCTAGCCAGTAATATTAGAAATGATAGTAAAAGTCTCTTTCAATACATAGGAAACAAATGAGAGGCAAAAGTAGACATTGGGTAGCTCCAAATTGATGCAGGAAGGCTAGTGATGGGAGATAAGGAAATAGCTGAAGAACTTAATAAGTGCTTTGCATCAGTCTTCAGAATGGAAGATATGAGTAATATCCCAACAATTAAGGAGAGCCAGGGGGCAGAGTTGAGTATGGTAGCTATTACAAAAGAGAAAGTGCAAGAAAAGCTAAAAGGTCGAAAAATTGTTAAATCTCCTGGCCCCGAAGGATTACATCCTAGAGTTCTGAGGGAGGTGGCTGAGGAAATAGTGGAGGTATTGGTTGTGATCTTTGAAAAATCACTGGAGTCAGGGAAAGTCTCAAACGATTGGAAAATGGCTGTTGTAACACCCTTGTTCAAGAAAGGATCAAGACGAAAGATGGAAAATTATCGGCCAATTTGCCTAACCTCAGTTGTTGTAAAATTCTAGAATCCTTCGTTACGGATCAGATTTCTAAATTCTTGGATTAGAACAAGTTAGCATGGATTTAGTAAGTGGAGGTTGTGCCTGACAAACCTGCAGAATTCTTTGAAGGGGTAACAAATAGCTAAGACCAGGGAAACCCAGTGGATGTTATCTATCTAGACTTTCAAGAGGCCTTTAATAAGGTGCCTCACGGGAGGCTGCTGAGTAAGGTGAAGGCCCCCATGGTGCTTGAGGTGAGCTACTGACATGGATTGAGGATTGGCTGTCTGACAGAAGGTAAAGAGTTGGGATAAAAGGTTTTTTATTGGAATGGCAGCTGGTGACAAGTAGTGTCCCGTACGGTTCAGCGTTGGGGCCGCAGCTGTTCACTTAACATATTAATGATCTAGATGAAGGTACTGGGGGCATTCTGGTGAAGTTCGCTGATGATACGAAATTAGGTGGACAGGCAGACAGTACTGAGGGGTGGGGAGGCTACAGAAAGATTTTGACAGTTTAGGAGAGTGGTCCAGGAAATGGCTGATGAAATTCAATGTGAGCAAATGCGAGGTCTTGCACTTTGGAAAAAAGAATTCAGCATGGACTATTTTCTAAACGTTGAGAAAATTCATAAAGCCAAAGTACAAAGGGATCTGGGAGTACTAGTCCAGGATTCTCTGAAGGTTAACTTGCAGGTTGCATCCATGATTAAGAAAGCAAATGCAATGTTTGCATTTATCTCAAGAAGGTTGGAATATAAAAGCTGTGATGTGCTTTTAAGACTTTATAAAGCTGGCGTTAGGTTCCATTTAGAATACTGTGTCCAATTTTGGCCCCACACCTCACTGGCACTGAAGCATGTCCAGCGGAGATTCACACGGGTGATCCCTGAAATGGTAGGCCTAACATACAATGAACGTTTGAGGATCCTGAGATTGTATTCATTAGTATTTAGAAGATT
This sequence comes from Chiloscyllium plagiosum, assembly GCF_004010195.1. NCBI lineage: Eukaryota > Metazoa > Chordata > Chondrichthyes > Orectolobiformes > Hemiscylliidae > Chiloscyllium > Chiloscyllium plagiosum. The sequence continues at coordinate 10,556,904 of NC_057728.1, forward strand.
CAGGGAGACCTAATAGAAACTTACAAGATAATAGGAGAAAGTGAGGACTGCAGATGCTGGAGATCAGAGCTGAAAATGTGTTGCTGGAAAAGCGCAGCAGGTCAGGCAGCATCCAAGGAGCAGGAGAATTGACATTTCGGGCATGAGCCTTCTTCAGGGTTTCCTGAAGAAGGGCTCATGCCTGAAACGTTGATTCTCCTGCTCCTTGGATGCTGCCTGACCTGCTGCACTTTTCCAACAACACATTTTCAGCACTTACAAGATAATGCATGGCTTAGAAAGGGTGGACACTGGAAAGTTGTTTCTGTTAGGTAGAGAAACTAGGATGTATAGGCACAGCCTTAGAATTAGAGAGGGTCAATTTAGAACAGAAATGAGGAGACATTTCTTTAGCCAGAGAGTGCTGGACTTGTGGAATTCGTTGCCATGGAGCGTGGTGGAGGCCAGGACGTTAAATGTCTTCAAGGCAGATATTGATAAATTTTTGATGTTGCAAGGAATTAAGGGCTATGGGAAGAGTATGGGAAAGTTAAGTTGAAATACCCATCAGCCATCATTAAATGGCGGAGTGGACTCGATGGGCCGAATGGCCTTCATCCATTCCTTTGTCTTATGGTCTTATGGCTTTATGAATAGGAAAGGTTTGAGGGATATTGGCCAAACTCAGGCAGGTGGGATTAAGTTTAGTTTGAGATTATGAATGGCATGGACTGATTGGACCATGTTGTACGACTGTATGACTCTGGGAATTGTTATGATCACCAGCAGAGAGGGAGATGTCCAATCTGAAAGCTAACTTTGAATTTCCCTTCACTGCATAGCAAAATTGGATTTAGCTGATTTATGAAACCACCTGCTTTTATTCATTTTCTTGAATGCAGAAAAACACCCAACATTGGACAGATGAAACAAAAGATATTGGGCATGGACAATAGAAGGAGAGGAACAGAATTATGATAAAGCTAAATTAAAATGGCCGGTTTTACTGGAGGGCCTGAAATGAATAGACAGGATGTGGGAGTTGAAGAAATTATTTTTGAATACTGCTCATACCTCAATTCAACACTGACAAAGCAATATATCTGAAACCATTAACTACACTGTTTTTAAAAGAAAGCTTGCATTATAAAGACAACAAAAATGTAATATCAATGCTTTTGGCTATGAAGGATGTGAAATCTTAATATAGAGTTATTATCCACAGTACACATGTGAAAGGATTTTGAAATCAAAAGTTAATAATTTTAGAAGATAGTGTTATCAGGTTTCAGGATGTAATATAACCTGAAGTAGTTCATGACCCTGGTAGTCAAAGCACTATTAATGTTAATGGTCAGTAACTAATACACGGGTAATATTCTCTTAAGTGTGACCTTTGATAACTGATTTATGGCAGGATTTTGTTTTTATTTAGACTAAAGAAGGATAAGAATAACTATAGAATGAATAAGGACACAAATAAAAGTTCTTCTTGTTTTACATTGTCCCTTTAATAATTCATTATTTCCGAATTAATTCCTTTCAATGCTATCCTAAAATAACTTTGGCATTCAAATGAGATGCATCACTAACTTGAAGACTCTGTAAAACTAAATAAAATTTATTTCATATTTCATTATCCTAGCTCCTCAACTAACTCGTGCATTGTCTTTTGGGGCTGTTAAATAAAATGTTCCACTGTAATTTAATTATCCTATTATATACCTATTACCAATAGCAGAATAGTAACCTCTTGAATCCCACCTTCAGTTAGATGTTGGTAAGTGGTAAATGAATCTCAAACGTCTATCTGACTTATTACTGGTTTCACTTCTCAAGTACAGTAACTTTGCGCGAGTTGGTGTCAGTCACTTCCTTGATTCCCAACATTGATGGGAAGCTGATGGACAGGCCTACTCTGCACACCAGGTGAGAGTCAGCAATGTTCCCATTGATGCTGTCAGCCTGGTGATATTAAGAATCACTCTCAGCTTTAGGCACCGTAATCCTATCACTCGCAAGCCAAAAATATGCATGACTTACACTTACCATGGTAATTCAATGCATTGTCTGTAGGGTTGAAGAGAAAAGGATCCCTGCAATTTAATGATTCTTCTTTGCACCTATTATAAACTGTGCAATAGTCAGTGGAAAATGATTGACAAACTTCAGTCTGACTGATGGGTGATTCCCAGGCAATGCCTCCACTCAAGTTGGAGTCAGATATTTCAATGATTTTTGACAGTGATAGGAGGCTGACTCACTCTCACACACTGCACTCGCAGCTTTCTAATACTGTCCACTTCTCCAACCCTGAGAGTCACAACCCACAAGTAATTGCACCTCACTCACTCATTGACACTCCTCCCTTAAAGGACGAGTTGGAACATAACTGGACACAGCAGCAGCTGACCAGTGCAAGGCTTCCAAGTGCCACTGGGAATCCTTCCACCCAAGGAGCAGATGATGTTCATCCTTATCAGAGGGCAATGACTGAGATAGGAGGAACGGGTGAAAACATGGAGATGTTTGTATCCTAATGGTGGTCTCTTGTGGTGGCGAACTTGGAAGGAGAGGGCTTTGAATTCGGCCCATTTGAACCCTGCCTATTTCCTGCCTCCAATCAATGCTACCAATTGAGGCCTTTAAGTGGAAAGTGAGTGACCACTTAAATGCTCCAACCCGCTGTCACGGGGAATATCACAGCTTCAGGTGGGTCTGTTACCATGTGGCATACAGGACACAGGAAACTGTATGCAACCCATGATGAGAGATAATCCATACCCGGCTGGAGTCCTTGACAATGGGAAGAGGGGAAGACCAGAAGATAGCCACTGCCTGCCATTACTGGAGAGGTTTTGGGTGTCATGATACTGTTGCTGGACTAGTAAACCAGAAGCCCAGGCTAATGTTCTGGGGATGTGGGTTCGAATCCCACTGTGGTAGGTGGTGAAATTTGAATTCAATACCCAGCCTGGAGAAACAGAGCTAGTCTAATGATGACCCTGTGCCCACTGTCAATTGTTGTTAAAAAAATTACCCATCAGATTCACTAATACCCTTTAGGGAATGAAACCTGCTGTCCCTACCACCCTACAGGTGACTCCAAACCCATTGCAATGTGGTTGGCTCTTACCTGCACTCTGGATAATTAGGAATGGATAGTAGGATGCTGGTCTAGCTGACAATGCCCATATTGCATTGAAAACATTTTTGAAAAAAGCTTTCAGACCTCCTGGCCATCTCTCCCTGAAAAGCCCATTGAGCTTGAGCCCCTCATACACATTACCTCCTAATGGCCTGGGTCACTCTGTTATCCTGAACTCTCTGTAAGCAGGACCTCTGCTCACTGGGTCTTTTCTGGGGAAGGTGACTTCACCATTGCCTGATTGCTGAGTGTTTCAATGGGCCTTGGGTCTTCTTGCGAAGAGGCAGCCCCTACCCTGGATGCTACACCAAGACTCCGGTCTCCATTTCCCAATTCTCCTTCTTGGCTTCCTAATTCTCTGATCCCATCAACTGCTTCTGATTTTCCAACATCTCAGTGTAGTGAGTGGAAGCTCAGGCAGCTACAGATTCCAGCATTCAGAAAGGCTTTCAAGGTATCACCACAGTCTGTCTTTGGGTACTCTGCCCGAAAAGCTGGCGAGACACACAGGATGAGGGTGAGCAGCTCCAAGGAGCATTCAATTCCCGCCCTCCATCACTGCTAGGACCCCTTGCCACTGCCCATTTACTAGCTGGCACAGACTACCAACATCCGTGCCATCTAAAAGCAGCCCTTGGAGTTGGATGACGTTATCCTGGAATTAGGGGTTAACTGTTTAAAAGTAAGGGGTAGCCCATTTAATGATGAGGCAAAAAAAAACAGCTGTTTCTGTAGAGTAGATAAAGAGTTGCCCAATGTAGCGGGCTCCAAAGAGAAATTCTCCTGCACCTGGAATCTTCCAAAAGTATCCATTTAAGTTGGAGACTTTGAAGGTTTTTGCTACGGTTAATAGTCACCTGTGAAGTGTTAGAAGATTAAAACTGTGTTTAATTTGTGGATAGCTATTAAAGTGACCCCAACTCACCATTCAATTCCACCAACTTCACCTCACTCAGACCCCTCACAGATAACCGGACCCTGATCCGAAACAATACCCCCTCACCCACCATCGAAATCCTGCCCTCCCAGATTCGATAATCCCCCTTGACCCCCTCTCAGATTTTAAAATGCTCACTACCACCGCCCTCATCACTGGACTCAGCAGCTGTTTGATTTGACTCATTCCTGGTGTGAAGGGATTGTATTAGAAACAGAAAGGTTGAAAATTTTGGGCCATTGCCCTTTGGAGTTTAGAAGCTTGCAGAGTGATCTGCTAGAAGCATTTAAGGTGCTGAATGGGCTTAATACTGTTGAACTTGGGGAGGATGCTCCCTCCGTTAGGAGAGATTTGTTCTATGGGACACTGTTTATGAATAAGAGGTCTTCTTTGACGATCATCTCAGAGGGTACTTATGCTATGAATTGAGAATTCCCTTCTCCAGAAAGCTGTGAAAGTGGGTCACTGAATTTGTTTAAGCCTGAGTAAGATTTCTGATAGAGCAGCGGGTCACAGGTTATGGAATAGGGGCAGATACGAAAGCAGACTGGAGACATAACCAATTCACTGAAAGGCAGAGCAGGCTTGAGGGCCAAATGGCCTCCTTCCTAAATCCTGTGTTCCTGTATCCATTGAAGGATTGTGTTGTTCCTTGCAGATAAACTCAAATGATCTTTTTAAATTTGAATTTGCCAGATCTAATAAATGAGAAAATGTGTGGGTCATGTGTCCACATTATAGTAATCCCTTCTCTCCAAAGAAAAGTTGCTGGATGGTTCTGCAACACAGAAGGCTTTCAATTCTCTTCCTACGCTGGTAAAACTGCTCTAATGCGGGAGGAGAGGGGTGAGCAGAATGTGCATGTCATAACCCATTGTCGGTTAGTCACACCAGCATCTGTGGTAAGTGACTGTATACCTGATTACTCACCATTCCTCATTGCCACTCCTCAGTAGTTTTGCTGCACAACAGAAGGTCATGCTATGAACCGGACTGTGGTGGTTTTGAGAGGAGCAGCTGAGAGATGGCAATTACTTCATTTCATAGGCTTTCAGGGTACAGTGTCTGAAAATCTGCCCCAACTGCCTGACGTTGGAGATTGGAGCAGAACCTGGGGATGCAGTTCTTAGAAAACAAGCCGTGGAAACCTGAAGTACTTTCTGTCATGCTGTGTTGCTGTGTTACTGTGTCCCAGTGATGTTGGTAAAGAGTTAAGGAGAGGTGCAATCAAAACAGCAGTCCTTTTACCTGCTGCTCACTGCATGAAGAAAACACTGTTCTGTCACCAAGGTCTTGGAAAAAACGACCATGAGATGATCCAAAACATTCTGAAGCCATTGTTCCTCTTCACAGTAACATGTCTATGTATTGCTTTAGAACAGGGGCTACTTTGAAAGCGCTTTTCATGTATTTTGAGAACAAAGGGTGCTATTTAATATAAAAGCAGGAAATATGGTGGTGGGGCCATTTAGATATGAAGACAAAATCTTGATATTTTGACATTGGGTTGAGGTTTGGAAATGGAGCTGGCCACTTGTCTGTGTTAGAATCGCCAAATGTTGACAGCGGAGAGAACCTATTTAATACTTATTTGGACTGCATGAGGATTTATTAAACATCTTACCAATCCCACTGTCACAACTGGAACTCTGTGTGACTTATTTTTGCCCTTTCCATCGGGGTCATATTAACATTCAAAATGCCAATGGTGAGTAAGGAAAACATGTGTAACCTAATGGTGCAGGAAGCCTTTCTTTAGTGAAGCTGCTGTCAGCTAACAATGCTGCCTCCACTTGTACGAACCTGGAGGCTCTACACCATCACTAACGCGCTTCACTGATTGAGAATGCCATACTATTTTGGGCAAGATGAGTGACCACCAAGTAAGACCACCTCTACGGTTCAGCCATATTTCCCCACCATTTCTCTTCCACACCACCAGAGAAAGGTGGGCAGTTGTCCTCCCACCGGATCAATCAGAGTTGCTAGAGGAGGGTGAGCGAGGGGCCCTGAGTCCAGTGTAGGAAAGGGGTCATTGTTCTGCTCTGACTTCCAAGGATTTGTCCAAGTTACAGATCTTCAACAGGAGTTTCTCATGTGCCCACTGGTAAAGCACAGGTGTCAGTGGGACGTTATGCCAGAAGAACAAATGTGTGCTCAGTCTTACTACTGACAATTGAGGCAAAGTGGGTGCAGCTCTGCCACTTTTTGTGTGTGGTTGTGAAGCAATATCTGGACAGTAGGGTCTGGTGTGGGTACATTTACACTGGGTGTTGGATTGGTCATGCCACTAACTCTGCACTCTCTCATGCAGGAAAAGCAGAGAGAGGAGATCCACAGGATGAGTTACTGACCTAAACCTCCTCGCATCCACTGAAAACGAGGTGATAGTGATCTTTAATGCAGAGGGAATGCGATTGGTCATGGATGATGAGGTTGGACTGTCCAGAGGTAAGGGGAAAGGAAAAGGTGACAAATGGGTGCACAGAATGTATGCAATGAATTGTGAGTACTCAAACAACGATAATGTTTAATTGGAATCTTTTTGTTCTCCATTTCAGGTCAATCACCATCCAAGAACAGGGACAGCAGAATAAGAGGAATTCAAAGGAAACCAAGGAAAGAAGTTGTGGCCACAGCTAAAATATTGGGCAAAACTGAATTGCTGCAATTGTTCCTCTCATAGCATTGGTCAAAATGAAAATTGATATGAAATGGAACCAACAGTTTTTCTAAGAGTCATTGTAAAACTCTCAAATTGTGACATAACTAATTAACAAGCAATTATGTATAGTGTTGTGAAAGGTGTGTGATTTATATATAAATTTATATATGGATTAATATTTCATTTTTAGAATTTGGATTTTACACTGGTGGCAAAAGGGCGTTGGTTCGTTTTTGTTAAAGGGCTTAATAATTAACTGGGTCAGTCTTTTTGATACCATGATTTTAAACCAGTGTGTGTCAGATAACAGATTACTGAAGGTCTCCTGGAGAGTTAATGGAAGTTTTGTTTATATTGTCAATTTTTAGAATAATCAGTCAATGCTTTTAGCCTAGAAAAAGCAAGAGATGGGAAAGCATTTGTGCAGTTTGAAAGCGATGTGACTGAAGTCAGATGTCATCTAGATAAAGGTCTTCTTCAGAGCCATTAAGGGAAAAGGTTACTTCAGTATAAGGATTGCATTTTGTAGAAACTTCCATAAGACATAGGAGCAGAAATTAGGCCATTTGGCCCATTGACTCTGCTCTGTCATTCAATCATGGCTGATAAGTTTCTCAACACCATTCTCATGGTTTCTCCCCATAATCTCTATCTCTATCTTAAAAATACTCAATGACTTGGCCACCACAGCCTTCTGTGGCAAAGAATTCCATAGATTCATCGCTGTCTGGCTGAAGATGTTTCTCTGTTCTAAAATCCCTTTACTCTAAAACCTTGGGTCCTAGTCTCTCCTTCTAATGGAAACATTGTCCACTCTGTCCAGGCCGTTCAGTATTCTGTAAGTATCAATTAGAACCCCCCTCATCCTTCTAAATTCCATCGAATATAGCCCAGAGTCTTCAAATGTTCCTCATATGCTATTAAAGGCTTGAGGAAGTCTACTCTCTCAGCGGTGTGATTGGTCCAAGGGAAGAGCCGCAGAGTACAGACCTCTGGAATGGAAACAAAGGTCTGAAAATAAGTCAAACTGACAGGTTTGATAAGGAAATAAAATTTCACTGGGTTTTTGATTAACCGTAATGTGATGGTGTTGCGAGTAAATGGGGTTTTGTTATGCCGAGTATTTGAAAGCTTTTGAACTGCCTAATGTTTAGATTGCTTGATTTGTTTTCTTTCTATCTCCAGCGAGGTGTTGCTGAACCTCTTGGGGCCAAGGGAGTAGGATTTGGTAGGATTAGCAGGAGAGATTAGCAAAATAGACTTGCTCAAAAGTGGGCTGCTCAATAACTTCTTACTTTTTGAGTTGGAAGATTAAGATGGTTTATCAGATCTTTTCAAATGACTGAGGCTGTGAGGTTTGTGTCAGAGATGAGGAGAGAATTTGTGAGGGCTTCGCCAAATGTCTTAGACAGAATTGGGATAATACGGGGAAGAAGTCACTAAAATGGTTCCATGGGCCCAATATAAGTGAGCAGAACTTTGTAAGCGTTGCTCATATTTCTGGTCAGTATTGCTACTTTTGGAACACCGGTGATATAATTATAAGTGAGTGGTACAATTTGTTTTGCTTTAATTTCCTGTGATCAGGCAATCCTTTAAATGTAATGTGAATTCCCCATCTGGGTAATTTGACACCTCACCTCTAGTGTCAGAGTTAATAGCTGTACACACTTTGAACAGGTCAATTTAGAATGAGTTCTACGTGCTTGTTCGGTATATGCTGGAAAAAGAGAAAAAAGATTTAAAAGTGGCAGTTTGTACAATCTTTTTACACAGTTGTTCAAGGTTTTTTGCAAATGCTTTTGTAAAAGAAATCTCTAAGCCGTGCTGCCAGCTTAAGAAGAAAACATCCCTTAAAATAGGCCCCACTAATACTAGCTTTAAATGAACACATCGCTCAGACAGTCACATGCGAACACATGAGCAAACCTTCAGACCACAGTTACTTAATTTAAGCACGATTGTAAATAATGTTTCAGCACAGGAATGGACCTATCATGTTCACGTTTGGAAATTCATGAAAAGATTCAGTTTTTTTTAAATCCCCTTGCCATGTGCTTGGCATTTTCAGTGGTTGAATATTGAACAGCAGAGGAAAGGAATTAATCGAAGTTCTGCATGCAAGTCACATACTGGATTTTGTACACTACACTGGAGATGCTTGGCAGGACAGAGTAAATGCATAGTTGTATACAGCTGTAAAAGGCAGGAGACATGAAAAATTACTGCCATTCTGCATTGATTATAGTGTTTCCGGCAGTCTTTCTCAAGAGTCAAAATTACTAATCAAAAAGAGCAGGTGTTTCAAATGATGAGCCAAGACGCAATCAAGATTTTCTAAAGATCCTCACGGGTCATAGTCGATAAATAAGAACCATTTTGAGAATCATGCAATGCCACTGATGAAAATATTACTGACAACTTTCAAATCACTCAAGTAAATATCTCCATAATATCTCTGTATTCACACCACAGGACAACGCACAAAAATACTATTCCTTGCGATATTTGATGGATTGCAGAAAGCAGCTTACAAAGTATGTGCTTTGACGCACAAAGGTAATTTATTGTTCCAATCTGAAGAAGATCTATTCGTACTGAATGAGAAACAGGTGATAGAGCTCCTGAAGGCACTAACTAAAAAGGTGATTCAGAGTTTCCTTATGCCATCTTCCTGTTGTTCTGTCAAGTTCAAGGCTGCTGCTTGCAGAAACCATTAATCATCTGTTTCTATGACTGCTCTTCTGGTGAGCAAATGGATAGCTGCAGAACACAAACCTTCTAATGTTTCAAAAAAACCATAATCCCAAATGCCTCTGTAAAACTACATCCCTGAAAGGTTAATGTGGCTGAGAGGACTATTTACTCATGAGAAATGAACTTGCAATTTTTTTAAAAAGTGAAAGCTTTTCCTTTGCATTTATCTTCTGATCTTCAAATTTTACTTCAGAAAAATACTTGAAGGTTAAAAAATATTTTTCTCCTCCATTCCTTTCTTACCCTCAATTTTTGCTTCCTCTGAGTTAACTCCTCCCTCAGAGATGAGGGTGAGATCTCTGGTGATTTTGGTGCAAAGTGTGCGACATTACCTGATGGTTTGGATCATTATTTATATAGTGCCAGGAAGTTAATGACTTGCTGTTTGTGTAAGGTCAAGGGATCATGATTTTTAAAAATTTATAAGTTTATAAAATTATTACAAAACTATAAGTTATAAAATTTCTTTTTCTAAATATAATAGCCCTCAACTTAGCAGTTTAAAATTTAGACATCAACCATCCAACTCACAAAAATGAGCACAATGTGGAAAGTTGGTGGTCATAAAGCTGGACCCTCAATTTCTTCTGTGAACTTAATTATCAGTTTGTTTAAAAAATGTTAATTTGTAGCTTTGTGTAAAATAATTGCAACATATTGTGCTGCTGAGGCATTGTATGTGACAATCAAATTTTGTTCAAATGGTATGATCCTTCGTAATAGGGAAACTTGAAAATGTTTCTAAAGATACAAAGATGCCTCAAAGCAGATCACTGACTTGAAGTATGTCCAACCATTTAATAAAACATATTCAAAATCTTGAGAGCTATTAGGCAGAGTAAAAATTGTTTCCTCATTTCGCTTAAAAATTCTTAAAAATACTGACTAGACACCGACATTTTTTACAAACCTACTGACTCCCACAGCTACCTGGATTACACCTCTTCCCAGCCCACCTCCTGCAAAAATGCCATCCCGTATTCCCAATTCCTCCGCCTCCGCCGTATCTGCTCCCAGGAGGACCAGTTCCACTACAGAACACACCAGATGGCCTCCTTCTTTAGATACCACAATTTCCCTTCCCACGTGGTGAAAAATGCCCTCTGACGCATCTCGTTCACATTCCGCACCTCCGCCCTCAGACCCCACCCCTCCAACTGTAACAAGGACAGAACGCCCCTGGTGCTCACCTTCCACCCTACCTACCTTCTCATAAACCAAATCATCCGCCGACATTTCCGCCACCTCCAAACGGACCCCACCACCAGGGATATATTTCCCTCCCCACCCCTTTCCGCCTTCCGCAAAGACCGTTCCCTCCATGACTACCTGGTCAGGTTCACGCCCCCTACAATCCACCCTCCCATCCTGGCACCTTCCCCTGCCACTGCAGGAATTGCAAAACCTGCGCCCACACCTCCTCCCTCACCTCCATCTAAGGCCCTAAACATCCATCAAAGTTTTACCTGCACATCCGCCAATATCATTTATTGTATCCGATGCTCCCGATGCGGTCTCCTCTACACTGGGGAGACTGGACGCCTCCTAGCAGAGCACTTCAGGGAACATCTCTGGGACACCCACACCAATCAACCACACTGCCCTGTGGCCCAACATTTCAACTCCCC
>NC_057728.1:10568090-10593477 GCF_004010195.1 Chiloscyllium plagiosum
TCCTCGGATGCTGCCTGAACTGCTGTGCTTTTCCAGCACCACTCTAATCTTAAAATTTCTTTTGCCAAATATCTTAAATATATTCCCTCTGGTTTTTACAATTCTGCCTCTGAAAATAGTTTATACATGTTTCCTGTGTCAGAGCCATTCATAATTTTGAACACCTCTATCAAATCATAACCTCTTGGCTGTAAAGGAAGTGTCAATTACATATGACCATAAGATTAGGCCACTTGGCCCATCGAGTCTCCTCCGCCATTCAATGAGATCATGGCTGATCTGATAATCCTCAACTCCATTTTCCTGCCTTTCCCCTTTAATCCTTGATTCCCTTATTGATTAAAAGCCTGTCTATCTCAGCATGGAATATACTGATCAACCCAGCCTTAACAACCTACTGCTGGAAAGATTTCACAGATTCACCACCCTCTGAAAGAAAAAGATCTTACTCAGAGCTGTCTTAAACGGGTGACTCCTTACTCTGAGATTATGCTGTCTGCTCCCAGACTTTCTTACAAGGGGAAACAACCTCTTTGCATTTACCCTGTCAAGTCCTCTACGAATCTTGTATCTTTCAATAAAGTCTCCTTCCATTTTTCTAAACTCCAATAAGTAGAGGCCAACCTACTCAACCTCTTCTCATAAGAAAATTCCTCCATAACCTGGGATCAACCTGTGGAACCTTCTCTAGACTGCCTCTAATTCCAATATATATCTCCCTAGATTAGGGGACTGGAACAAATCACAGTATTACATCTGTGCTCTGACCAGTGTATTGTACAGTTTTAGTAAGAGTTCCCTATTTTTAGACTCCATTCCCTTTCAAATAAAGGTCAACATTTTATTTGCCTTCCCTATTGTCTGCTGAACTTGGATGCTAGTATTTGGTGATCATGCATTAGGACCCCAGATCCCTTTGCTGCAGCTTTCTGTAGTCTTTCCCCATTTATATAACAATCAGCTCTTCTATTCTTCCTGCCAAAGGTAATAATTTCACACTTTTCCAAATTATTTTCCACCTGCCAACATTTTGTCCATTCACTTAACCCTGTCTATATCTTTCCGTAAATTTCTTATGTCATCCTCACCTCTTGTCTTCCCACTTATTTTTGTGTCATCCACAAACCTGGTGATAGTATATTCACTTTCACCATTGAAGTCAATAACACACACTGTAGGTAATTGAGACCCCAGCACTAAACTCTGTGGCACTCCATTTCAGATAGCCATCCTAAAAATGCCCCTTTATCCTGCCTCTCTGTTTTCTATTAGTTTGCAAATCGCCTATCCATGCTAATGTACCACCTCCAATACTATGAGCTCTTATCTTATTAAATAGCTTTATGTGCAGTTTATTGGAGGGTTTCTTTATAAATTACATCTACGGGATCTCCCTTATCTATCCTGCTTGTTATGTCAGGCATGATTCCCCCTTCATGGAGCCAGTGATGATTCTGCTTCATTATATTCTGTGTTTCGAAATGTTCTTCCACTATTTCTTTATGGTAGACTCTAACACCTTCCTAGTGATGAATATTAATCTAACTAGCTTTTAATTAACTGATTTTGCCTCCTTTCTTTTTTGGAGACATTGACATTTTGCCAATCCTCGGGAACTTTCCTAAAATCTAAGAATTCTTGAAAATCACTACCAGAATATCTCTGTACCTACTGTCAGTAAAATCCTCCAACTTAAAGCTGCCCGGTCCTGGGGACTTAATTGTCTATAGTCTCATTTGTATGCCTAGTAAATTTTTCCTTACTATTAATTATTCTACTTATTTCCTCTCTCATCCTCCATTAACCATTTCATTATTTAGTATGTTTGTAATAGTATTAGTTTTTCTACTGTGAAAATTGAGACAAAATATTTGCACAGGTAGAAGACACAGTTAGGAGTAGTCTATAGGCCCTCTAATAGTAACTGTTGGAGAAAGAATGAATCAGAAGATAGTAAGGACAAATAAAGAAAGCAGTACATTTATCATGAGTGACTTTATTCTTCACTTAGATTGAGCAAAGTTGATTGGCAGAGATAGCTGTAAGGAAGAACTTATCGAGTGCATTTGCAATAGTTTCCTAGAACATACTGTGGAGCCAACCAGAGATCAAAAAGATAGCAGGTCAGGCAGTATCCGAGGAGCAGGAGAATCGACGTCTCAGACATAAGCCCTTCATCAGGAACCTCATGAAGGGCTTACGTCTGAAACATTGATCATCCTGCTCCTCGGATGCTGCCTGACCTGCTGTGCTTTTCAAGCGCCACACTTTTCAACTCTGATCTCCAACATCCTCACTTTCTCCCAACCAGAGATCAGGCTGTTCAGCCCCGCTGCCATTTCCTGAATCTCTTTTATTATTTCTCCAGCCTCATTTTCCAAGGGCTCTGTTGACTTCCTCTTCCTTTTTTCGATATTTAATGACGTTCTTACTGTCCATTTTATGTTACTTGTTAGTTTGCCTTCTTGGTTTATTTACTCCCTTTTTATTTTTGTTTTGGTCATCTATTGATGACTTTTAAAACTTCACCAATTCTCTGATTTGCCATTAATCTTTGGCACATGATATACCTTTTTTTTCAATTTGATGCAGTTCTTCACTCCCCAGGTTAACCGCAGTTGGTTTATCACATTCCTAGATCCTCCTTCCTTACTGAAATATATCTTTTCTGTGAGTCATAAACTTTTTATTCAAACTTCTCCCATTGTTCTTCAACTGTATTTTCTGCTACACTCCTTTCCCAGTCCTCTTCAATCATATCTCCCTCATTCCCATAGAATTACTCTTATTTGAGTACAGTTGTTTCTGATCCAATAGAATTTAGACAGCTGCTAGATAGTAATTTGTACCCATCTGCCCAAGGCATTAGCATGGCTCTATGAATTACTAACTCACCCAATGACATTACCTCTATGCCACGATCTCTTCCTTGAGTTTACCACTACATTGTGTGTAACTCCACTAATTGTAGAATACAGCTTGAGATGTTTTTACAATGTCCACGCACCATTGACACTAGTCACCTGATCGTCTACCTACCATGGGTTCACCAACCAACATGAAATTTGAAAACTCTGTTTTCAGTGCGATCTGACTTTGGACTTTTAATGCTTCCTGAGACTTGATGTTGGAACCCAAGCAAAATACAGACTTCCATCATGTTGGCAACCATCAACGGGCTAAAAAAGGAACAAAGGTTAGATGACAGAAACAGAAACATTCATTGCTCAAAGATTTCTATATCAACAGCACTTTCGGTGTAGAAAGGTGCCAACCAAATGACATACTGAGCAAGCAGTCTCATTATTACACCATGAAAATCTAGTAAGTGCTTTCTCAACATATGCTCCTTTGTTCTCATTCTTGAGGGAATAATCCAGGTGAAAATACATTAATATGTCAAAAGGGTACGGTTACTACAGGACAGTGAAATAAATACCTACCTTTTATCCGTCACCTGTGGGAGGAAAGCAAATTGAACTAATCTGAGGAGAAATTTTAATCAAATCTGCAGTCACATGTGTGATTGAGACTACCCAAAGTGTGAAAACAATAGTCCTGTCATCTCAAACTTCAGTCAGAGACCAGGAATGTCTGACCATTGTAGTCTACAAAAGAAATTGAAAATGCTGGAAAATCTCAGCAGGTCTGGCAGCATCTGTAAGGAGAGAAAAGAGCTGATGTTTTGAGTCTAACTGACCCTTTGTCAGTTAGACTCGAAACGTCAGCTCTTTTCTCTCCTTACATATGCTGCCAGACCTGCTGAGATTTTCCAGCGTTTTTTGGTTTCAAATTCCAGCATCTGCAGTAATTTGCTTTTTTACAAAAGAAATTGGTCTTGAAAATAAAATATCCTGTTTCTGAGGGTCTTGTAGTCAGCTCAACCCATTAACCTCCCCCATCCAAACGCCAAGTGGACAGACAATGGGGTATTTTGAAGAACATTCTACAGCATATATTGAGAAACTAATAATATGAAAGCAAGTGACAAAATCCTGACAAAGTGATTTAACGTGAGATTTAGCAAAATCATTTGATATCTTTGGTAAATTAACAGAAGCATTTGATCCAAATTTGTTAATGCTCTTCAATATTAATGCATACATTGCAAGTTCAACCTAATACAATTCTGTTAAATTAAAGCCCAGGGAATTAGCAGGCACAGTGGCAGCAAGGGTATAAAACTTGCAAAGGCACAGGAAGCAGACAGGAGGGAACAATTGTTTTTGAGTCTGGAATGACTATTCAATGGTTGTTAACCAGGAGTTGGTTTTAAGAGCACTGCTCTTCTCATTATATTGTAATGATATGGAATTGGTATAGCATAGGATAATTTCAATGTTTGCAAAGGATAAAAGCTTCAATTAAAGTCCATAATGAGGAAGTGAGTACGTGGGCATAGACAAACTGGTGGCAGAGGCTGACATCTAGCAGATGAGATTTAAGGCAGAGAAGTGCAAGGTGATGCAATTTGGTAGAAAGAATGAAGAAAATCAGTACTAATTAGCAGTAAATTAGTAATTTATGATGAAATTACTCCCTGGGATTAGCCCTAATTTTGTGCTCCACTTTCCTCAAAAGTGTATGTGGCACTTCTTTTGGAACACACAGGCTTGACCCCTGACCTCCCCAAAATGCATAAAATTGCTTTGTCCCTAGCTCTCTCAGGCCACTAAACAATCTTTTGAAATTTCACCCTGAATTCTTGTTGGATTGCTACGGCTATCATGGAGTTCTAGTTTGCAATCAGTAATTTGTTGATTTTTAGGTGGTTCGAATCATCCCCAGACCCCTGGTTCGAAACACAGCGCTTATTGAGGGAATTTGAAATGAACAAGTGTTTCAAGGCAAAAGAATCTCTGTGTTTATTTAAATGCAAAAAGGTGAGTATAATACAAGCAATATCAGTAAATGCAATAGATAGGGGAGTTGACACAATCAACTACACAGAGGACAGTAAATGCACTCTTAGCTAAATTAAATACTATTAGAATGTAAAGACAACAGTTTAAGTCAATGAAACTTTAATCAGGTTCCCTACCCTTGGGTCCTAATGCACTGTCAACATCTGCCTCCCTCTCCCTGCTAACTAGGTCACCACTGAGGAAAACACAATTTTGAAGAACAACTGGAAGTTTCTGCTTGCCGTACCTCGATCCTGGATGAAGACTTTGGACTGTGTAGGTTTTTTGCAGTTTGGGTTGAGTCTGCTGATGCGGTAAGGTACGTGGTGGATCTATTGGGTAAGCACTTAGTTTTCTTTACTTTCTGCTGGTTTTTGGGCCTGGTTTTCGCCTCATGATGTGTTTAATGCCTTGTGGAACTGGTTGGGTCCATGATTTTCAGAGCTTTTTGGTTCTGCTGGGCGTTGTCAGTTGCAGTTGGTTCCCCTGGTACAGAACAGGCCTGTGTCGGTAGATCTTGGAATTGTTGTTGGGACACCCCCCTCTGGAGACAGCCCTTGGAAATTAGCCACTGGAATTAGCTGTTTGGAAATCTATTTCTGGAGGTAGCTCTTTGGAGCACTTCTGGGGATAGGCCCTGGAATCGCTCTCTCAGGTGAGATCGTGGCTGGCAATTATACTGATTGTGGGCCCCTTGTCTTTGTCCCAAATTTATGCTTTCCATTGCATCTCTGATCATCCTTTTGAAGTCAATTGGTTTCCTGGTAGTTAAAAATATATGTGAATGGATTTTGATTGAAGTTGAATGTTTGGTATCTCTGCAGACCCCATATCTGTGCGAGTAAGTGGCATTGAAATGCCCATCGGTCATGATTGAATGGCGGACTGGACTCAATGGGCCGAATGGCTGACTTCCAGTCCTATCATCTTATGGTCTTATACTATCTGTGTGGGGAATAAGTTAGTTTCAGTCTTGAGTGTTTGGCTGATTGTTCTCTTCGAGTAGAGAAATAAATTGGAATTCCAGACTGAACAATAGTCCTGGACTGAAATAATTCTGAATCTGTTGTGTATTTTTTGCAGCCTGAGCCCAGGATTTTGTCCAGTACTTTAGATATTGGAAAAGTCCAGAGTCTTGTCCAACATTTTAGATGATGGGGATTTTTGCTCAATCCTACACTATCCAATTTGTTGAACTTATAAATAATACACAGCTCTGGGCAAGGTTTGTGATTGCTGAACCCTCTTGATTTCCAAAGATAGACAAATAGGAAGTAGGAACGAGAGTAGGTACTTTGGACTTCAAATCTGTGCTGCCGATCAATGGCTAGTCGTCCAACTCAGTAAACAAAAAAAGAACTGCTGGAAATCAGAAGCAAAAACTCAGCAGGTCTGGCAGCACCTGTGGAGAAAAAGCAGAGCAAACCTTCGAGTCCAGTTCTGAAGAAGGGACATTGGACCCAAAACAATAACTCTGCTTTCTTTCCATGTATACTGCCAGACCTGTGGAGTTTAGATTAGATTAGATTACTTACAGTGTGGAAACAGGCCCTTCGGCCCAAAAAGTCCACACTGACCCTCCGAGGAGCAACCCACCCAGACCCATTCCCCTACACCTAACACTACAGGCAATTTAGCATGGCCAATTCACCTAACCTGCACATCTTTGGACTGTGGGAGGAAACCGGAGAACCTGGAGGAAACCCACGCAGACATGGGGACAATGCGCAAACTCCACACAGACAGTTGCCTGAGGTGGGAATTGAATCCGGGTCTCTGGCGCTGTGAGGCAGCAGTGCTAACCATGGTGCCACCGTGCCGCTATTGGCAATTTCTGTTTTTGCATCCAACTCGTTTCTGTTTTCTCCCTAAAGCCTTTGATCCCTTGAACCCTATGAATTAAAGCTAACCCCTTCGTGAAAGCATTCAATGTTTGGCATCGACTGCTTTCTGTGGCCGAGAATTGCCCAGGCTCACCACTGTCTGGGTGAAGAAATTTCTCCTCATCTTAGTCACATGCATACACATATATATAATTACACGTAATGTTTCTGTGGTTTGCGGTTTTATAGTGAGCTGACTTTTAAAAAAAACTATCACTTTGGCCCTGGAGTTCAATAGATGATAGCTGGAGGAAGTAGTCTTCGAGCTATTTTTTCCATGTCTGATAGGACTGATACACCGACCAGTGATTAGTGTGATATGTGCTCTGCACGTACCATTATTTCAGCAGCGCAATAATTTCATATGGATTCTTTTATTCATTCAAGAATGTTACTTCATTGCTTTAAGGCACTTTGAGCTGTATTACTTGTTCTGGTGAATAGTTCCTGTTATTTTGAATAGAGACACGTTTAGTTTGGCAAACAATTTTGAAACAGTCGCCTTCCTGCAAATGCAGCATTCCACATTTTTAGTCGTAACAGCTTCATATCAAAGCATCTTTCTCCCACAGTAGCAAGATGACCGCATAAAGGCTGCCATAAATCCTCACCTTTCTCATACGTTACAGGAGTCAACTTAGGCCCATACGCACGTCTGTGGCTCAGGTACTGTGCTCCTCAAATATTTACTCCATGATGCGTCCCTGTTTGCTTAAGTAGAGATTCTGGGTGGAATCCTTCCCTGGCCCTGAAGGACATGGGCAATGGCAAGAAAGTTGGGAGGGTCATGTGAAACAGGCAGTGAGGAGTGTCTTAATGTTGAAACAAAAAAGTCACATTTTCCAATCAAGTGTTGAATGGCGAGATGAGAGCAATGGGAGGCCTGTTTACCTACATTAATATCCTCATTATTACCTCACTACACCTCCTTGATGTGTAGTTTCCCATTGTCCCTCCCTCTGAGATTGATAGAGACAAATCCCAACATGAACAAGGGACTCCAGATCACTCCCTCGGGACTTACAACCCAGACAACAGTTGTCAACATCTCTGGACATTTATGGTTTGCTTGCCTTTAGTGTTGTTTTGTTAAATTTTACCCGCTGTATTGTAATATCTTATCAAAGGCTGATGTAAGTATCAATAGCCCCAAAAAGACCTCTTGCTTCGTGATGGCTTGTTCATTTATAGCTTGCTACTTGTTAAAAGATCATCTGCAATTATTTCAATTACGTAACTGGCCTGGGCCATGTTTTAGGACAAAAAAAAACCTGCAGATGTTGGAGTCCAAGGTAGACAGGCTTGAGGCTGGAAGAAACACAGCAAGCCAAGCAGCATCAGGAGGTGGAGAAATTGATGTTTCAGTTATAACGTGTTTGAGTTGTTAACTCTGACATATTCCCAGACCTGGCGTCAGCTGTGCCAGCTTTACTGGTTCAGAGTTTATGTTGAGCTTTCCATATGCTCGGAAGATGCTGGTAGAGGTGGGGTTTGTTCTGCAGGTTCCCATTGCTGGACTTTCCTTTTGCTCTGATCCATTTTTTACAGACACTCTGCTTAAGGCTGCTTCTCAGTTGTTGTTCTTATTTTTCATCTCCCTTTGGCTCATTGCTGGCTTTCCCCTTTGGTTCTTTCTCACCACTGCTTTCCTTCTCCCACTGGATGTGTCACTTGCTAAAACAATCACCACTTCTATCATCTGTTACTATGGTCAAGGGTCTTTGAAGAAACTGATTTCTTGGCAAAGTCTAGGTATAGATGAGGTTACCTTTTCATTTCACATACTATGCTCACTTACATTACTGAGCTGAGCACAATGGTGTACACAGAGCCAACTCTCTCCAAATTATTCTGCCATGGTTACTAAAACATACAATATCCTGCACTTCAATATCAGGGCACAGTGTATAAAAGTAAAGAGGTTATGTTGGATTGGTTCGACTTAGGCTGGACAAATTGCATCCAGCTTTTCTGCCACATTGGAGGAAAGAAGAGAAGGAATTGGAAAGAGTGCAGAAAATGTAAATGAAAAATGTTCTGGGATGAGAAACTTCTGTTATAAAGGTAGATTTGTTTTCATTCATTCATGGATGCGACTGTTGCTGGCTGGGCCAGCATTTATTGCTCATTCTTTGAGAAAGTGATAGTGAGCTGCTTTCTGGAAACCATTTGCTGGACCCAGAAGGATGTAAGGGAGAGAGTTCCAGGATTTTGTCCTAATGACAGTGAAGGAATGGTGATATATTTCCAGGTCAGGGTGGTGATTGATTTGGCAGAGAACTTGCAGGTGATGTACTTCAATATATCTTTTGACCTTGTCCTTCTAGATGGAAGTGGTCGTGGGTTTGGAAGTTTTGAGGATCTTTGGTGAATTCCTGCAGTGAATCTTGAAGATAGTACACACTGCTGCAACTAAGCATTGGTTGTAGAGGGAATGGATGTTTGTGAATGTGGTGCCAATCAAGAGAGCTGTTTTGTCCCAGATGGACTCAAGCTTCTTGAGTGTTGTTGGATCCAGGCAGATGGGAAGTATTCCATCACTGTCCTGATTTGTGCCTTGTAGAAGGGGGACTGGCTTTGGGCAGTTGAGAGATGTGTTATTTGCCTCAGTATTCCTAGCCTCTGACCTGCTCTTGTAGCCACTGTATATATATGGTGAGTCCAGTCCAGTTCTGGTAAATGGTAACCCCCAGGATGTAGAAAGTGGGATATTCAGTGATGGTAATGCTATTAACTGTCAAGGAGTGGTGGTTAGATTGTCTGTTATTGGAGATAGTCATTACCTAGCATTTGTGTGGTATGAATTTACTTGTCACTTGTCAGTCCAAGTCATTGACTCGGTCTTGCTGTATTTGGACATAGACTTCTTTAGTAGCTGAGGAGTCAGGAATAGTGCTGAACATTGTGAAATCATTGGCAAACATCTCCACTTCTGATCTAATGACGGATGGAAAGTAATTCATGCAGGAGATGAATTGGTTGTACCAAGGATAGGTTGGAACTGTTTCCTTTGGCAAAACTGAAGACAAAGAGGAGATTTAATGGACTTATTCCAAATTCAGAGTGGTTTCGACAAAGTAGATGGTGAAAAACCATTCCCAGCTGTAAAATGTTGAGACTGAGGGGTCATAAACTTCAGGGAATTATCAAAGGTAACAATGAGAGAAAAAAAAACTATCATGCAATGAATGGTAAGGATCTGGCCATACACTACTTGAGAGTGTGGTAGAGGCAGGTTGAATCGATATGTTCAAAAGGAAATTCAACTATGACTCAAAAAAGAAGAATGTGCAGGGTTAAGAGAAGAAGTCACTTAGAGAATGACACCAAGTGAATTGCTCATTCAGTGAACTGGTATATATCACCAAAGGGCCAAATGGCCTCCCCTTGCATTGTAGCAATTCTGTGATATTGTGCTCATTGCTGCTGATAAAGGCTAATTATTTACACATAATATTAACCTTTTCCTTTCTAAGAAATGACACATGCACAAGTGCCAGAAAATGACTGTCTCCAAAGAATAGAATCTATCCACTTCTCCTTGACATTCAATACCATCACCATTGTCCATCACCAACAGCCACCATTGGCCAGAAACATAACAGGATCAGCCACATAACTCTGTGCCTCCAAAAAAAGGACAAACCCTGGCTAGTCCATGGTGAGTGACTTCGCAAACCCTTTTCACTGTCTACTAGTCACAATGTAGTCGTGAGGTGGAATACCTCCCACTTGCCCAAATAAGTACAGCACCAGAAACACTTAAGGAACATGGCACCATCCAAGATAAAGTTTCCTTCATGATTGGAATCCCAATCCGAATCCCAATTCTTCACCCTTTCCACCACTGACAAACAGTTGCAACAATATGTACAACCTATAAGGTGTGCTACATACAACCTAAAAGGTGTGTTACATAATACCTATAATGTGTGCTACATACATGCTATAAGGTGCTACATACAACTTATAAGATGTACTACAGCAGCTCACTAATGTCTCTTCGACATCATTTCCCAAACTTCCCTGCCTAGAAGAAGCAAGCCAACAAGTATGTGGGACCACCACTACCTGCACATGGTCCTGAGTTAGAAATACATTGCCATTGCTTCAAGATTCCCCAGTCAAAAAGCTGAACACTATCTCTCTAATAGCATAACATGAACATCTTCACTAGATAGACTTCAAGAGCTGAAGAAGGCAGCTCAACATCACCCTCGCAAGGCCTATGGCAGATGGACAATAAATCCTAACCTTGCCGGTAAAGTCCACATCCCAAGAAATGATTTAAAAAATAAAAATCCTGGCACATGTCCTAAAGGGCTAACGCTGGAGAAGGTAACAGTAGTTTTTCCCCCACTACTTTCTCAAGCTCAGTCTGAGCCAAATGCCTAATGGACGTTAATGTGACGAGGATTTCAGGAGAGTTATAAATAGCATTTCTTCAATTACCCTTTACACCTATTTTATGTTATAAATGTTATTAATTATCAGATTTAATTAAAATAATTGCTATGTTTCACTATTTCATGTAAAAACAATGCACAGCCATGGTCTTGTTTCTGTGCATGTGAGTCAAAGGCAGGAGCAATTAATAGAAATTGCATACTGCAACACAGAGACGTTTGCCTGGTCCACGGGCTTTAAGTACAATTCCAGCTTTGTTATATCGACAAGGAAGGCTTGTGAGAATTATGCCAGTGTGAAATCCTATCCAGTGTCTGCTCATATTTTGGCTCCAGCATTGTTTTTCTGTTTGTTTTCCTTTTAGTCAAGAATCAATCTCAATATCTTAGTTCTTTCAATGACAATAATTGGGCGACTCTTGTGGGGCCGTGCAGAAGGGAATTGTGAAGAGACTGCTACTTATGTTCTCACTGCGGCTGGCCAGTGCCAACATTTTTGAAATTCATCTGCTTCAGCAGTGAAAGGTGGAGAGGAAATAGCTTTCCTAGGTACCAGCATCCCCAGATCAAACCAACAATCAAACCTGCTGACATATGATGGATGAAGCAGTGAGTTTAGGGCCATTGGACAACTGTGATGTGGTTGCCCCAGCCCCCTTTTTTGCCCATTCTGGAGAGAAAGTTGGAGCACATACAATTGCCACCCTCTCCCCTTGAAACAAACATCTTTGTTTTCAGACTACAAAGATGGAAATCATTACAAAAGGACGGAAGACTCCCCGAACAATGGAACCAATACCTTATGAAAGGTGATACTGCAGAAAGGGGAGCATCCAGATCAATTGTTGCTAGTCCTAAAGTCTCACTGTGAAGTCATTCTATTTCACCTTCACGTTGGGCAGCACGGAGGCACAGTGGTTAGCACTGCTGCCTCACAGCACCAGAGACCCGGGTTCAATTCCCACCTCAGGCGACTGACTGTGTGGAGTTTGCACATTCTCCCCGTGTCTGCGTGGGTTTCCTCCGGGTGCTCCGGTTTCCTCCCACAGTCCAAAGATGTGCAGGTTAGGTGAATTGGCCATGCTAAATTGCCCATAGTATTAGGTAAGGGGTAAATGTAGGGGTATGGGTGGGTTACGCTTCGGCGGGTCGGTGTGGACTTGTTGGGCCGAAGGGCCTGTTTCCACACTGTAATGTAATCTAAAAAAAATCTAATCATTTCGAACAATGTGCTTTTTTTGAACTCCTGACGATGCAGAATCCCTTCCATCGGGTTTGATGTTGTTAGACAGCTTTCATTCTGCCTGTAACTTACGCCAGCAAAGTCTGAATCAGTGAGAGGGGCATTCTGTGAACAACTGTGCTCAGTAAGCTGGATTGACAGTTCTGCTGCCAAACAGAATTGATGCTCATGGTTTATGGACTTATGGAAGTACAGAGTGATGATGCAGTTTGTTAAAAAACATCCTCACTCTGCACCTCTAGAGAAGGCAACACTTAATGATCACAAACCGTGTCGCGCGCTTCAAAATGAATAAAAATCACATTCAGAGCTCAGCTGTGAGGCCACTCATAGTTGAGTAGCCTGTGAGTGTTCAATGTAGAGCTTTTGCAGATGAACAAAGGGCAGTTTGACAAAAATAAAGGGCAAATAATACCCCAGAACCAAATCTCAGCTAAGATAATTTTGACAAAATAAAATTGTGCTCAGAGTTCAGACTTGACGGCCCAGTGACAAACTTCATTGTGTATAAAATGTGGTGAAATCCACTGTGATCCCAGTGTTAGCTTTGGGGTTCTTAGTTCTCAAATAGGAGTCATGGGCTTAAGCCCCATTGTAGCTGTCGGGCAAGTTTGTAATTACTGTTGCTGTGCTGAGGTTTGACACAGGACAGGATGTAGGGC
The DNA here is from genome assembly GCF_004010195.1 of Chiloscyllium plagiosum. Classification (NCBI taxonomy): domain Eukaryota; kingdom Metazoa; phylum Chordata; class Chondrichthyes; order Orectolobiformes; family Hemiscylliidae; genus Chiloscyllium; species Chiloscyllium plagiosum. The sequence continues at coordinate 10,581,189 of NC_057728.1, forward strand.
GGTGCAGTCAGTGAGGGATTTTAATTTACATTTGGCTGCTTGACATATCTTATCCCAGATAGAAAGTCTGGCTGTCTGGCTAAAATTTGAAAGTCATTTCAAGCTACATAAGCAGCCAGTGTGGCATGTGAATTGTTCATGGCTGCTCTTGCAAAGCAACATTTTAATCTTTGCTCCAAATATGCAGTTAGTCTGATGCTTGATACTCGCTTGCCTAACACCTAAAACATACTCCCACTTCTATTTAGTTCAGGTCACTGACCTTGATCAAAATGGCCTCCTCTGCCTCCACCTCAACACAGACTTCTATCATGCATGTTCATAAGTGAGCAGTTATCGATACATGTTAAAGAAAAGTTCCTGCTCTTCTTTATGATCCAGGTCCCTTCCTCACCTGAAGACCTAATGCCATCTCTAAGAGACCCCACCCTGTTCCCAGTAATGGCCTGAACTGCTATGTTGGAGCCCCAATGTCCAAGGAAGCAGGAACTCCTGAGTTTGGGAATCTCAGGACGTGGTTTTACCTCTCTCAGGATTGCTGGCTTATAAGGTGCAGACAAGCAAATATTTCGGAAGTCAAAAATTCCTAAAAGGACAAGAGATGTGGCAAAAAATGTACATTGTCATATTTTAGAATGTTCTGATAGTAGCCTGCTCAAGATATGATGGCACAATACCTTGCCTCTAACAAAGTTAAAAATCATACAACACCAGGTTATAGTCAAACAGGTTTAATTGGAAGCACACTGGCTTTCGGAGCGACGCTCCTTCATCAGGTGATTATGTCGATATGTGCAATCTTCTTGGAGATCCTCTCCACTTCACAATCACCTGATGAAGGAGCGTCGCTCTGAAAGCTAGTGTGCTTCCAATTAAACCTGTTGGACGATAACCTGGTGTTGTGTGATTTTTAACTTTGTATACCCCAGTCCAACACCGGCATCATTGCCTCTAACAAGGCATTGTCTCTAACAATGAAGAGTTTGAAGGCTCCACAGGATTTAACAGTTAAAATATTGTATTTTGGTATAAATTATTTTAATACAGCTAGCCTCTACAAGAAGGTATCTTTATTGAGATTAATTCATGAGGTAGACAGACAATGTTCCTTTATGAAGCTTGCAAATGACTTTCAAAATTTAACATTCCTTTATGCAAAACATGCTAAAGCTCTCACTTTGCCTCCTCGTAAATATTTGATTCGGAATATTTTTGGTAACTTTCTGAGAATGACATGCATTGTCAGATATTAATTCCTAAGGAATTTCAACCAGCTGCATTTTTGTATGATGTGGAAAGTAATAGGTATATCTGAGAAAATTAGATGCAATGAGGAATGTTTCTGATTCTAAATTTGGTGGAACTGTTCTTCCATCTAAGAAATACTCTAATATGGTTTTATTTTTTTTGTGTGGGGTGGGCTTGAGTGCATATGGATGGCATTTGTTCTATTTATACAGCTGCATTGCCCAAAATCGTGTTGCTAAAACCAGTGCTCCTTAGAAGATTCAGAAAGAAAGTTAGAATCTCCAGTTTCCGTATGTTATGAGACGGAGTTTGCCGAATTGTATGGAGGAATTGACTGCTGCTTTATTTCTGTGATGTTCTTGCTGAAGCCTGGGATAATCGTGCAATCATTGAATGTAGCAGCATTGGAAAGTGGAACCATTGTGTTTGCCTATTTCATTCAGGAAATGTTGCTGGGTTAGGCCAACATTTATGCCCAGCCCCACCTCCCTATTCAAGAAGGTAGTGGTGCTCCCACAATGCTCTTCACTAGACGGTTCCAATGTTACAACTCAGTGGCAATCATGGGTGGCAATTTCCCCTATTTGGTTTAAGTGACATTCACGGCACCCAGTCTGCCATGACCTGGAGCAACTTTTCTCGTGCAACCTTCTGCTCTTCACCTCTTTAATTTTGCACCCGCGCTCCTGGGCACCTTTTTTGGTGACTTGCATGGCTGCAGAGATAGAAGTGCTCACTGGTGCTGTCATCTTCTGGCCTTAAGCTCTGGTGCCAAATTGAAATCTTGAATGCTTTCTTGTTGGCGATGGTTATGGCCTTGTACTGTGCATCTATTGTCTGCGTCCTTCTAGATGGTAGAGCTTGTGAGTTTGTAAGGTGCTGTCAAAGGAGCCTCAGCAGGATACCACAGTATACCTTGTAGCTGCTGCTTGTCGATCCTGGCTGTTGTGTGCCAGTAGTGAAGGGAGAAAATATTGAAGATGGTGAATGGGGTGGGGGGGGGGGGGGTGCAGTCAAGCTGCCTGTGTTGCTCTGGGCAGTGTCCATTTCTTGAGAGTTCTTGGAACTTTTTCTTTCTTTATTCTTTATTCATTTGTGGGATGTGGATGTCACTGGCTGGGCCAACATTTTATTTCCTGTCCCTAGTTGCCCTTGAGAAGGTGGTGGTGAGCTGCCTTCTTGAACTGCTGCAGTCCACCTGCTGTGAGTTGACCCATAATGCCGTTAGGAAGGGCGTTCCAGGATTTTGACCCAGCGACAGTGAAGGAACAGTGATATATTTCCAAGTCAGGATGGTGAGTGACTTGGAGGGGAACATGTAGGTGGTGGCATTCCCATATATATGCTGCCCTTGTCCTTCTATATGGAAGTGGCCTTGGGTTTGGAAGGTGCTGCCTGAGGATCTTTGGTGAATTTCTGCCGTGCATCTTGTAGGTAGTACACACTGCTGCTACTGACCTTCGGTGGCGGAGGGAGAGGATGCTTATGGATGTTGTGATAATAAGTGGGCTCCTTTGTCTTGGATAGTATCAAGCTTCTTGAGTGTTGTGAGGGCTGCATTCATCAAGGCAAGCTGTACTCATTCAAGTCAATGGAGAGTCACAATTGTAACTGTACTAGAATAACTTAGCTAGGGATGTGGCTAATTCTGGAGCACAAATCTTCAGAATATTGTCAGAGACCATAGACTTTGAAGTTTCCAGTGCCTTCAGCCATATGGTGGTCTTGTGGCTAGGATTCGGAGCTTTCAGTGCTATGGTTTGATTCCTGGTCTGGGAATCAGATTGAGGGCAATACAGTGGCTCAGTGGTTAGCACTGCTGCCTCACAGCACCAGGGATCCGAGTTTGATTCTGACCTCGGGCGACTGTCTGTGTGCAGTTTGCACATTCTCCCCGTGTCTGTGCGGGTTTCCTCTGGGTGCTCTGGTTTCTTCCTACAATCCAAAGATGTGCAGGTTAGGTGAATTGGCCATGCTGAATTGCCCCACAGTGTTCAGGGGTGTATAAGTTCGGTGCATTAGTCAGGGGTAAATGTAGAGTAACAGGATAGGGAAATGGGTCGGAGGGTCGGTGTGGACTTGCCTGTGTCCACACTGTAGGGATTCTATAAATGTCTTGATATTTTGTGGAGAGATTTTGAATTTGCATCTGTGATTCTGGAGACCTCAGGAAAAGGCTGAACTTGATGGCCAATGTTGGCTGGAGAATATTGCAACTGCTTCAGTCTTAGTTTTGCATTGAAGTGCTGGGCTCCTTATCATTGAAGATGGGGATATTTGGGGATCTGTCTCCTTCATTAAGTTATTTAATTGTCCTTTCATGATTGCATGTGGCAGGACTGCAGTGCTTAGATCTGATGCATTGCTTGTGCTATGTAAATATTTCCATGTTTTATTTCACCAGGTTGCCACATCACACTTAGGTAATGCTACTGGTATGTTCTCCTACACCCTTTACTGAATTAAGATTGATCTCCTGGCTCAGTGATAATGGTAGCGTGGGAAATATGTGTCAGGCCATGAAGTTGTAGGTTGTGGTGGAATGCAGTTCTGCTGCTTCTGATGGCCTACTTCGATGCCCGACCGTGAGTTGTTAGATCACTTCATAATCTATGCCATTTACCACAGTGGTAGTGCCACATGACGTGATGGAGGATATTCTCAATGTCACGTTGAAACTCTGTTTCTAGAAGAATTGTGGGAGGGATCAATTACAAGGGGACACAGTTTCAAGGTGTGGGGTGTGAGGGGGGATGTTTAAAAGAGCTGTGCAAGGCAAGCTTTTTACACAAAGGGTGGGGAGTGCCTGGGACGTGCTGCCACAGGAGGGGGTGGATGCAGACACAATAGTAGCATTCAAGAAGCGCCTAGATGAATACATGAATAGGAAGGGAATAGAGGGATACAGATCCTGTCAGGGACGGGCTTGGAAATGGAAGAGCTTGGAAAGTCAAAAAGCCTGTTCCTGTGCTATAATGTTCTTTATTCTTCTTTGTTCTTTATAGCCTTGGCCTATTCCAGGGAATCATTTGAATGCTTTGCATGAGGGAGGACCAGAATATAGGAGGTAATGATCCAGGATGTGTCACATCCTAGAGAACAGACCAGGCATTGTTTGGCCAATTTGCATAGATCACTACTTCTATTGTTGCAAATAAATGTTTTCATAAGATGTTGAAGTGCAGGAATCAAAGTAACAGGACAAAGATGTTCAGGTAAGAGTCACGGACATTAGGACAGAAAACTTCAAAACACTTCGATCCATCAAAGAGAACAGGGGGAGCTGAGTGCACAAAAGCCCAGCATCTGAAAACTGCATAGTTTAAGCTGGAACATAGGAGAGGGAATGTGGACTGGACTCATGGAGGGTAACACTGAGGAGTTTGAATTTGTCTAAGATCGAGGCAAAGAGCTAGTGGCTGCTTTGAGGAAAAAAAAAAGAGTTTAAAATTAAATAGGGAAGGTTCATCCTTGAAATGTTCTACTCAACTCTATAACTACAGTGGACAAGTAGTCAACATTGTCCCTGTCAATGCAGAACAATGGCAATTACTGCTCTCTGAAGAATGTAAGGATTAAAAATATTCACTGGATCGATTAAATTGGTGGCATTATTCAGCAACAACCTCATTCACTGAACATGTCCTGCGTTCATTCCCATATTCTGCCCAAATTCTGCCCTTTCTAGAAACTGGCATGGGAGAGAATATTTTGTCTCTGCATTGATTGTATAATAATGGCCAACAATGTCAGAGTTGCCATGTAACACTCAGCAGTTGACATTGAAGGCAGGACCAAACTGGTTGACTGGAAATTTTAATTTTCTCTTTCATTTGTTGATTTGTCAGGATGAACACAATTGACAGCTGAGGTCCTCAGATATCTCATCCACGCGGTCATCCTTCACGTTTGAGGTGGAATAATGGATCCCTAGCTGCAGCTTAACTGAATTCAGCAAAATCAATGGGACATCGAACTTCGAATGTGTTGGTCTGCATGGTTTAACGTTACAAGAGACAGCACTTTTAACCGTTCATCACAGTAGAACAAGAGATCTGCATTGGCATCCTCAATGCAAATATTCGACATGTCAGGAAATTGTGCACTTACCCCATGGTCTTTCATGCTTTAAAATTAATGGTTGGAAAATCATGTAATTTCCTGGTAAACACTCTGAGTCTGTTCTGGGAGCCTTGAAAGGGAAAGTGTCTCTATTTATACTTGGTTTTAATATTTTTTATTGACCCTTGGAACTTTGAAAACTAAATACCATTTGGACTGTAATGGCCTCAACTAAATGAAAGGGATAAGTATGATGAATGTGCAAAGGGTTGACACCAAAGAGTGTTTCCTCAATATCTTTTCAGCATTTGACCATTACATGCCAGGAAACAGGAAGAAATATGTTCAGCACGTACTCTTGAGACCCCACAGCGAAGGATAATTTGCAGTACAACATTGATCCTTAAGTTTCATGAATTACTTGAATTTAAAAGTAAATGATTCCATTAAACAATTGCGGTTAATGTTAAATCTTGGAAAACGAAAGTATGGAAACAATTTTGGACATGTACAAGGCCTTAGTTAAGACTGAGTTTGGAACACTGAGAATATAATTTTCATCACTCTGTTATATAGAGGATATAATGTGATGGGAAATGTACAGTGGAAATTAAAACAGGAAGAAAGAATGTACGTTTGTATAACATCATTTACAGTCTTCAAATGTCCAAAATATTTCACAACCAATGAGTTGTGGATCCAATCACTGGTAGGCAATCTGGATATTACCAGGGAGGAAGGCTTATGGTCTGGTTGAGGTACAAAAACTTACTTCTGCAGAATTAAGAGATGTAACGGTTGTCCTGATGGAGATGTTCAAAATAACAAAATGTTTGGAGATAGTAAGCGATGACTGGTTGTTTCTATTCTGACTTTGCCATGTCTCAGGTTATCTGGAATGTTCATCCTTGCCTTGGTTGTTCTATCGTATAGACCCTATTATTCTAACACATTCCTGGCTGGTCTTCCACAATCCATAAACTTGAGGTCTACTGCCCAGGTCATAAGTTGCGGCAAGTTCTTTTCCCATCTCACCCCTGTGCTGGCTGACTTACTTAGTCTCTTGGTTGAGGTGAATAAAGGTCAGCCCATTACCCAGAGGCTTTATCCATGTATTCTAGATTGCTTAGCCAGGGATAACAACCTCTCAGCATCTACACTGCCAAGTCCATTCAGAATTTGCTCGTTTCAATGAGTTCACTTCTCGTTCTTATACAGAGCTATTTTCCTGGTTTCTAATCTTGGCAGAATTTCCCAGAATCTAGCCCAGAGTAACTCCACCTGTACTGTACTCACCTCCAATGATGATATAAAATGTAAAAAAAAATCTAGTTTTAAAATCACATCAACAAACTTAAAATCCCTTGAACATTGAAAGAAAAACTGTTAAAAATGAGTTGAGATACTATAAAAAAGTCACCTGAGCTGAAAATGGCCAACTCTCAGGAATGTACAATGGAGTATCTAACAGTGGGGACCCACTACACATTTGGAATGTCAAAAGAGTTGTCAGCTGGACAGTAATATTCATCTTCTAGAACATAGAGCTGACGTGAAATTTACTACACAAGGAGGAGGATTGAAAGCTCCTTACCTACATCAAAGGAGAACAGGGGAACTCTAAGAACAGGCCATAAAAATCCTTTATAAGAGATGGATTGCAATCACTGGGGGCCAACAGAGAGGTTTTCGACCAAAAGGAAACTATCATGGATAGATCCTTGAAGGGAAGCTATTATCTCTTTTCCTCCCTGGAAACATTGGCACCCAGTTCCCAGAGAAAAAGCTACAGAGAAAACTGATTGAGGAACCAAAGGCTTTTTGGCTCAGTCTGACTTGCCTGCAACATCTTCCCTCACTCTCCATCACCCCTCAATACCGACACCACTAACTCTGCATGTCCTCTGCACTGCCTATTCCCTCACCCAGGGCACATTCCCTGTCCCTGCACCCACAGTGATGCTGTGCCACCCACTTGCAGCTCCCTCAATATCTGCCTCGCTCTTATTCCAGGAGGAAAAGAGGGCAAGAAGAGTCGAGAGGGTAGTGTATTACCCATCATTCAGTTCCTCACCCTTTATGAGGACAAGTAACACCTTTATTTTTTCACTTGAGGCGAACACCCTAGTCTGGAAGAGGTTGCAGAAATGGTGGGAGTAACAATTGGGGCAAAGCTGGGAGAGGAGGCAGCAGAGGCAGAAGTGGAAGCCGAGGTGGCAACAATAGCAACGAGTTCTGAGGCACTAGAGAAAGCAGAAGGGGAGGAGCAAGTTGAGTTAAAGCATGAGGTTAAGAATGAGTTGGAGCAGGAGGCCAAGGCAGGTGAGGAGGTGGAGAAGGAGCGGGAGTAGGTTGAGGCGACTGAGGAGGGAGGGATCAAGACACTGTGCAGGCAGGAGGCCAAGGCAAATGAGGAGCAGGAGAAAATCGAGGCAAAGTAGGAGTAGGAGGTTATAGCAGCAATGGAGCAGGAGGAGGAGGATAAAGCAGCAGAATAGGAGGAGAGGAACCAGAGCAGAATGGTCAAAATGATGCAGGAGGAGGTCAAGGCAGCTGTGGAGGAGAAAGTGAAATTGTGAAATCACTGAAAGTTAGAGAGAACAATTGTGTGACTAGAAAAGTGATATAAACACAACCTTCAAAACTATTCGACGAGCTCTCATCAATTGAGTTGTCAGCTGTAGTAAGGACTAAAGTGTTCTCATCCACTGTCCTTGCAGAAAGCCAGTCATGAACACATTAATCCTGAAATGGGGCTGGTTTAGAATTTTCATTCCTTCTCGCAACCTAGCTCATAAGGTGCTGATTCACTGCTTCCATGAAAGCATTGGCTGAATGATCAGCCCTAGCTTATGATTGTAACTGAGAAATAAAAGTCAGTTTCCGAGAAAAGCTGAGTTTTCTGTTTCCAGCCCTTGAGCTTCTGCTGTCTGATCCTTTAGAAGTCTTACTGCTCAGTATGTTCCAGAAGCTATAGGGAACACCGCAGCATTTGGAGGTGGTTACCCTGCATCGTACACCAGTCCAGCTGCCTCCTCTTCCCTTCTGAGCCACTACAGCAAAACCTGGGGAGGTCATCTTTCAGCAAAACCGACTTGAGGGGCTTTGCATTAATAACAAATTGCAGATTGCAGGGTTCTAATTGCATGATAGAAGGAATTCCCTGACAAAGACCAAGAATCTTGCATTGGGAGGGGATGAAGACAGATGGGAGGGTCATTCTCTTCTGTGAAATTTGATAAGGTTCCACATGGTAGACTGTTGGAGAAAATGCAGAGGCATGGAATTGAGGGTGATTTAGCAGTTTGGATTAGAAACTGGCTTTCTGAAATAAGATAACGAGTGGTGGTTGATGGAAAGTATTCAGCCAGTTACTAGTGGTATGCCACAAGGATCTGTTTTGGGACCACTGCTGTTTCTCATTTTTATGAATGATTTAGACGCAGGCATAGGTGGATGGATTAATAAATTTGCAGATGACACTAATGTCGATGGAGTAGTGGACAGTTTGGAAGAATGTTACAGGTTGCAGGGGGACTTGGATAAACTGCAGAATTGGGCTGAGAGGTGGCAAATGGAGTTCAATGCAACTAAATGTGAGATGATGCGCTGTGGGAAGAATAACAGGAAGGCAGAGCACTGGGTCAATGGAAAGATTCTTGGTAGTGTGGATGTGCCGAGGAATCTTGGAGTCCATGTACATTGATCCCTGAAAGTTGCCACCCAGGTTGATAATGCTGTTAAGAAGGCATATGGTGTATTAGGTTTCATTGGTAGAGGGATTGAGTTCCAGAGCCGCAATATCATGCTGCAACTATACAAAATGCTAGTGCGGCCATACTTGGAATATTGCGTACAGTTCTGGTTGCCATATTTCGGGAAGGATATGGAAGCATTGGAAAAGGTGCAGAGGAGAATTACTTGGATGTTGCCTGGTCTGGAGGGAAGGTCTTATGAGGAAAGGCTGAGAGACTTGAATCTGTTCCCATTGGAAAGCAGAAGGCTAAGAGGGGATTTGATAGAAACGTACAAGATGATCAGAGGATTAGATAGGGTAGACAGTGAAAGTCTTTTTCCTAGGATGATGACTTGTATGAGGAGGCATAACTACAAATTGAGGGGTGATAGATTGAAGATAGATGTCAGAGGCAGGTTCTTCACTCAGAGTATGGTAAGGGTGTCAAATGCCCTACCTGCCAATGTAGTCAACTCAGCCACATTAGGGAGATTTAAACAATCCCTGAATAAGCATGTCAATGATGATGGGATAGAGTAGGGGGACGAACTGAGAATAGTTCTCAGGTTGGCGCAACATGGAGGGCTGAAGGGCCTGTTCTGCGCTGCATTGTTCTATGTTTTATGTTCTAAATCACTGCTGCATTTCTGAGTGGGCATCTGAAAGTTGGGTGAGGTCACTTCCCCTCATTTGCAGAGCCAGGACAAATAGATGAACATATATCTTAAAACCAGGCAACTAGCCATATGTACTCTGCCAAATAACACAAATTCAGTGTTCTAGAAACTGCCCACGCTGGAGCTTAAATCTCACAGTTCACCCTACTGTTGAAACTCATAACTCTCACCCACACAACTATAGGTTTGCATAGTACAAATATTCCTATAATTCACTGCCAGCAATAACCCCTTGAATGGGTTAGACCATGTCTCCTGTAGCTCGCACATCATTCTCCAACCCGCACAAGAAATGTGGCAATGAGAGACCGATGTAAAGGGAATTTGCTACAATAACAAAGTACTCTGGATGAATTTAAGGTAGTAATCTGATTCTTACTTCTTGCTGGTTTTAACAGCATCTGCACCCTGGTTTAGCTCAGTGCCTGGTATTATCCATCATTCACTGTACAATCCAGTGAGACAGATGTGAGGGTTTTCAGTCAAAGCTTCATCAAACCTTACTGCAAAGACGACTAAAGTTTCACCGCATTCATAATTCTTCAATTTTGGTTTCTCTTTTGGGGGTGTAGTTTTACCTTAAAGGATTTAAATGCAGTCAAACTATATTATGGAGAGCCGCAGGAAATTTGTGCATTACCATTCCTGATTGCAGGAGTTTGGGGTCGGGGTGGGATGAGGAGGGAATCAATGGGAACCCACCTTGCTAATGCTTCAGTGTTGCTTTCGGCCTCCCTGCTTTGAGCTGAAGCCCACATCTGATTCCAGTTTACTAATGGGGAACTGTGCCTGTGCTGAGAGGCAGCTAACCAGAACTTTGATGGCACAAGGCCGTCTCTGTGAGGGCCAAGAGAATGGGAGGTGTGCAGCTTAATGTGTAAGGCTTGAAATTGATAACAGGCACCATTGAGCTGCCCTTCCAAGTGGTTGTTGTCAGCAAACTCGCGATGCTAAGAAATGTGCCTTGGCGGATGCTCAGATTCCACTGAAGGAAAACATTTGGGCCACCGTCCAGAAATAATTTTCACTGTCTGAGCTGGAATCTTGAAGCTTCTCACATACCTTTTTAATGAGAGAGTCACTTTCTGTGGTGACTTGTCCTGTTCCATTCTATGAAATTATATTGCTTGTCTTCATTGCCTCTGTTTTCAGTTCGGCGAAACCATGTTAGGATTCCGAACCATTGTAGTGTTGATCAGAGACATTCACCCACACCTTGCCATGGGAAAACCCATTCCTCCCTTTCTACCATTGTATAAACTTTTCACCCAGTACCATGAGAATCTGCTGCTTTGCCCAATGACTATTCCTAATGCGCAAAACTGACAGGCTCCTCAGTGTGGAAGACATCACAACACTTTGCCGCAGCCAGACTTCCTGCATGAATCCCTGGAGGGGGAATGTTGTAGTTTAGCTTTCAGGGGTATACAGAGATGATACAGATGTTATCTCTCAATGTCTGCAAAACTAAAAAATTGTTCATTGACTTCAGGAAGAAAGGAGGATGACATGCCCAACGGAGCTGAGGTGGACAGGGTTGAGTACGCTAAGTTCCTAGGAGTGACGATAATCCGTCCTGGACCTCTCATGTAGGTGTGACAGTCAAGAGGGCACAACAACGCCTCTCCTTCCTCAGGAAGCTTAGGAAATTCAGCATGCCCATAAGGCCCCTCACCAACTGTAACAGATGCACCACAGAAAGCATTCTATCTAGGTGCATAACGCCTTGGTACAGAAACTGCTCGGCCAAGGACCGGGAGAAACTACAGAAAGTTGTATACACAGCCCAGACCATCGGAAGCCCAGACCATCGGACTCCATCTACACTTCCAAAATCATCAAAAGCCCCTCCCAGTCAGGTAAAACTCTCTTCCAACCTCTTCCATCAGGCAGAAGATACAGAAGCTTTAACACATGCACTGAAGGTTCAAGAACAGTTTCTTTCCTGCTGTTAGTAGACTGCTGAATTGACCTCTCTAATTTCAAATTGGATGTTAACCTTGCTTTTGTGCACCTCCTGTGTGGTTGTAACCTTGTATGTCTCACTGTGTCCAGGCATCCTATGATCTGTGTGCCCTTGTTTGTTATTAACTGCCTGTACTGCTCGCAAAACAAAACTGTTCACTGTACTTAGGTACATGTGACAACAATAAAGCAAATCAAATCAGTAATACAATGCAGGTTTTGTGGGTGGTAGGAATTTTACTCAACAATTTAAAGTGTCTGCTCTCATGCTTACAACTACTTACCTGCAGTTTGGTTTCTCTTTCTAAGTAGCTACCCCCGGGCTTAACTAATTACAGAGAACAAACTCATATCAATTGAGCTATTTCTTTGAGTTCAACTTGCTCATTTTCTCTGAGTGCTGAAATAGTTCTGTGGTCAATGATGAACTTGGCCGGTGACAAACGGTGTCCCGCAGGGTTCAGTGTTGGGGCCGCAGCTGTTCACATTATATATTAATGATCTGGATGAAGGGACTGGGGGCATTCTAGCGAAGTTTGCCGACGATACAAAGTTAGGTGGACAGGCAGGTAGTACTGAGGAAGTGGGGAGGCTGCAGAAG
>NC_057728.1:10593521-10617406 GCF_004010195.1 Chiloscyllium plagiosum
AAGAAAGCTAATGCAATGTTGTCAATTATCTCAAGAGGGTTGGAATATGTTGTGCTACTGTTGTGCTACTGAGACTTTATAAAGCTCTGGTTAGGCCCCATTTGGAGTACTGTGTCCAGTTTTGGTCCCCACACCTCAGGAAGGACATACTGGCACTGGAGCGTGTCCAGCGGAGATTCACACGGATGATCCCTGGAATGGTAGGTCTAACATACGAGGAACGGCTGAGGATCCTGGGATTGTATTCATTGGAGTTTAGAAGATTAAGGGGAGATCTAATAGAAACTTACAAGATAATACAGGGATTGGAAAGGGTGGACGCTAGGAAATTGTTTCTGTTAGGCGAGGAGACTAGGACCCGTGGACACATCCTTAGAATTAGAGGGGGTAAATTCAGAACAGAAATGCAGAGACATTTCTTCAGCCAGAGAGGGTGGGCCTGTGGAATTCATTGCCGCAGAGAGCAGTGGAGGCCGGGACGCTAAATGTCTTCAAGGCAGAAATTGATAAATTCTTGATGTCACAAGGAATTAAGGGCTACGGGGAGAATGCGGGTAAGTGGAGTTGAAATGCCCATCAGCCATGATTGAATGGCGGAGTGGACTCGATGGGCCGAATGGCCTTACTTCCGTTCCTATGTCTTATGGTCTTATGAACTTTGCTGAACGCTCTCTTGCTGAATGCCAGGTTGTCTCACAAAATTGTCACTTCATCTTAACTGCATCCAGATGTCCTTCAAGGGCAATATGTGAGAGTTATTCCTGCAGTGTACACATAGCTTCACATATGAGGAACGTTTGGGGACTCTGGGACTATATTTGATGGAGTTTAGAAGGATGAGGTGGGATCTGATTGAAACTTTTGGAACGCTGAATGGTCTGGGACGGAGTGGACATTGGGAAGATGTTTCCATTGGTAGGAGAGACAAGGACCCCAGGGCAAAACCTTAGACTAAAGGGAAGTCATTTTAGAGCAGAGATAAGGAGAAACATCTTCAGCCAGACAGTGGTGAATCTGTGGAATGCATTGCCACAGAAGGCTGGGGAGGCCAGGTCATTGAGTACGTTTAAAACAGAGATAGATAAGTTCTTGATTGCCAAGGGGATCAAAGATTATGGGGAGAAAGCGGGAAAATGGAATTGAAAAACCTATCAACCATGACTGAATGGTGGAGCAACTCAATGGGCTTAATGGCCTAATTTCTGCTCCTATGTCCTATGGTCTTATAGTTCAGGTCTATTTCAGGCCACCCAGCTTGTAGTTACTGCCTCATCTTCTGAGGTATAATAGCTGTCACCAAATCTGCCTTCTACTCTTGCACAAGATTCACGGTCACGTGCAAAATCAATGCAGTCACGTGGGATTCAAGCTTGCAAGTTGCTTATCAGTTGCTAATGCTGACTGTGACAGTAATACTGCAAAGCACATTAACTATTTGGTTGTGTGATCCTGTGAGATACCTGACCTCAAAACTACACAAACGAAGACAATCTGACCACCTTGGCACAGCTAACAATACTCTCAGTGCTGTTGTCGAAAGATTTGTACCAGCATTCACAAGCACAGATTCATGCTAATGCTTCCCATTCTCCAGTAGAGTATTTGCATTCAGTTTCTGACAATAGGCATGACATATAAGAGATTGGTCACTCCCTTTAATGAACGGTGAGACTCCAGCCCCAATTGCATTTCCTGATGCAACTGTTGAGACATCAGGTTTTAAATGTGGTTTGAAAAACGGAAAAACTATCTTCATTTTTAACCTGTCAAATAATGCTTGCTGTACAATATTCTGCTCCCATTGTGTATTCTGGTGCAGTAGCCTCCAAGGATGCTTCCCACTTCGGAAAAGATTTGCAATAAAGTTAACAGTACTAATGAATGATGCCAACTCTTATACATCAGATATGGTTGGACTTGCATGAATAGCTTTGAGGTTGTGCTGTGTCAGAATTACTGCAGTTACTACCACTTTATAACCCAGGCAGTCGATCTCAAGTACCTTTATCCATGTTGAGAGTCAAATTGTGTTTTATAAGTTGATGGAGTAGCATGGATTACTGCTGGTCATGTATTGCTTTGTCCATTCCATGAATAGTGATGTTATTAAGTAGGTTGAGTATACCTTCAGCATCGACATGACTGACAAAACCATCTTTTTAATGAACTAGGTGCTAAAATTAGCCCATAGGACAAACTGTGCTGACTCATACCTTTTGTGTCTAACAGAAGTTGCAAAGTATTACCTCTGCTCTTCCACTGGTACTTAGCAATAGCTTTGTTGGATGTTGAGTTTTGTGAAGACTATGGAGTTACAAAATGATGCCAATTGCTCTTAGATTAGAAGAAATGAATAATTGTCTGGAATAATCATTTTGATGACCATCTTAAGATAGCCCCATACAGCTGCATCTTCCCGTATTTTGGCAAAGTGTCATTTTCATCGAGGACCTCCCTCCGTGAGGCCGAATGAATTTTCTCACATTGCCTTCTCAAACTTGCCTCATTAGCTTCCTCACAATGCCCCTTTCATCCGATGCTAGCCTGATTCCCACACCCCCTGCAGCTGGCAGAATTTCTCACTGCTGGTGCCATCTTGAAAAGGTGCTGTGCACCTCCTCAGTCTGGAGCTGCCCTATACCGGTCTGTGGAATTTGCCCTGGACCTGGCTGAAGAGGAAATTGGTACACTGCTTTGAAGACAGGGACCTGGAGATCTCACTGAACACAGAGGATGGTGGCATGTGCCAACACGAGCAGTAGAGGAGGCCACAACGCCAGACCGTGCCAGCCTGGATGAAGGTCCTACCCTTCAGGATCAGCTGTCTGAAGGATTGCCCAGCATTGTAGGATGAAGGTGACCAGAAGGGTGAATAACACCATCTTCTCTCTGTTACTTCATGTCCAACCTATCTCTGTTACCGCACAGACTTCTCACCAAAGCTTATGGTCTACCACTCTCACTGTTGTAAGCAACACCTTCCCTCACTCCCTCATACCAACTCATTTCTCCCACACCACCATCCTTGCATGACCATTGGACTGCCTTCTTGCTCACTCAGGACACCTCACCAGCCATCCCCCATCTGGGCTAGCACAAGCAGGAGTTCCACGATTTTCAACTCAATCAATCTCTCTCTGTCTCTCAACCAAGGACCAAACAGCTCCCATGATAGGACAGAAAGAGCCAAGACAGCTTGTGGGATGTCCAATACTTGGCTTTTTACCCCCCCCACACAGAGAGGATCCTGACATTGACCGCTCCGAGTGGCTGAGTGACTGTGTCTAAGCCTGACATCGGGGGCTCCCCTTGACTTACTTTGCCCGGAACCCTCCCCACAACTGAAGAGCTCTTGACTTGACCGAAGACTACTCCCCTTAGACTTTGAGCCATGGCCATTTGGTTGAAAGTGTGTTTGCCACATATTCCACTTGCTTATGGTACCAATGTGAGATTGATGTAGCACACTGCCTTACAATAAGATCTCCATACCCATGATACATTACTGCGTCAACCATGACAAGCTTCCTGCTTTTGTGTCTATACTAAAAGGCCTGACCAGACAGGTGTGCTTCTGTTGGCTCTAGCTGAAGGGGCAAAGTGTGAAAAGGTAAGGCAAGGCAGGCATGCTTTGGGCATCCATGAAGGCACTCAATGGGTGAGCACTCTGAATGCAAGTGAGCATCCCTGAAATGTAGCCTAATCCTATCTGTGAGATAGGTGCCTGTCATAGAGTCATACAGCACAGAAATAGACCCTTCAGTCCAACTTGTCTGAGCCAACCCGTCCCAATCTGCCCTAGTCCTATTTGCCAGCACTTGACCAATATCCCTCTAAATCCTTCCTATTCATATACCTATCCAGATGTCTTTTAGATTCCTACAGTGTGGAAACAGCCATTTGGCCCAACAGGTCCACCCCGACCCTCCACCCAGACCTGTTTCCCTCTGACTAATGCACCTAATACTCTGGACAATTTAGCAAGGCCAATTCACATAACCTGCACATCTTTGGACTGTGGGAGGAAACCGGAGCACCCGGAGGAAACCCATGCGGGCACAGGGAGAATGTGCAAACTCCACACAGACAGTCACCCAAGGCTGGAATTGAACCCGGGTCCCTGGTGTTGTGAGACTGCAGTGCTAACCGCTGAGCCACCATGTCTTTTAAATGTTGTAAAGTTACCGTCCTCCATCACTTCATCTGGCAGCTCATTCCATACACTCACCACCTTCTGTGTGAAAATGTTACCCCTCGGGTCCTTTTTAAATCTTTCCCCTCTTACCTTAAACCTATCCCCTTTAATTTTGAACTCACCCCCCCCCCGCCACCCCACCTAGAAAAAGGATCTTGGCTATCCCTATTCACACCACTCATGAATAGGCTGACCCTATTCACTCTCTCATGATTTTTTAAACCTCTATAAGGTCACTCCTCAGTCTCTGATGCACCAGGGAAAAAAAGCCCCAGTCGATTCAGCCTTTTCCCATAACTGAAACCATCCAGTCACAGCGACATCCTTGTGAATCTTTGCTGTACCCTCTCAAGTTTAACAACATCCTTCCTATAGAAGGGCGACCAGAATTCTATGCAGTGTTCTAAACGTAGTCTCCCCAGTGTCCTGTACAGCTGCAATATAATGTCCCAACTGTTATATTCAATGTTCTGACTAATGAAGGCTAGCGTGCCAAACACTTTCTTCATGATGTTGTCTATCTGCAATTCCACTTGCAAGGAACTATGAATCTGTACCTCTTTATTCAGCAGCACTCCCCAGGACCTTACCATTAAATGTATAAGTCCTTTCCTGGTTTACTTTTTCAAAATGCAGCACTTCACATTTATCTAAATTAAACTCCGTCTGCCACTCCTTGACCCATTGGCCCATCTGATCAAAGTCCCATTGTACTTTGAGATAACCTTCTTCACTGTCCACGACACCTTCAATTTTGGTGTCACATGCAAACTTACTAACCACGCCTCCTATATTCAAATCATGTATATGAATGATAAGAAGCAGTCTCTGCATGTAAAGTGCCTGTGCAGCAGCATCCTCATATTGGTTGCTCCATTGCATTCCAAATCGCAGCATGACAGTGCAGAAGTGTTCTGTAAGTAAACCAGAGAGAGGCCACAATTTAAGAAAAGGCTGGCCTGTGTTGGCTGGATTGCAATGAGTGATAAACCCCAGTAATAAACCTCTCACTGCTCACCAACAAGAATCTCGTCTCAACATCTGGAACTCTTTGAAATATTTGACTTGTTGCTCCCAACATTGAGAAAGGCCTCACTGGACTTCTTATGTGATTCTCCTAGATTTCGCACTATAACCCATGTCAGTCAGGACCTGGCAAGGTTCAATCCGACGATTATGTTTGCAATTTTTGTTTTGCCCAATGACCCCAGTTTAATATCTTTAGCAATAATTACTCTAGTCCCTCCACCACAAGTCTTGCAACCCTGCCTGGCATTGTGTAAACTTCATTTCCATCTTCTCCAAAACCTTAACATTCTCCTAAAGTGTGTGGCCCAGAATGAGTCATAGTACTCCAGCTGGGGTTTATCCAGTGATTTTAAACCTCCTGGTGGTGTCACCAGATTGTAAATGCTCAAGAATGGCCTGCCTGATTTCTGTTTTGCTTCCTAGCGTATATGCATGTCCAAATGGCCCATGCAGTATAAAGTTAGCATTTGCCCTGATTCATTGTTTGTCTCTATGCCCCACACCCACTGCTTTTAACTTCTAATAAAACAAAGACGAGATGTACATTTCAATAGCATTTCCCATGACCCCAGGACTCCATTGGCTGAAAACACTTTTAGTAAGTCCAAAGGTCAAATAGGAATGCAAATCTTATTAAACCTAGGTTGTGGCAGATTTGCCCAATGGTGTAGCGTTCAGTTTCCAGCCCGGTATTGGACTATTTGAAGGCTGAGGGAAGTGACATCTTAAGAAAAGGCCGGCCCATTGCCTTCCCACCTACTTTAGATCCATCCCTCATATTGGGGGCAGGGAAGCCCAGCTGCATTAGGTCTTTTAAAGCTTTTAAATGTACAATTAGCCCATGACTGAAGGGCCTCACAGTGCCTCCAGCTGCCTGCAGGTGAAGTTGGAAGCCGAGATGTGTCAGCTTTGAAGGTGGGGACTCCTGTCAGAAAGGAATCAAGTGAGGTGGAGAGATGTTTACCGTCCTTTTGGAGGTCCCCTCTGTCCAATCCTTCCCGAATGCCTTTGTGTTTTGCACACCAGGTTCTGAAACCCAAACACCACACTCCTCCTCCTCCTCTCTCTCTGTGGTGTCCACTCCCTGCCATTCTGAATTTCTGGACCCACCTTCAAATCCAGGAGATAGCATCTTCCTTTCGGAGGATTGCTATAGTGGCCACTACTATCTTCAGGTGCCACAGAATTACTGGGCCTCAGGCTGAAACATTCTGTCATCTGGAGCTAGAAGTCCCAGCCTTAAGTAAGGCCACTCTCAGCTTGTTGTGGGGAAGCAGATTTAAATTTAGTGACTCATTGACCAACTCTTAGCTGGCCATGGGTGGGTAACTTGTGCTGTGGTAAATACCATCCAGTGTTATCTTGGTACCAATTGCACTGTAATGCTTTTTTTTCTCAGGTTACAAACCAATTTTGCAGAAACAACAGTGGTATTTTTAAACCCAGATTTCTGACAGGAGTCTAGATGGAAAGCAAGTTCAGGCCGTGTCTAAAATAGGTGACCAATCTGATGCTGTCAGCGGCCTGCTCACTAGCTTAAGCTCACTTGAGTCCCAATGGCTCTTTAGCTGCCAACCGGCTTGTGTGTGACATTGCTAACACTTTTCATCGAATAACCACTTTATTTGCTAGTGAAAAATATTCCTTTGGTCCATTTTCTTCTGCTGAAGATGTCGACTCCATGTGTGCCAACTGCACCCCTCCAGTGCCTTTTCCAAGTAATCATTATTCATCTCTGAACACTGATGTATTTTTAGAAGGTTATTTAACTGCATCACACCCAAGGCAATCTCTCTTACAAGTGCCTATGCGGGTGAGTTAACTTTCAGGAACAGGAATCCTTGCTGACTTTCACCTTGAAGGTGTGAGTGCGCAGGCAGTGCACCTAACATAACCCTGTTCTTTTAATCTGCTTTATTTCTCTTAATCAGACAAGAATATACTTTGACTGTCAGTTATAGTCTTTAGCTGACTGCCACCTGTAAAGTTTTTACATTAGTTTTGTAAGAGTGTAGACTGAATTCTCACCCATTGGTCAGACAGTACAAATTTTGAGCAAAAGACAGAATGTGCATTTATATAGCACTTTTCATGACCTCAGAATGTTAAAATTTGCTTTGTAACCATTGATATACCTTTTAAAATTTAGCCACTGTTGGAAGCTAGCCTAAATAGGAAATGCAACACCCAATCTGCACACAGGAAGCTCCCACAAATATAATATAGAATCCCTACAGTGTGGAAGCAGACCATTTGGCCCATTGAGTCACACTGGCCCTCTGAGGAGCAGTCCATCCAAACCCTCCCTGTAACCTTGCATTTTCTATGGCCAATCCATCTAGCCTGCACATCCCTTGATGCAATGGGCAATGTCGCGTGGCCAATCTACCTAACCTGCACATCTTTGGACTGTGGGAGGAAACCGGAGCACCCGAAGGAAACCCACACAGACACGGGGAGAATGTGCAAACTCCACACAGACAGTCAGCCCTAGGCTGGAATCGAACCCAGGTCCCTGACGCTGTGCTAACCACTGAGCCACCGTCCCATCCCATATCATTATGACCAAATCAGCTGCTTCGGCAACACTGGCTGAGGGATAAATGTTGGTTGGGATACAAAGGAGAATGCTAATTTTCTTCATCCATTCAGGCAATAGGCTTCTTATATTACAAAAGGTAACACTCAGAGACCCTTTTGGACCTCCATATTGTTATCCAACCTCTACCTTGCCTCAGTTCCTAAAATGTTTGGCAGTATTTTTTGCTATTTCAATGCAGTTCTCACGATCTGAACACATTCTACCTGACATTACCTTGAGATCCACTGTCTGCATCCTAACTTGTTTGATCCCTTTGCTTGATGACCTATATTAAAACCCAATTAAGTAATGCCACAGTTTTAAAATTTTCATTCATCTATAAATCTTTTCACGTTTTGTCCCTCCTTGTCTCTGTCATCTCTTCCAGCCAACAATCCCAATGATATCAGTGCCTATCCAAATTATGGTTCCTTGACTTTCCTAAATTTAATTGCTCTCCCATCAGTACCCATGCCTCTGCTGCAAAGATCATCAGGTTTTGAATTCCCTCCCTAAGTATCTCGGCTTCTCTTATGTTTCTCCTTTAAGGCACTTCTTAAAAGCTACATTGTTGACCAAGCTTCTGATCATCCGACCTTATTATCTCTGAATGAGAATTAGCATCAAATTTTATTTGACAATGCTCCAGTGAAGGCCCTTGGGATATCTTACTATGGTAAGGGTGCTGTATAAACTAAATTGTTCTTATCTTTGAAAGGGCAATATTGTCATATTGAAATGTCTCATCTTAAAGATGGATAATCTTGTTGCTTGAGGTAATATTGATCTAATTTCACAGGTTATGACAGATGATGGGGCTTTGGCTGTTCTATTCAATGTTGTTCTCAAGAGCAAACATATATTTAGATGATATCATTATGCCTCAGTGCGACAGATTGCAAGGTGAATATGTTGTCGTCTTGCCTAGCAAATGTTGTTAGCTTCATCCTTCACTGGGCCATCAGTGAACGGCTGCAAATAGGCAGCAATTCATGAAGGAATTGCACTGAACACTGAATCAATTGAATACCAAAGTGCAAACATTATAATGGGTAATGCTTGTAAAACATGTAAAGCTATCATAATAGAAGCACACAGATCAGAACCTAACAGCCTTGTTGCTGAAATGAGAAAGGGTGAGAAAAATGGATGAAATATAAGTAAGTTTTAAACAATGAAATAAAATGGTTAATGTTCATAAGTTTGGGAGTGTTCCCAATAAGTCTTGTATGGAATTCAGGAAGAGCTTCTTTAGCCAAGATTATGGAGGTTGCTCCCACAAGGATTAGTTGAGGTGAATTGCATAGCTACAACATGCTCGATGGCTACACGAGGCAGAAAGGAATAGAAGACCAGGACTGAATGAAGTAGAATGGGAGGAGCATAAACACCATGATGACCAAGGCGGGCAGAATGGCCTCTTGGTGTACAATGAATTCAATGCTAATTCTAAATTATTGCTTATTGTAGCAATGTGCTTTTGAAAAAGGGCAATTGTTAATTTATTCAATATTCCATTAATTTCAGTTTCACCTACCAAATGCCTCATTGAGTCCACTAATGAATCCATATGGTCATCAGATCTGACTTTAACTTGTGGTGGAGGATCAGGATAGGCGGAGGTGGAGATCCCCAAACAAAACATTGGCCTTCAAAAAGGGTGAAGGCCCAGAACTTTGCTTTCATGCCCCAACACCAATGTCTGTTTATGATTGGCAGAATGGCATGTCAGTGAGTGGAAGTGTCAAACTGATGGGAAATCAGAGATCGATGTTGGAGGGCCACAGAAATTGTCCTTGTCAAGGTAAGTAAGGAAGGAGACAGCATTAGCAGTGTTCTGTGGGGTCTGGGGGTGGGGAGGTGGGGTTGTGTGAAACCTCATGCTACTGGGGCCTTTACTATTTTTGTGGATTTTGTAGGCCCCCTGACCCAGAAGCAACCTGTAATAATAAAAAGAAACAAAATTATATTGATTTCAAGGGATCAGGGTACCCTGACACCACTGGGTTTTGCCGGTTAGTCTGGAACTCTGCAGCCCTATCTCAGCCCACTGTTAAAATGGTGTGCACGCCTCCATGATTGTGTCAACCTATGCCAGTTCATTTAGGCAGCTGTTCCCCTGGGTCAGCCTTACTCATTACAGACAATTTACAATAGAGAAGGTTGGAAACATAGTGTAACCTTGCCTTCCTTCACCCTTCCCACCATCTGCAACTGGGTAAGTGAAGGTTAAAATACCTCCTTCTGTTTTAATATTGGGAAGGAGGAGGGTTTGACTCACAGTCCAAGCTCTAGGGGAAGAACTTCCTGATAGGTTTTGAGACACCCATCCTGGAACCAAATGGGTGTGAGGAGGGAGACTGGGAAGCATTCTTCCCGGACTTGGGCCTCTAAATGGGGGCCTCCCTGACTCCTCACAGTTAACGATAGCAAGGCAGGACTCTGGCGTCACTGATCCAGTCACAGAGCTGTCAGCTCTGAAGTGTGAGCAGCCCTATGGGCAGGAGAGATGGACACTGCTGAGGGACGCTGCACTGGCACCTCAATACGGAGGTGTCTGTGGACGTGTAAGTCAAAACGGAAATTTCAGGCAGGCAATATATAGCTTTGGAATGATGGGCAAAGGTCCATTTCTGCTTCCAACAGCTCCGATAGCCTCTTTTTTACCAGCCTCCTGTAGGGAGATATCCCCCATAGGACGGCAGACTCTATACATGGTGAAAGGCTAGTTTGCCAACAATGCAATGCCTGTGGCCTCCCTCAGCAGGATGTATAGCTCTTTCCCAGGCATAACACTGCATCATTGGGAATGCATTAGGAAGCTGTCTTAAAGCGGCCTCAACCTCCACCTCTGATCAATCCCTCAACCATTTCCACACAGCCAGTCTGTGAAAACATTTGCTCAGTCTGTGAAGTGTGAGATTACTTCAAACGGACACCAAATAAATAGACAGTGACTACCCATATTGTAGTCACTGGTTTACCTTTTCACCACTGGTTTACAATCGCCCCACATTTTATAAAAACCGGAAGAACTGCGGACGCTGTAAATCAAAGACAAAAATAGAAATTGCTGGAAAAGCTCAGCAAGTCTGGCAACATCAGTGGAGCGAAATCAGTGTTAACATTTCAGGTTGAGTGACCCTTCCTCAGAACCAAAACGTTAACTCTGATTCCTCTCCGCAAATACTGCCAGGCCTAGTGAGCCTTTCCAGCATTTTCTCATTTTGGCCCACACTTTAAGTTGACCTGTGGCCTCTCCAGCACCGTCTGAGACTGGTCAGTGATCAAGCACTAACCAACTGGAGAATATGGATTCAATCTTCATTTACACATCTTTGGGAAATAAAACCTTGGTCAGCAATTTTTTTTATCAGCAACTAAACTGTTATATTTTTAAAAATATGATAAAGCAGACTTCAAGTTCTTCATTTCATGTTGTTTTGCAAATCTGTGCAACTACATGCCAAGTTTGGAAGTGATTTCCGAAATGAGCAGAATACAACAGTAACTATTCACAGATGTGCCATCCTTAATGTAGCAAACTGCTTCCAGATGGTTGGTAAAGTGGAAGCTGGAACGAGGTAAAAAGTGAAGAAAACAGGTAGATTTTGAGAGTGAGTCTTGGCATTGGGGAATGTCACGCAATTTCTCATGCAGTATCAATTTGTGGACTCTGTGACTCCAAACATGGAATTCAGAAACAATGGTTATGGAAAGCTTTATTTTATCAAGATGGTGTGCAGATGAGTGGCATCTGGACTTCATTGTCTGACAATGATCTAACCATTATAAACTATTTATGAGGACAATGGGAAGAACTGCTCTGGTTACATGACAGACACAACGCGCTGAATTTCATGTTGTTTTTGGCTGAGTGTCAGTTTCACAGACAGTTTCTCTCCACGAAGCCTCATGAGATTTCTCACTGTATCTAACCAAACCCGTGTCAATAACTGCCTACCCCATACTTACGGCTCCCCTCTCGCCTGATTCAACCCCATTCTGCCACTCACTGTACTTGGGAACGACTCGCCATTGCGGGGATATTCCAGAATAGACTGGCAATCTTGGTACTGTGCCATCCTTCAAAAGCCATTGTGCGTCCTGTCAAGCATTTTCAGTCTAGAGCTGCCCTGCACCATTCCTGATATTTGCCCCAGGCATGGCAAACAAGGGAAAATTGGCACCCATCTTTCTGTATGGAGGCTTAGGGAATGGGGTGGTGCAGTGATGGGATGCCTTCTTGCCCCCTATGACACCATGCCAGTCTGGTCTGAGGTTGCCACCTGAATCTTGGGAAGTTGTGACCATCTAAGAAGGCCAATGACCCTCTCCATCCCACCAACGTAAGTGTGTCACCATCCTCTCCCTAATACCTTACACTCGCTCTACCTCTACTACTGTTCTCACCTCCCACCAAGGGTGTACCACACTCTCCATTGCCTGCAACATCAGCTGTCTTGCGGTCTCATCCACCCCACTAACCGTGCTTGCCCTCTGTGCTGCTACTCATTCACTCTGACCAGCTCCTCATCTGCACCAAAAAAAATGATGGCACCCACTTTCAGCTCCCTTGCTCTCATTCTAGGAGGAAACAGCCCCCAGTAAGGCAAAAAGAGTTGAGAGTGTGGTGCTGGAAAAGCACAGCAGGTCAGGCAGCATCCGAGGAGTAGGAAAATTGATGTTTCAGGCAAAAGCCCTTCATCAGGAATTATTAAAATGCCAATTTTCCTGCTCCTCAGATGCTGCCTCATCTGCTGTGCTTTTCCAGCACCACACTCTCAACTCTAATCTCCAGCATCTGCAGTCCTCACTTTCACCATCGGGCAAGATCATTTAAGATGGATAGTGGGCTGCCAGATATTTGGCTCCGCACCCCTTATGATCTTGACTGGCCTGAGTGACTGACCGGGTCTAAGTCCCTGGACTATTATTGGATGCTGTCTCTGACTTAATGCACCATCACCTCCACCACCGACTGAAGGTTATCTCTCTTGAGTGGACTGAGGACTAACAATTTTGACGAGTGGCAAGGTGCAAATTGGCAAGTCAAGGCAAGGTATTAGTGTAGGAAGCATGCAAGCAGGTATGAAGTGAGTGACCACTGAGAACAGACCACTTGGCAGGCTTGAGTGAGCCCTTGCTTACTTTTCTGGAGCAACATGGGTCCTAGCATCAGAATTGGCAGCTGCTACATTGGCAGAGGTGACATCAGCGCGGTAGGCCCTGCAGTGAAAGATGGCGTCTGGGTTGTTTGGGTCTGGTGAGAAGGTGAAGCAGGGATGGTGGCTTAGGCATCATTGATGATGAGCTGGATCAGGACTGATGGACTCTGTTTAAGCTATTTCCTTCTATTTTTTTCTCATTCTTAAAACTATTCAAAATGGTGCTGGACAGTGTTGACATGGAAAACCTTTTCACTGTATTTTACTGTTTTTCTCACTGTAAAATACTTGTGACAATAAAATCATTAATTCATTCAGCTCTGAGATACAGCCTCGTCTAATCTATGCAATTAATATACATTTGCAATTAGTAATGTGCTTAACAGGCAATAATCCCCCTCAAATGACAACTCACTGCTGCCTGGTGAGAAACTCACCTTAATGCCCTCCAAAGCTAAAGACAAGTTGCAAGTTGCTCCTGGTGTTGAGGTATAGATAGTCCTTGCTGGAATTCTTGTGTGTTCTGCCTCATGTCTCACACTAGCCCCATGACGCTCAATCCCCAATCAGATTCTGCCCGCCATGATTAAAGAAAAGGTGTTTTAATTCCTGTGTCAGGTGTCAACTAATTGTGAGGAACAGGAAGGTGACAGATGGCCAAAAGTCTTTAAATAAAAATTGCTGATTACTGTTCAATGTGAGAATAAACACAAGTGCACCACACTCTGACAGGTACACCTTTCAATAAAAGAGTGTGATTACATTTATGTATTGTGATTTGAAGAGTTTATTTTACATGAAGTGACACAAGTCCACCCATGATCCTTTTTTGTCCATTGAAGGCACTCCCTCTTTGATGTATTGTGTTGGTGGGAGAGCAGTTATTACAAGCTGGGTTGTAAAGAGGATTACAGATTTTGAGCAAGGTGAGGATTGTAAATATGGATGAAGATTTTATATTCAAAGCATTTGGAGCTATACAGCCAATGGATGTTTGGTGATAGATGATAGATCGTTGCGGGGGATGGGTGAACAGAGTTTCATATAGGAGAGGATGTGGTCAGATGTTCAACATACATTAAACTTTATAGCGGATGGAGCTCCGAGGCAGTCAAACACATGAATGATAGGTGAACAAGACATAGTCAGGCAGAGGAACTCTCATGGGATGGGTTTGAATAAAGGAGTGAGATTAGATTTTGGCAAGAGTATTGGAGAACTAAAATATTCATACTAGTTGGTAATGTCGGTGGAATATGCAAATTGTTGTTTACAGTAAAGCATTAACTTCAAAGGTTTTCATCTGAATGGATTAACGAGTCTTTGTGTTTTTTGTTCCCATTGTTTCTTTCATGCAGGAGTGTGAGGGGCTGCTGCATAATTTGTTAATGCATTGCAAGTTTCGCATTCACATGTGTATTGAGCATAAAGGGACAGCTAATCCGAAACAGGCTTTGCTGCTGTCTGACAGAAAAATAGCAGTGCAATCTCCTGATGCCAATTACGTTTAACTTTTTAGATGACAGGTTAGGATTCTCAAATAAGATTGATTCCTGATGGACTTATGCAACACCCCACTTCCAATATGACCTTGGCTGGATTTTAATATGCCTGAGCCAACAGGAGTTGAAGAGGAGAGTGGATGTTGTGGGCTGCAGGGAGCATGGTTGTGACAAAGTGTGTGAGATGCAGAAGTCAGGAATCCACTGCACATTGTAGTGGTGTGAGAGGGTTTGAGCACTGAGGGGAGAGGAGCAAGGGCCAATATGGGATCCAGCTGATCCCAGCATTCTTTCTTGGGAATGTGGATACCTGAGGTCAAAGGTTGAAGGTCTGAGTGGAGATCAGTTGTGGGGAGGATCAAAGACCTAGGGCAATGTTTGGAGACCTGAGGGGCGTTTGGGTGGAGAATGATTGGAAGAGTTAGGGATGGGATGTCTGATCTTGTGGTTGTCCTGAGGAGTCACTGGATTGAGCAGGTTAATCAAAGAGCATTGAACCCCTGGATCCACGTGGATTTAGTTGCCTGGTATCCCCTCTTTGCTTCCACCCACTGCATTAACCATTATTGAACCTCCCTGATTTTAATTTATCCATTTTTGTTGACAATGCTTTCATCTGCAAAGGTCTAAAGCCTTCGAACTCCCTCTCTCAACTGCTCTACCTTGCTACTTCCCTTTACTCCATTATGATGCTCAAATAGCTCTCATTTATATTGTTGGTCATCCGCCTTTATATCTCTTTGTAACCAATTGTGTTTTAAAATGATCCTATTATGATCAAGTCTGGAAAAGTGGGTAACTGTCTCCATTTCACCCTGAGTATGATTTCTTTTCAAAATGCTTTTTCAATTCAGTATGTACTTGACCATATGTAAAGCTTTATGAAGCTTGTTAAATCTCAAGTTAATAAACTAGGAGCTAGTTTTATTGTAAAATGCTGTATGGTATATTATGGACTGGACCAAATCCTCTCAAAATATGATAAGTGGATAGCCTAGATCCTAACTTATTCTTATTTTACAGGCAAGTACCAGGCGCTGCATTCTGGATGCAATTCGATTGATCAAACTACCATTTTTGAAGCAAACCACACTTTAGAATTATAGAATCCCCACAGTGTGGAAACAGGCCCTTTGTCCCAACAAATTCACACCGACCCTCCGAAGAGTAACCCACCCAGACCCATTCCCCTAACTAATGCACCTAACCTACACGTCCCTGAACACAATGGACAATTTAGCATGGCCAATTCACCTGACCTGCACACCTTTGGATTGTGGGAGGAAACCCACACAGACACAGGGAGAATGTGCAAACTCCACACAGACAGTTGCCTGAGGCTGGAATCAAACCTTGTTCTCTGGCGCTGTGAGGCAATAGTGCTAACCCATGCCACCACTTTATTTATAAACTATAGTTAACATGCAACAAAGGAAAGAAGAAATTGGAATAACAACTCTAATTGGAAAACTTAACAGAACAATAGCTTATTTAAGTACAAAACAGTCACGGTTCCAATATTGTAACATCCCATAAACACACCCTTGGCAAAAGGCACTTTCAGTAAAATAGATTGTCTCACATGCAATTCTCCAGTCTAGGAGGAAAAAACATCAAGAGAAAACTCAGAGAGTAAATAACAGAGAGAGATGAACTGCAGCTTCCAAACCCAGCTTCAAGACATGAGCAATTGCTGCTGAAAAACTAAAACTAAAAACCTTGGTTTTGTGGAGTTTGACCCAACCCATCCAGGCTGCTTCTATTGTTCCAATTTAGAAATAAACCCAAGGCCTCACAAGCTGCTTCCCTTGTGGGGGTTGAAGCAGACTGCTTAGCACCTCTGTCTTAACCTTTCTTCATACAAAAGACAGGATCTCTTAAAGCCACAGTATTGCCACAGGTATAAATAGAAAAACTTACTAAAAGGTAAAAAATATCTCTTAAATCCTGTGACACACACAGCTAGCATGCAAACAAAATAATTTAAAGGATGGAGGAGGAGTTGACAGAAGTTGAACTCCATAAATAAAAGAATAATATTTTGGTAGTCTTGAGGTTCCAGGGGCATTGTGGCCAACGTAAGCTGACTATTTATCTGGAGACAGTGTCTCTTAAACTGTAATCTGACCCTTTCCTAGAATACATGCTGTGGCACTTGAAATTCCTTTTATTTTTAATTTCTCTATCTCAGTGATGTATTCCAAAAATGTAATAGAGATAAGGACAAAGCTTGAAGAGAAAAAAGACTTTCAGGAGAGAGCTAATGCTGTTCAACAGGCCTTCCTGATTTATCTACCTGCTATAACGGATTTATCTACCTGCTATAACGGATTTATCTACCTGCTATAACCGTTTTATCTACCCTGAGGTTGTCCCAGTGATTGAGATAGCATTGACACAATTAGAGTAATCTCCATTACTCCATTTTGCATAGTAGATTTTGATTGAGCTCCTTTGTCACTGGCAGTTTCTACAATTGAGATACCTGTTTGTTTGATGTCCTTTGTTTTTCAAAGACTTTCAACAATAGCAAATGTGAACTCCTGCAGGGATCTGTCCAAACTCTTGGTAATCCATTTCAAGGCTTTTTTTTAACTGCTTTTCTGGGTCAGGTGATTTCAGCAACTATTTTAACAGTTTCTGGGCTCATTTAAAGTTGTTTCCTTTTAAACAAAAGATATTACATTTTTCAATGCAAGTGAAGATTAATCATCCTCATATTCCAACTTTGGGACAATACTGTGAAGTGGTTTAGAATGTTAGATGTGCTATCATTGTTATGACATTCATGTTTATCTTCAGGAACTTCTAACATTTCCAATACATGCCAATAGCTCCATACTGTGTTTGAAAATAAAGCAATTAGTCTGTTGATAAGAAGACAACAAAACAGTCCAAGGGTTCACATAATTACAAAAAAAAGTACAAGAGCTTTCCATATGTGATTTGTACAATAACTGCATCAAAGTGATAATGCCAGTACTGACTTGCATCCCTCCTAGCATTCTGTCATTTGGTATAATAATGCTAATTTTTTTTAATGATGCTAAGATCCTGAATTGACAATTTCAGTGTTCTTATTGTTTCTGATTTTAAACACAGCTCAGCAAAAACTTGGTTGAAAAGTGGTTCAGACTAATTAAGTTTGCCAAGTTTATCTTGTCGGACCTGCCTATAAAGCCGCGTTTATGTTTCATTAAGTAACTGATTGCAGTTAATTATAGAGTTACGCAATAGAAACTGCTGACTAGCTCCACATATGGCTATGGCAGCATTACTTTAACCACATGAAAATGTCTTAATCATTACAAGTATTACAGGGAAATGTAACTCACATTTATGTTTACTTAAGAAATATCAATCTTCATTCTGTTACCAAGGAGATAAGTACACACAACACACACACACACACTGTTTTTCATCACTTCATGTTTCTAAAGAATATACAAGAAGATTACAGTGTGTATGGTAATGCAGTGTGGATATGAGGATTGAGATCACAGACACTACAATGGAAGCTGTTACTCAATCAGAAATACTGTTGACCACATCCACAGTTTCAATTAGCCACGTGCTTTGTGTAAGGTATTGGACAACACTGACTTAGAATAACAGATATAACAAGCAGATTTCATTCAAGAGAACTGAAAGACAGTTTGCAGCACATACAAAGTTAAATCTTAGTGATTTTCTTCTGCAAGCCAATTCTGAGTGTTTAGGCGAGCCATGTGACAGCTGTTTCAAATTGTCTTGAATGTTTGAGGGATTTTTGCTTGTGTTCCTTGAGTATTATTTGGGATGCTTTAGTGAGATGTTGGAGTGTGGTGGAAGGGTGATTGTCCCTTGGAGCAGAATAAAGCTTCTGCTGATAAAAGGAATGGGCCAGCTCTTTCACTTTAAGCAGCTTTATTTTTAAAAAACTGAACAGAATAGTGATCCACATCACATTCTCTTCCCGAGCTATCAGCGATATCTTTCTTGTAAGCAACAATTGAGATTAAACCAGTCAGTTTGTCTAATTTATTCATATTTGGATCTTCACATAGATTAGCTAGTTCCACATCCATAGCAGCTCTCAAATTCATTTGTATAACATCCTACTTACTGTCTATCTAATAAACACCACATTCATGTCTCTATTACCTTTAAGCTCGACAATTCCAATGCATCCCTGGCTGGGGCTCCCACAATGCACCCTTCACAAATTTGCGATCATTCAAAACTTTGCTTCCCATGGCTCAACTCGTACCAAGTCAATAGACAATAGACAATAGACAATAGGTGCAGGAGTAGGCCATTCTGCCCTTTGAGCCTGCACCACCATTCAATATGATCATGGCTGATCATCCTCAATCAGTATCCTGTTCCTGCCTTATCTCCATAACCCTTGATTCCACTATCCTTGAGAGCTGTATCCAACTCTTTCTTAAATGAATCCAGAGACTGGGCCTCCACTGTCCTCTGGGTGAAGAAGTGTCTCCTCATCTCTGTCCTAAATGGTCTACCCCGTATTTTTAAGCTGTGTCCTCTGATTCGGCACTCACCCATCAGTGGAAACATGTTTCTTGCCTCCAGAGTGTCCAATCCTTTAATAATCTTATATGTCTCAATCATATCCCCTCTCATTCTTCTAAACTCAAGGGTATACAAGCCCAGTTGCTCCAGTCTTTCAGCGTAAGGTAGTCCCACCATTCCAGGAATTGACCTCGTGAACCTACGCTGCACTCCCTCAATAGCCAGAATGTCTTTCCTCAAATTTAGAGACCACAATACTCTAGGTGTGGTCTCACCAGGGCCCTGTACAGCTGCAGAAGGACCTCTTTGCTTCTATACTTAATCCCTCTTGTTATGAAGGCCAGCATGTTATTAGCCTTCTTCACTACCTGCTGTACCTGCATGCTTGCTTTCATTGACTGGTGTACAAGAACACCCATATCTCTTTGTACTGCCCCTTTACCTAAATTGATTCCATTTAGGTCGTAATCTGCCTTCCTGTTCTTGCCACCAAAGTGGATAACCATACATTTATCCACATTAAACTGCATCTGCCATGCATCTGACCACTCACCTAACTTGTCCAGGTCACCCTGTAATCTCTTAACATCCTCCTCACATTTCACCCTGTCCCACAGCTTAGTATCATCAGCAAATTTGCTAATGTTATTACTAATACCATCTTCTAAATTATTAATATATATTGTAAAAAGCTGCGGTCCCAGCACTGATCCCTGTGGTACCCCACTGGTCACTGCCTGCCATTCTGAAATGGAACCGTTTATCACTACTCTTTGTTTCCTGTCAGCCAACCAACTTTGAGTCCAAGTTAGTACTTTGCCCCAATACCATGCACCCTAATTTTGCTCACTAACCTCCTATGTGGGACTTTATCAAAAGATTTCTGAAAGTCCTGCCCCTCTATCCTTACTGTGCTTACTGACCTATAATGACTCCTGGCCAAACATGTCTTAGCTTTAAGAGTCTCATCCTTGGTTTCAAATCCTTTCATCACCTTGCACCTCTGTATCCCTATAATCTCTTCCAGACCCACATTCCTCAAGGTTATCTGTGCTCCTCTAATTCTAGTTTCACGAGCATTCTTGATTTAATACTTGATTTTAATTGCTCCGCCATTAGAATCTTCAGCAGCTTCTGCTCCAGGTATTGGAATTTTCTCACTACATGCTTTCGCCTCTGTACCTCACAAAGCTTCTTTAAGATGCCATCTGCCCAAATGCCTCCACACGTGACTTGTATAGAGTAAAAAATGAACAGTGAACCATATACATAAGAAGCCATGCCGATTATGATGTCATGATCACGTGATGAGGTTGACACCCTACTGAAGGAGCAACAGCTCTGTGCTTAGCTAGAATGGATGCAGTTAATATCATGTAAACAAAACATTACTCTGACAATCTATGTTTTTAGTCATTGTGGATGCCCATTTAAAATGTTTGGACATGCATAGAGTTAATTTGTCAAATGCAAGGGTGACAATTAAGAAGTTGCAAGCATCTTAATGTTAGGGCCTTGGGGTAATGTTGTAGAACAGAGGAACCTAGGGATGCAAGTACATAATTCTTTGACATTTGCGTCAAATA
This sequence comes from Chiloscyllium plagiosum, assembly GCF_004010195.1. Lineage (NCBI taxonomy): Eukaryota > Metazoa > Chordata > Chondrichthyes > Orectolobiformes > Hemiscylliidae > Chiloscyllium > Chiloscyllium plagiosum. The sequence goes on from NC_057728.1 coordinate 10,614,098, forward strand.
TAGACAGGCTGGTCAAAAAGGTGTTTGACACGCTTGCCTTCATTGATCAGTACTTTGAGTATGGGAGTTGGGACATCATGTTGAGGTTGTGTAGGACATTGGTGAGGTCTCTTCTGGAATACTGTGTCCAGTTCTGGTAGCCCAGTTATAGGAAGGATATTATCAAGCCGGAATGGGTTCAGAAGAGATTTAGCAGGATGTTGCTCGGAATGGAAGGTTTGAGTTATAAAGAAAGGCTGGATAGGCTGGGACTTTTTTCACTGGAGCATGGGAGGTTGAGAGGCAATCTGATGCAAGTTAATACAATAATGAGAGGAATAGATAGAGTTAATGGTAATAGTCTTTTCTCTAGGATGGGGGATTTCAAGACTAGGGGGCATATTTTAAAGGTGAGAGGTGAGAAATTTAAAAAATGTCATGGGGGCAATTTTTTTACACAGAGAGTGGTTCATGTGTGGAATGAGGAAGTGGTGAATATGGGAACAATTACAGTGTCTAAAAGACATTTGGATAAGTACATGAATAGGAAAGGTTTGGAGGGATATGGGCCAGGTGCAGGCGGGTGTGAAAGTTTAGTTTCAGATTATGTTCAGCATTGACTGGTTGGACTGAAGGGTCTGTTTGCGTCCTCTATGACTCATACCTTAGCCACATCTCCTTCACGAAGTAGTGCACTCCAAACAACTTTGCAGAAACTACAAGACAACAGCAACAACTCAGTGTAATATTTTGTTTCAGTATACTCTTGTGAAGAAATTTTTGACATTTGATGTTAAAGGTGCTTTAGAAATGTAAAGGTAATGCCATCCTGCTTAAGCCAGCCTGGACCCTGTGTTTACTAAAGCTGCATTGCATACTTTGATGTGGATTCCTGAAAATCAGTAAAGTGCAGTGTCACTCAAAGTCTATGGTTACAGGCACTAATGTCTGTCAGCTTGAACTTCAGAAATCCAAAGTATTTCTGCAATTTAACTGCAAGATGTGAAAAGATTGTATTAGATTACAGGAAGACGCCAAGGTGCAATAGATCTAAAGCACCATTGCAAAAATATATCTGCACATTCATCTTTCAGACCTCCTGACAGTCTTTGGGCCAATCCTTTCAACATTTCTTTTAATACCGATGTGCATAGCGACAGTATTCAGAAACCTACTGAATTGTCTTTGCAGGCATAGGAAAGTAAGTGGATATTATTGATCAGATTTTAATAATTTTCTCGTTAGCACTTGGCAAGTGGCAAGATGGTGGTTGCCACATGTTAACTGTTAATGTTTCCAATTTTTGGGGTACACATGGAAACGAAGACACACACAAATAGAACATGCATATGCATAAAAACATAAGCATAAACGCGTGCGCAGATGTATGCACATATTTATATATACATAAAACGTGTAGAGAAATACTCAGAAATGCAAAGACATACGTACACACATTGGACCTCACACGCTCAAACTTTGGAACAAAATAAATCCATTGACTTTGGCAGAAAGTACAGACGTGAAGAGTATTTCTTAAATAATGAGAAGTAGGAAAGTGTAGATGTTCAAAGGGACTTATCTGTCCTTGGTATTGAGTTAGTGAATGCAGGTGCAGCAAGCTATGAAGAAGGTTAATGGATTGTTAGTCTTTATCTGTAGAAGGTGAGTGAAGTCCTACTTCAGCTGTGCAGAGCTTGGTTAGACTGCATCTGGAGTGGTGTGGGCAGTTTTGATCTCTTTTATCTCAACAAAAGCGTTATTGCCATAAAGGGCACTGAAGGTTTACCAGACTTAATCCTGGGATGGTAGGACTGCCCTTTTAAGAAAGACTTAGCACACTGTTCCTGTCCTCTCGAGAGTGTCAAAGGCTGAGAGGTGATCATGTTGATACCTACAAGATACTTAAAGGGATGAACAGGTAGATGCTGGTAGGATGTTTCACCTGGTTGGTGAATCGTGAACCACGGGGCTTAATTTAGAAATAAGGGGAGGCCTTTTAGAACTGAGATGAGGACAAATTCTTTCCTCAGAGGGTCGTGAATTTTTGGCATTCTCTACCTGAGAGGGTTATGGAAGCTCAGTGTTTGTATAAAGTTTGATTGATTACCAATAGACAACAGCGTTTTGGGGACATTGTGAGTAAAAGAAAATGGAAATGTTCCATCAGCCATGATCACATTAAATCATAGAGCAGGCTCAATGGGCTGCATGGCCTACTACTGTTCCTAGGCTCTCTACTTTTAATATTACTGAGAAATGTAATTAAAAGAAATGAGTGCAGTTAAATAATGTTTGAGAACTAATAGTTGACTCATTTTAATTTAAGTTTTTTTGGAAAAAGCAGATCACTTTGCCCTCCTAACTTGTTGCATTATGCCTCATATATATATTAGTCCTGATGGAGAATGAGCTAAATATTGTTCTGTGAAATCCATTTCACTGCAGTGAGGACATTTGCCCCAAGACTGAAACCTGGGACATCCCACCTTATCACCATCCCCTCATTGCACACATTGAGTGAGGGTCAAACCCAGAACAGTATAAACTATTGCATTGCAGTCCTTTCAAATAGATCAGAATTCCCATTGCCCAAAACGTTTGCTGAAAATCGAAAACATTCTAAAACAACTAGTGACTATCGACAGTTTTCACCCACAATGTATACTGTCGAACCATGATGAAGTGTGACAAGTAGCAAGTGTCAAGATGGTCATTGCCACATGTTAATTGTTACTGTTTCCAATTGCTTGCCTTGCACTCAGAAGCGCAGACACTGTGTTGCCATCTTTTGGCAATGGATAAGATCCCATGACACTAATTCAACAAAGAGGTCCTCCCCAGTGTCCTGCCCATTACAGAGGAATCTCGACTATCCGAATATCAATTATCCAAATAATGGATTATCCGAAGGGGATCTCAAGATCCCAATAGAAACATTACGTCAAAGAGCTGTTTCAACCCTGATGGCGTCTTTTGTTTACAGGTACAATGATTAAAAATGAACGCGGCTCTCTGAAATGCTGCCAAGAACAGTCCTGGACAGTCCAGGCACAGTCTCTAAATGTCTGACCTCCTACTCTCTCTCTCTCTCTCTCTCCACACACTTTCCCTGGAGTTCGACACAGGGGTGAACCCTAAACCCCCTTCCCCAGATAATCTTTCCAACATTGTCCTAAATAGGGCAAAGGTGGAACCTGTCAAAAAGTGGTGTGAGTGTGAGTGTGTGTATGTGTGTGTGTGCGCCTGTGTGTGTATGTGTGTGTGTGTGTATGTGTGTATGTGTATGTGTGTGTGTATGTGTGTGTGTGTGCGCGTGTGTGTGTGTGT
>NC_057728.1:10618543-10704808 GCF_004010195.1 Chiloscyllium plagiosum
GACGGGGTTGGGGTGGGCAGATCGTGGGGGTGCTTGGGAGAGGACGGGGTTGGGGTGGGCAGGCCATGGGGGCTGGGTGGGAGCGGACGGGGCTGGGGGCGGGCAGGTCATGGGGTCGGGATAGGACAGGACGGGATTGGGGGTGGGCAGGCAGTGCCGGGTGGGAGCGGACAGGGCTGGGGGGCGGGCAGGGGCGGGGTCTCGCATGCAGTGTGCTGCTGCCTCGTTTCCTGAAGGGGGAGCAGACTTCACAGAAAACTCCAAGCCCCGGAGGAAATCAATTAACCAAATAATCAATTATCCGAACGAAATAGTACCCGCCCATCTCGTTCAGATAATCAAGGTTCCTCTGTAGTTATCTCTCTGAATGAACCAGGGAGCCATATTAGCAAGTCATTTTTGCAGTGCTATGAATAAATTAGACATTAACAGCTATTTACACTTAAAAATTACTTCTTGGCTACTTACAATACATTATGAATTTGGTTCAGATGAAGATCATTCAGCTCCTTGAGCTGCTCCACCATTCAATAAGGTTATAGCTGATCTGTTTGCATTCTGAATTCAACATTGCCATTGTGATGAGACTATGGCTTTAAGAGGTTGATTCTGTCCTGGGTTTTTTTGAAAAGAAATGTTTTAAGATGGAGGAGGCAAGGTGTCTATTGAAAACTCATAAAGTAAACAGCTTGTGAAGCTTTGGGTTTTTTGTAAGTTGGAACAATAGAAGCAGCATGAATGGGTGTGGTCAAGCCAGCGCACAACCAGGATTTTTTAGTTTCTTAGCTTTTCAGTAGCAGTTGTTGCAGGGTCTCTTGCTGCAGTACACCTCTCCTTGCCACACTCGCTCAGAGTTCTCTTGATGTTTTTCCCTCCTGGGCTGCTGGAGTTGCATGTGAAGCAATCTGTTTTCTGAATTTGCCTTTTGCCAAGGGTGTGTTTGTGGGATGTTATTATATTGGAATGGTTACAGTTTAGTAGTTAATCTATTACTCTGTTAGGTTTTCCAATAGAGTTATAGTTAAGCCAATTTTTTTTCTTTTATTCTTGCTTTTGTTGTATTTCAACTAGACTGTATGAATGAAGTGTGGTTTGCTTCAAATCTGGTAGTTTGACCAGTCGAATTGCATCCGGAATGCAGCACCTTACACTTACCATTACAATAAGAAAAAGTTAGGGCCTGGACTATTTTTAAAATATATTTTGAGAGAGCCTGGTTTGGTCTATAACACTATTGATCTCTAATGAACTTTCATTCTGATACCTGACAGGAATCTATCTACTTTCATCTTAAAAAAAATTACTGACCCCATCGCTACAGCCTTCTGAGGCAGAGTTCCAAAGTCACACAACCCTCTGATTGAAAATAAAATCCCTCATCCCTGTCCTAATAGAACAACACACAATTTAAAAACAATTTAAGTCCTAGTTCTGGACTTACCCACAGATGGAATCATCCTTTTCACATTCACTTTGTCAAGATCATTCAGGATCTTACAAACTTCAATCAAATCACCGCTTGCTTTTCTAAACTCAGTGAAAACAGGCCCAGCCTGTCCAATTCCTCCTCTTCTGACAACCTGCTAATTTTGTGACTCTTACATGAGAATTTCTGTATCCCTCTGCACCTTGGAATTCTGCAGTTATTCACTGTTAAAGTTTTCTTTGTTCTTCCTGGCAAAGTGAACAACTTCACACTTTCCAGCATTATAAACCATCTGTCAGATTTTTGCTCACTCACTTATCCATATCAGTCTGCAACCTCATTATGTTATCTTCACATCATGCTTTCCTGTTTGTCATCTGAAACTTTAGCCACTGCACCTTCGATTGCCTAATCTAAGTCATTGACATAAATTGTGAAAAGTTGCTGGTTCAGCGTAGACCACTGAGAAACTTCACTCATTACATTCTTCCCATCTGAAAAAGACCCAGTTGTAGACAGCATCTAGTATTTTACCCTGATACCAAGAGCCCCTTTGCACAGTATCTTGGCAAATGCCTTCTGGAAATTCAATGGACTCCCCTTTATCCATAGTGTATCTTCCAAAGAATTCTGAAACATTGGTCAAACATGATTTTTCCTTTTATAAAACCATGCTGGCTCTGATTACGTTGAGCCTTTCCAAGTGCGTAATTATAACTTCCTCAACAATTTTTTCTAACGCATTCTCCATGACAGATGTCAAATTAATTGGCTAATGGCTTCATGTTTTCTGTCTCCCTCACTTCTTGAATGGAGGGGTGATATTTGCTATTTTCCAGTCTAACCCAGAATCTGACAAATTTTGGAAAGCTAACACGAACATATCTACTACCTCATTAGCCACCTCTTTTCAGACCCCAGGATGAAATGCATCAGAACCTGGAGATTTGCCAACATGCAGCTCCATCAGTTCTCTCAGGACCACTTTCTGAGTGACTTGAATTTTGCCAAATTGCTCTCTTTCTTCAATCTCCAGATTTACAAGTGTCACTGGGATTTTTTTCCAGATCCTCTATAACAAAACAGAAGCAAAGTATTTATTCATTTTATCCACCATTTCTTTATTATCAACTATTACCTCCACATTCTCATCCTTTGAAGTACACAACTCACTTTGCTACCTTGTCCCCACCCCCACCCTCCTTCCCATTTACCTCTCCAACCTGGAAGTTCCCTGCCTTCAGTCCTGATGAAGGATTTTTGCCTGAAACTTTGATTTTCCTGCTCCTTGGATGCTGCCTGACCTGCTGTGCTTTTCCAGCACCACTCTAATCTAGACTCTGATCTGCAGTCCTCACTTTTGCCTTTACTTAAACATTCCTTTTTTGATAACTATAGAAATACTTGCTATCTGTTTTTGCATTTCAAGTTAGTTCCCTCTCATATTTTTCCTCATTAACTTTTATTCAACCTCTGTATTCAGATGACACATCTGTCCTGTCATTCACCTTTGGCCAATTACCTGGTGTTCCCTTACGCTTGATGCATTCTTTAATTTCCTTATTTAGGCATGGATGTTCGGTCCTTAGAATTTTATTTGATATTAGAATCATACTTACTCTGAAATATCCCTTTCAACATTTGCCACTGTTTCTCTACTGTCCTATCTTGTAACCTAATTATGATTTGGAGGAGCTAGTGTTGGACTGGGGTGGACAAAGTTACGACAAACTAATTAGTAAGTTCATTTCAGACAGCTCAGCTTTCATGCCCACATAGTTGCCCATTTTTAAGTTAATAAAAAACTGTCCTTTTTCTGTTAAAAAAAGTGTTGTCTTGTATTTATTTTTATTTATTTTTAGTTCCTTTAGAACTAAAATAGTCATTGTTACATCTGATTGAGAGAAATGTGGCAAAGTTGCCTTGATATTCAAGTTATATGTGAATAACAATTGAGGTAGAGTACTGAAGTCCACTCTAACTGGAGTCAAATGATAGTTATGCAGGAATTTAGAACCCCTTCAGTGTGGAAACAGGTCCTCCAGTCCAACAAGTCTACATTGACCGTCCGAAGATTAACCCACCCAGACCCATTCCGCTACCCTATATTTATTCCTGACGAATGCATGTAACCCACACATCAGTGTACACTATGGGCAGTTTTGGCGTGGCCAAATTACCTAACCTGCACATCTTTGGATTGAGGGAGGAAACTGGAGCACCCGGAGGAAATCCACGCAGACACAGGGAGAATATGCAAAGTCCACACAGACAGTCACCCAATGCAGGAACTGAACCTGGGTTCCTGGTGCTGTGAGGCAATAGTGCCAACAACTGAGCCACCCTAATGAATGTACTTGTTCTATTCATTTAGATTAGATTAGATTACTTACAGTGTGGAAACAGGCCCTTCGGTCCAACAAGTCCACACCGACCCGCCGAAGCGAACCCCGCCCAGACCCATTCCCCTACATCTAACACTATGGGCAATTTTAGCGTGGCCAATTCACCTAACCTGCACATTTTTGGACTGTGGGAGGAAACCGGAGCACCTGGAGGAAACCCACGCAGACACGGGGAGAATGTGCAAACTCCACACAGTCAGTCGCCTGAGACGGAAATTGAACCCGGGTCTCTGGCGCTGTGAGGCAGCAGTGCTAACCACTGTGCCACCGTGCCGCCCACAGACATTGTGATATGGTTGAGATTTATTCTGGATGCATTTCTCCTGGATTCTGTTGATCACTGTCTATGTTTGTCATTGCTGTTTTATTTCTTTGTTAGTAATTTTTAAAGTTTATTTTCCCCAGTTCTATTGTCATCACTAAAGTCCCCCTCCCATCTTCACAATCTTTATTTTAAATTTAATTGTGTTGCAATCACTACTGTCTAGATGCTCTCAATATTTATTTCTCTACTTTGTAATGGTTAATTTCCCATTACTATGTGACAATACTGTGTGAAGTATACACTCTAAGAAGTGTATTTTGTCCTGTTTTTTGTTGAAGAGAGGTTTTAAGGCATAGGTATCAAGAAGTTGACCAGAGCCACTCGAGTAAACAGCTTGTGAGGTCTTGGGTATATTTTTGAAGTTGGAACAATAGATGCAGCCTGGATGGGTGTGGTCAAGCTGTCACAGAATCAGGATCTTTAGCTTAGCTTCCAGCAGTTGCTGTTGGGGTCTTGAAAGAGTGGAAGCTATTTGTTTCCTCTCTTGCTTACAGCCAAAATATGGGGGTCCTCTTCCTACTACTGAGTTGCAAATAGAGTCATACAGTTATAGAGATGTACAGCACAGAAACAGAGCCTTTGGTCCAACTCATCCATGCTGACCAGATGTCCCAACCCAATCTAGTCCCACCTGCCAGCACCCAACCTATATCCTTCCAAACCCTTGCTATTCATATACCCATCCAGATGCCTTTTACATATTGCAATTGTACTAGCCACCACCACTTCCTCTGGCAGCCCATTTCACACAGGCACCACCCTCTGCATGAAAACGTCCATTAGGTCACTTTTATATCTTTCCCTTTTCAACCTAAACCTATGCCTTCTATGTCTGGATTCCCCCACCCCAGGGAAAAGACCTTGTCTATTTACCCTATCTATGCCCCTCATGATTTTATAAACTTCTATAAGGTCACCCCTAAGCCTCTGATGCTCCAGGGAAAACAGCCTCAGCCTGTTCAACCTCTATCTACAAATCAAATCCTCCAACCCTGGCAACATCCTTGTAAATCTTTTCTGAACCCTTTCAAATTTCACAACATCTTTCCGATAGGAAGGAGACCAGAATTGCACGCAGTATTCCAACAGTGGCCTAACCAATGTCCTGTACAGCTGCAACATGACCTCCCAACTCCTGTACTCAATACTCTGACCAATAAAGGAAAGCATACCAAATGCCATCTTCACTATCCTATCTATCTGCAACTCCACTTTCAAGAAGCTATGCACCTGCACTCCAATGTCTCCTTGTTCAGCAACACTCCCTAGGACCTTACCATTACGTGTATAAGTCCTGCTAAGATATGCTTTCCCAAAATGCAGCACCTCACATTTATCTAAATTAAACTCCTTCTGCCACTTCTCAGCCCATTGGCTGATCTAATCAATGCCCCATTGTAATCCGAGGTAACCCTCTTCGCTGATCATTAAATGATTCAATATGTTTTCTGAATTTGCCTTTTGCCAAGAGTACTTTTATGGGAAGTTACTATATTGGATCAATTAATTAGTAATAATTATTATATCTATTATTCTGTTAAGTTTTCCTGTAGAGTTAAGTTATTCCAATTCCTTCTTTTGTTGTATTTGAACTATTGTGGAAGAATAAAGTGTTTTGTTTTAAATCCAGTCATTTGACCAATCAAACTGCATGTGGAATGCAACACCTTACATTTACGTTTAAAATAAGAAAAATGTTAAGAGTCTAGACTACCTTCCATATATTTTGAGGGGAGTTTGGTTTGGTCCATAACAACTGGATCAACAATGAAGCTTCTCTTATTGTCCATTTTATGTTTTGTCCTTTAAGGGAGTCCTTCACAAATTGTAAAACTCAGTCCCACAGCTGTTTTGATAGTCCCTGCCTATTAGTTTGTATGAGGATAGTTAAAAATGCTCAAGTTTATTATTCCATATCCTTGACTCATTTAACATTTTTGCTTATACCTCTTCCGCTACCCAGTTCCTTTAATATTATGTGGGTAGTTGCATCCTCCTATTATTATGATTGATAACCTCATATCAATTATTGTAATTCATATGGGTTTTCTTTCTAATTTCCAATTGTATTCCTTTTTATCCATTGCCATTAGGATGTCTCTAATTAACACACTGCATCATCAAGCATCCTTCTCCCCTCTCCTTTCCAGTTATGTTATTATCTATAATATTTAATTGACAGTTTCTTCCTTATGTGGCTATGTTTCTAACCACAGCTGCTCACTCACCATGGATTATTGCCTCCAGATTCCATGTTATATTTTGAATCATTACTGGCATTCTGTAATTTGTTTTTTGACTTTTATTTGTTCCCTAACCATATGCCTTGTGTAAAATAATGGGACATGAATGTGTTAAAGGTAATGATGTACCTTATGATGAAATGAACATAAATTCAGAACAGAGAAGACCATCAAAATCCAGACAGAAGCTTGTAACTGATTAGGAGTGCGAGCTGCATTTAGTACCATGTACATATCTAAGTGTAAATAATAGTATAGAAGAGAGTACGAGAGCTTTACTTTAGGATGAAAAGGTATTGGATGTTATATGGACATAGAGTAGCCACAGCCTAGGGAAACCATAGGAATCTCAAAGGTGTATACACCCAGCACCCAGCACCCAATGTACATGTAGTTTTGGCAGGAATCCCAACATTTCAACCTGTTGAGTCTCTGAATTTTAAATTTAGTTCCCAATTTCTGATATTTCCTTAGTGATTAATCAAAATTAATATTAATTGATGGTAATAGAAGTTGTAAATGGAAAAGAAACAAATTTTAAGGGGATGAGATTGGAACTGGAGCAACTTTTCTGTAAAAAGTCACTCACCAAGCCGCAATGGGAAAAACAAATCAATAGAGTCCAGCAGAAATGTATCCAACAAAACATAAAACCAAAGCAGCCTACTCTGTGTTCATGTCTTGGTTCCTGTTGGAAGCTGAAGGATTGGATGTCCTCATCCCCATTCCAAGATCTCCTTCACTTGCTCTCTTTACTTTACCAGCAGGCAGGCTGAGTTTTGACTGCTAAGGTTGCTGTCTCTCTATTTATCAAATCTCCCTAAAACCCTTCAATTCTGCACTCCCTCTCTTGCCCCCCCACCCCCACCCAAAGCTGTGGTTAGCATTCCAGTGTTGACTTGTAGATGACAACTTTACCCACACCAGTAATAAAATACATTTTGTGCTAACTGAACAAGATCATTGTCTGTGGAATCTCTTTCTCCACCTTCCTGTAGCTGCCTTTCCCCGCTGACAAACCGTCACATTCTCCCTTTCTTGTGCCAGTATTTTCCCTGAGGAGTAACGACAATCTAGAGCAAACTATTCAAAAGTTTTCACCATCTTCTACTTGTCAGTTGTTTTTAAATCACATTCCAGCTCTAAAGTTCTGAGCAGAGTATCTTAAACCAGGGACTGGATGTGCTTTGGTTTGGAAAATGAAGTTGAGGATTATCAGCTCAACCAAGATCATGATTCAATGGGCCAAATGGCCTAATTTTGCTTCTGAAGATCTGAACCTCTGGGGGTTCTTGGTTCCACGATTAGTCAATAAACACACCTATAAATGACTCTTTGTCAATCACACAAGAAATTGTTTATTCTTTGATAGCGCTAGGTCGGTAGACTTTGATTAGCCCAGAAGTATGAGTACTCCTAGACCACCAAATGTATCCAACCCCTTACAGAGTTTGCGTATGGTTTACATACATTGTTCATAGTCAGGCATGGAGCATGATTGCTTGGTAATAACCAATAAAATAGCGTAAAGCCTTCGTGCATACTGTCTCAGCCTATCACGATTTCTTATAAACAACTTGTTCTTAGAATCGTCTTTGTCCCTGCTTTGTGTTAAGGTTAAACTGTTACTTCTGCAATTTATCGAATCTACATCAGTCTGCAGTTTCTTGTTTCTGTCTGGTTCAGTGCAGTTTAACAATGCAGAAGCCATTTTGTGCAGCTCCTTCAGCCATTTTGTCCTACCTCCCAGATGCTCATATCCTCACTTCTATGTCTTATGCTCTTATATGGGGCAAACAGGACTCAAGCGCCCATAAATTACTGTCCTGAGGTTACTTGTACTTTGTGCTTAGCTATTGGTAGCATTAGCATTAACCTAGCTTAGTTCTAGGTGTAATACGGTTGCTTGAAATAAAGATTATAATTAGATATTTAGGGCAGAATTTAATGACTCCACCTCCTCCTCAATCTGCAGCAACAAAGTTGGGGTCCCATGTCACCTGAGCAGGCTGCTAGGGGTACAGAGGTTGCTTCATGGGAGAAAGGGCACCTCTTCTGTTTCTGTACACAGCGGGATGAATGCCCTCCTCTTTACACCAATGTCCTCTCCTTCCCATTCCTCACCAGGGTCTGCCAGACTGGCTCCAACAAAAGTGCCCCACTCACCATCTTCTCCTTGGTTGGATCCTTGTCCAGGTCTTCTGCAGTGCCAGTAGTCGACACTGCCCCTAGTGGTGCTGCTGGGGACTGAGAATCCATCAGTCCTGCAAATCACCTGAAACTCTTATCATGAGCTCCAAAGGCCTGGGAGATCTGTTGACAGGCAGGTCTGATTAGGCATTATTCCCTTCAGGTCTTCTGCAAGTTGCACAGTGGAGTTACCACCAACTCTCTAGCCTGTGGACATCATGGTAGTCATTAAATTCAGTGTTTAATTTAGCTTGATATGATTAATTTGTAGGCAATTAGCATTTAGCGTACAAATGTCTTTGTTTTATCAGACCCTAAATTCCTACTTCTGATTTGGCTATGATAAACTTCAGAACCATCATCCTCTTCTTGAGCTAATTTTAATTTATCCCTTCGAACTGATTAAATAATAAATCTCTTGATTTAATTGAATAATAAATTAAAATTTTAACTTCGCGATATATTAGATTAAAGGGATTCTTGTGGCACAGTGGTAGTGCTCCTATCTCTGAGCCAAGAGGCCCAGGTTTAAGTCTTACCACCACCAGAAGTGTGCAATTACATCTCTGAAACAGTTGATTAAAATATTTATAGTAATGTAAACAGGGAACTGTTAAAAGTTTACATAATGGTAAATATGAGATTTGATACAATGTAATTCAGCAGAAGATTTGTCTGCAGTGAACTTAAGATGCATTCAAACGACACATTTTTATAACAATTGAATGCTTTAGCATGGTCTCTCTTCCCAGCACCCTCAAATGATGGCCAGATTTCTCTTCCATCTTCTATAAATGTAAACTGGTCCAAGTCTCTGCCCATTCTCTGCAAGAAACGATCTATTCCGAGCAGTTTTTATTCTCACAACAAACAGAATAGGAAATGCAGAAGAAAGCATGTCATCATAAAAAAAATTAGAATTTGTTACATTGAATTTGGAATGACAGCTTTTGTAAAATGACAAAAATGAATAATGTTTACGGAAACAATTCTTGATTTCTGAGCAATTGGACCATAATGAATTTGTAAGGAGGCAGAAGAAACAGCTATTAAACCAGCAAACAGAGCTAAAGTGAACAATCAGCAAAGAAATTTCTTGAAAAAGACTTCAAGCTAACTGTAAATAAACATATTTGGCACCAGAAAAAGAAGAGGAAGGCAGCACAAAACACAAAAGTAAATCAACTCCATAGTCATAACATTCTGCAGCTTAAAATACTCATGGAATTTGGCAATGCTGTTAAGGGAGTTAGATAAAGCAATAATTTCCCCACACCAGTGTTTCAAACAAAATCCAAACTTAGTAATACTTTTGGGAAAATGTAGACTTTCAAAGTATTCTGTTTAGATATCAGTAACATAGACAATAACAAAAGTATTGAATAATTATTTGTGTTGGAAATTCTGTTGCAAAGATCAAAGGTATAGAAGTTACAGTCAGAAACAAAAATGTATTAATTGTACCAGTTTACCACTCAATTGCAACACTCGATGAAATAATAAAATGGTTGCAAGCAAATAAAATAAATCAGAGAAATAATGTGCATAATATTAAAATGCTAAACTGAGGAACCAGGTCATTTGTGATTTCTGAGATTGGGAATCAAAGTAAAATGGCAGCTAACAACATGAAAGGTCTGTGTGATGGAATGCTGAGTAGGGTTTTGGTACAGAGAGCAGATTTTTCTGCCAACTGGATTGCTGTGGTGCAGAAACAGATGTTCTATTGGAAATATCTCATCAAATGCAAGTTGTGGCCAAATATCCAATGCTCTGTTATTAAAGATTTTGACATTGAGAGTAAAGAACAGCAAGCAAATCTTTTAGCTGACCACTAACTAATACTTCAACCTTTTGGCTTTGATACACATAAAGGGAGAACATCAGGAAAGTGCCTATAGCCTCCTGAATACTATTGGCTTTAGTTTATCACTGAATTTTGCAATGGAATACTGTCCAGTTCTGACTGGGAATCCAGCTCAACTGTATGTGGTGCTGATATTAGTAAAATCTTAGCTTTGTAAGCCATGTTTTGAGAATATTTATGTCTACCCAACCAACATCAACCTGAACAAAAACAGATATTACTGGAGAAACTCAACAAATCTGCATTCTGATGAAGGGTCACTGGATTTGAAACATTAACTCTACTTTCTCTCTGCCGATGCTGTTAATTTTTTCCAGCAATCAGAAAGTCATTGAGATGTACAGCACAGAAACAAACCCTTTAGTCCAATTCGTCCATGCTGACCAGATATCCCAACCTAATCTAGTCCCATTTGCCAGCAGTTGGCCCAAATCCTTCTAAAGGCTTCCTATTTATATACCCATCCAGATGCTCTTTAAATATTATAATTACACCCACCTACACCACTTTCTCTGGCAACTTGTTCTGTACATGCACCACCCTCTGCGTGAAAAAGTTACCCCTCAGTTTTGCAATTCCTCAGACTCTGGTCTTGCCACGTGGTCGCTTTCCCAAAACGCTCTCTCCTTCCTCCCTTTTATGGTATCTTTGCTTTGAATAGTGTAAGTCTGTGCCTGTATCAAATTGTCTTATGCATTCCACAGTGTCTATCTAGCAGATGCCCTTACTTGACTTACACAGTGACATCTCTCAGGCTACAGTTTTGTTGTTGGAAGCCTGATAACATTCCTGGCGGCACATGATCTGGTGGCTGCTGTTGACTGGCTCCAGACCTTGAAGACACCAGCTTCAGTTGGCATCACCTTGCCAAGGGCAGCAACAGCTCCGATTGGCACGTTCACGGACAACAGCAGGGTCACTAGACAGTACCAGTGCTGACAGGATAGCAGCTCATGTTTCATGCCTGTCCTAAGGTGGCACCTCAGGAATCTGAGTAATCTGCTGGAAGACAGATTGTTAGACTGCTTTGAGACTCTGAACATCCTTTACAGCATTGCTATCCATGGCCATGAAGTGAACAGTCTAAGTCTCCATGGCAACAAGTTGAGATTTCAAAGCCTTGGTATGAATCTCCAATAGAAGCTGAAATATTGGCCTTTAGACATGGCTGCCAAAAGCTGTCATTGAGTTGGCCATCACTTCCACACTGGAATGAAACAGCTTCACAAAACCCTGTGCTAAGTTGGTGCTCAACATCTCCAAGCTCCCTGGCAGTGCCAGTGAGCTTTTTGGCAGGACTGCTTTTGCGACAAAAACATTTCATTGTGCACATTCATCAGCCTTTACCTGTATACCGACTCATCCAAGTCCTCACCTGAATCCTCTGCAGCAGGTGAGCCCACCCTTTGGGGGTGGGGGGGGGGGGCATGTAGGCTCCTATGCTTTTCTTCTGCCTGCCCTGGCTTCTGGACACTTAGTCCCAATGACCACCACATGCAGATCCTGCCCCCAAGCCATCCTCGAGAGTGCATGCGGTGGTAGTATCTGAGACGCTTGTTGACAGTGTGAGATTGGACAACAATGACTCTTCATTTTCAGAGTTCCATGTTGAGGAACATTCTCTGTTACTCAGAAAAGATTGTAGGATGTGGAGGAATTCGGATGTGAGAAAGTGGATTAGAACAGAACGCCCCGTCATTTGCTATGGGCCTCCTTGCTTCAGTCAGTTGCTTCAATCTTCCTGTCTTTCCTCCTGACAGTGAGAATGTGGAGTTGTGTCTGTCCCCCATCATTTAGGTGCTGCTGTCGCTGATTAGTTGCTACTTTGTCTTGCATAAAGGAGAGAACTGTATCTGTAAACACAGTGCAACGTGGAAGGCGAATGAAGGCCATGCTGTGATTTGAACAATTGTAAAAATATGTCTTTTGATGGGCCTTTTAAAAATAAGGCTTTTCACAGGCCTTTGATTTGATTTGATGTGAATTATTGTTGTCACATGTACCTGAGTACAGTGAAAAAAGTTTTGTTTTGTGAGTAAATCATAACATACAAGGACATATAGATCATAGGGTGCTTAGACAAAGCAAGGCAAACAAGGTTACGGCTGTACAGGAGGTGCACAAAGGAAAGATCATCATTCGATTTGAAGTTAGACAGGTCCATTCAGCAGTCTAATAACAGCTGGGAAGAAGCTGTTCTTGAACCTGTTGACACGTGTGTTCAAGCTTCTGTATCTTCTGTCTGATGGAAGAGGTTTGAAGAGAGTATTACCGGGGTGGGAGGGATCTTTGCCTTATTGGCAGCCTTACCATGGCAAAGGCAAGTGCAGATGGAGTCCATGGATGGGAGGTTGGCTTCCATGATGGTCCGGACAGTATACACAACTCTCTGCGGTTTCGTACAGACCTGGGCAGAGCAGTTGCCGTACCAAGCCATTTTGCACACAAGTAGAATTACAAACATGTGTGAGACAAAACAATTTATTTCTCCGCTCAATCCATGCGCTTTGACCTGGAGTGCTGGCATTAAACATGAGGTCCATCTGCTCTTACTGTCTTTATAGTGTATTTGTGGTGCACTCCTGGCCACCTAGAGGAGAAAACCTTTGCACTTCGTGCACCAATGCCCATGCTGCAGGGTGGTAAACTCATGTGGGGCAGTAGTTCCACAATGGGTGGTGGCTGTAGGAAAGGCATTGTTCCCAAACAGGGCAGCCGCTAATAATAGGACATGAGCTACATTCAGAGAGTGCTGGCAACCCTCCCTTTCCATGGTGCCACCATCACCAGCTATATCACCTGGCCATCAGTGCAGTTTGGGAATGATCAATCTCTGCCTGCTGATGGTTGATGGCTGCCCAGTGTGCGGTTTCTCTCTACCTTTGGAATTAGTCATGAACAACAGCAGTTTGAATTTTCAGTCCCACCTGCGGGATCCTGGGACTAGCCAGAAATTTCCATTCTGTGTCTCCAAATTCTGAATTTGGACAGTGGAACCAAAGGTTCCAATCTGAGCTTTAACCTGCACCTGGCATTTTCATATACATCTCATATAAAGTGAGAATGCTGGATGCATCCAATAGAACATGCCTCCACCACATTTCTGGTCAGTGCATTCCACTTGCTAAGTACCCATTGTTTGTTGCTTCACCTTTGCTTTGTTTGTACAAACAGCTTCTCTTGATTGACTCGGTCCAGCCCATTCAGGATGTTGAAAACCTCAGTCAGGTTTTCTCTCAGCCACCTTCTCTCCAAGAAGAACAGTTCCAACCTCTTCAATTAGCTGAAGTTTCTCATTCCTGGAACCACTCTGGTAAATCCTGATGCAGTTTCTCCTTATCTCCAATGTATTCAAAACTTTCCTATAATGTGGGACGCAAAGCTATGAAAATTATTTTAATTCCTCAGGATGAACATTGTTACATTGTTCAACATGGAATTCAACTACTTCATACCATTTATATGTGCATGGGCATAAAATTTTGGTCATACTGGTTGTATTAGATTGTTCTATATCCATTTCAGTCATTGAAATATTATACATCTGTTTGCGACCAGGCTATTAAAATAAGCATTTCTAATCTAATTTCATGGTTTCTGCTCACTGCATGTATGATATATATAATTTTGTTACAACAGTGTCTGAATAATTGTACATCTGACCCAGACATAAGATAATATTGACACTCTGTCATTCATTTTGATTTTTTTGAAAATATGACCCAGGCATAAAATGTTTCTTTATCATTCCTGCCAACTTTCATGATGCAGAAATGAGGGTCCACATAGAGAATTCTACTGTATCCCTTCATCTTAAATTTTTATTGCTTAAAGTCTAGTCACAGATCTAATGACCAAAGACAAAAGTTCCAATGTACCAGGCCTATTCATAGAATCTTGATTCAAAACCAAGTTTCTTGTCTTTTTTTTAAAAAAAGGATTGGAGAGTGAGGATAAAAGTGATGATTATATTATGCTGAACCTGGCTTTTAAATACTTGAGAATAGTTGTGAGAGGGAAGATTGACAGAGGTCATGAGGAGTCGAGCTTTGAAGCTCAGAAAATAATGTTGGAGTAGTTGATTGTACCAAGAGTTGGGATTGAAGCAGCAATGAGAAAGGAAAATGCTATAGGCTGGACATATGGATAAAGTAATGTACGCTTATTAATAGTATTTTTACCCCAGTTCCAGAATTTATATTATTGACATTGTCTGTGAGAGAAGTTAAGTTCGCATGAGGGTAGTTATTTTAAAATAACATTTTAAAACTTATGTTAATAATTTTCATACCTTTACTTAAGCTTTTTTTGTTTGTAGCTCTATGTTTGTTACTTGAGGCAACCAGCTGCCTTGTTTCAAATACTATAGTTATTGCTGTAGAAGGTTGGTGTGTATATCTTGGGCTCTGTCACTTCCCTTGTTTTGGTTCAAGCTGTATTGTGACCAGTTTAACATTGGGACACAGAAAGGAATCATTCACACCTCCCCACTCATCTGTAATACGTGGAACAGATCACTCTGTTATTAGAATCTTTTGGGCACATGGAAGACATACAGTTTGCCACAATATGGCAGAACTGGTGCAAATGATTCACTAGATACAGAAACACTTCAAGCTTAGTGACCAATTAAAATAAGGACCCGGCCAATCCCCACTCTATACATTTAACAATAATCTGGACAATATTTTAGCAATTAAATGAAGAAACTACCAATGACAATGAGGTTATTGTAGCTTTTGGCGTGTACCTCAGTATTCAGCAAGAATTAATCATAGAGAGAGTAGATTTTACCAAACTGAAGCAAAAGCCTGGGGAAAATAATGACTCACTTATCAATAACTGTTATTGCTCAGCAGGTGTCTGCAAATACAGGAGTTAAAGAGGTGACATAATTAAAGGTTGGATTGGAATTGGACTTTTAGAAGTAACTCTGTCAGATGAATTACAGTATGAGGAAGACCAGACTTTAGCAAAAGCAAAACAATTAACAACATGAACTAAAGTAAAGATACAGAAGCTTGAATACAAGCACCAACTTGTTCAAGAACAGTTTCTCCCCTGCTGTTATTAGACTGGTAAATGGACCTCTCTAATTTCAAATTGTTGTAAATGTTGACCTTGCTCTTGTGCACTTCCTGTGCAGCCGTAACCATGTATTCCTCTCTCTGTCTACACACCGCATGATCTGTATGTCCGTGTATGATATGATAAGCCTGTACTGCTCACTGTACTTAGGTATATATGTCAACAATAAATCAAATCAAATCAAATGAGGAGTCTTTACTTGAGGTAATAAATGGGTTTTATGGAAAATACAGTAAATCTGCAGGGCACAAAGCTGATGCCAGGAAATTGTGAAGAAAGGACATCAGGTAGTATCCTTGCTGTGGGGGGAGAAGGCTGCTTCAGCATGAAGATTGAGAGAAAGTGAGGTCTGCAGATGCTGGAGAGTCAGAGTTGAAAAGTGTGGCTCTGGAAAAGCACAGCAGGTCAGGCAGTATCTAAGGAACAGGAGAGTCGACATTTCAGGCATAAATCCTTCATCATGAAGATTGTCCCACCAAAAATGGGGAGTTTCACTCTTGTGGAAAGACAGGCCATTTTGAAACATTCTGTCACACTAAAAACGGTTTTAACCTCAAAACTGAGCAAAACACGTTGGCATTAGCGATGTCACAAAGAGTTTGAAAAGCCAGGCAGCAATGTAAAAACATTCCTGAGTGAAATAAAAGAAGTGCAGGTAGTTCTCCTATAACGCCGTACTTGTGTTCCAACGAAAGCTCGCTTAATAGAAAATTGCTGAATAGAAATAATGGGGCCTATGTGAAAAGTGGGGTTGGGGCAGGCCAGCAACAAATGTCACTCACGATTTCTCAAAAATCACCCGAAAGTCTAACGTCAATTATAACACAGCCTGAATGAAGGTTGAAATCACATTTATTAATGAAGCAAAAGTAAATTTAACACAGTATATTTTAAAAAATGTAAGAAAGCAGGTCTCTCACAGTACCTCTCACAGAAAGCTGCTCTGCCAGCAGCTGACATCGGTGCATGTGCAGAACAAAGCACATGAACTGTTCCCCGCTGGAATCACGCTATTAGATTAGATTAGATTAGATTACAGTGTGGAAACAGGCCCTTCGGCCCAACAAGTCCACACCGACCCGCCGAAGCGAAACCCACCCATACCCCTACAATTTACCCCTTACTTAACACTACGGGCAATTTTAATATGGCCAATTCACCTGACCCTGCACATTTTTTTTGGATGGTGGGAGGAAACCGGAGCACCCGGAGGAAACCCACGCAGACACGGGGAGAACGTGCAAACTCCACACAGTCAGTCGCCTGAGGCGGGAATTGAACCCGGGTCTCTGGCGCTGTGAGGCAGCAGTGCTAACCACTGTGCCACCGTGCCGCCCACCATGCTGCTATTGTGAACAAAGGTAGGCCTTCTCGAAAATACCACTCCCTAATTCTTCAGCAACATTACAGCCAAATTGTGCTGCCGGAACGCACATTATTCAAGAACTCCCTGTAAAAGGGAATTTTTTGAATGCTGGCAGAAAAGTAAAATGGCATCAAATGAGCTTAAAGTTTGACACAGGGGCAGGTGTCATCTCAGATATGGTAAAATCATGACGCTCTTGTGATATCTATCATTTGACTAACCTTAAAATTAACCTTAACCCTAACCCAATCTAAGGGCCAGGATGTATCCAATGAAAGGTAAGAGGCCGAAATTGCCTGCAAGACTAAAGACGGAGCAATGTCTGAGCTTTTACATTTAATTCAAAGTCAAGGATATCCTTTATTGACCAAGAAAAGATTAGATTACTTACAGTGTGGAAACAGGCCCTTCGGCCCAACAAGTCCACACTAAAGACGGAGCAATGTCTGAGCTTTTACATTTAATTCAAAGTCAAGGATATCCTTTATTGACCAAGAAAGCTTGCACATACCTCTGATTTATTTGCAAAGTTGGTGAAGTTGACAGTCAAGATAAACACTGGATTCCCAACATTGTTCGGTGGCCTACAAAAGCTAAAGATAGCATACCATAATCACATGGAAAAGTAAGATGCCAAGCTAACTTGCCTAGTGACATTCTGAAAAGGCCACTTTTGGTGAAAAGTGAAAGCTGAGATATTGAGGGAATGTATCACAAAGGAATGATGTCACCAGTACCCAAGCTAAAATAGGTCATACTCTGATATGGCACCAGATCCAAAACCAATGGCTCAATAAGGGTTTGAGTGAATCTTGTGAAACTGAAAAGGCTGTAGAGAGAAAATATTGAGAAATTCATCCTATGACATGAGCTGCTGGAAGTTTGGTGAAGCCAGCACACAGCACCAGCTTCACCAAACTCTATGCTAATAATGGTTTCTGCCAGCTGATCAGGGAATTGTAACTTTTAATGACACACATTGCACCATTTTGCACCTGGAATACTTCAAAGCATAAGGAGCGTGTCTTTTGAGAAAAAACTGTCCAAGAGCCAATGTTTTAAAGGATTGGTGCATGGTTTGAAATCAAATACTGGAAAAATTGCAAATAGCTGTTTGAGCAAGCAGTAATTGAAGTGGTTGAAGATAACAGGAGCTGAGGGATTCTATGTTCAGATGCAGCTCTGAGTGGCAACAAGAGGTTGATTGGTCAATGGCTTAGTGGCCAGTTATTTGTGAAAAAGGCCTACTGCTTAGTTGAGATCTTTGAGGAATTATCAAACACCTTGGATAAAGGGGAATCTGTAAATAACCTGTGGTTTTCAGGAGACATTTGACAAGATGCCACATCAAAGGTTACTGCATAAAGTAAGTGCTCATGGCATTAGCAGATAACGTATTAGCATGGATAGGGGATTGTTTGGCTAAAACGAAACAGTAGACATCAATAGGTGATTTATGGGTTGTCAAGATGTGGAGTGGAGTGCCATGCGGATCAATCGCTGGGCTTTAACAATTTGCAATCCATATCTATAATTTGGATTAAGGGACCAAATGTATGCTAAAGTTGCTGATAACTTTAAAAGCTAGGTAAGGAAGTAAATAGTGACGATGACATAAACATAGGATATAAACTGGTTAAGTGAGTGAACAAGCATTTGACAGATGGAGAATTATGGAAGTATATGAACTTCCTCCTTTGGCATTTAGAAAAGCAGCATATTATTTAAATAGAGAGAGAGAGACTACAGAACTTGGCGGTACAGTGGGAGATGGGTGTCGTGGTGCATGAATGATTAAAAGCTTAAATTGCAGGAGCAGCAAGTAATTACGAAGGCACGTGGGCTGTATAAGCAGTTTTTGAAGATTCATCTGACTCATTCCGTGGATGAAGGGTTTATTTTGTGAGGAAAGATTGGGCAGGTTGGATCTGTATTTATTGGAGTTTATAAGGATGAGGAGTGACCTTATAACGTACAATTCTGTTTTGTCTTTAGAGGGTGGTTTCTGAGATGTCTCTCCTTGTGAGAGAGACCAGGACAAGGTGTGTCCCATTTAAAACTAAGATTAGAATAAATATTTGTGTTTGTAGGACTTCCACCCCAAAGACAAGTGGGAGCAGGGTGATCATAGATTCTTTAGGAACAAAGGAGTCAAACCAGGCAAGAAAGCAGGGCTAGGAGGAAAGTGCAGTCAATCAGAATATCCACGCTCTTATCAAATGGCAGGGCAGACTAGAGGGGCTGAGTGGTCTATTCCTGCTGCAGCAGTTGTTGACAGTGCACTGCACATGTAGAACTGTCGTAGATCTGTATCACACTGCGAGAAGTGGGGCTATACAATTCAAATCTGTACTCCTAAAGTCTGGAGTCATTATGCAGTAATATTCTTTTGAATCATATATAATTGTGTGACTGAAGGTGATAGTCACTCTCCCCACATCAATAGGCAACTGCTCGCTTCAGTTTGTTCTGTTGAGTTATTTATTATATTTTTGTCAGGGATGATATTTCTCACATTTTTCTATCATCGATGCAGTTCAGTGCAGTTCATTGAAGCTTAGAGTTTCACGCAACACAGCTTTCATTTCTGAGCATCACTGCATCAGTTGGCTTTGAGTGAAAAACACATTGACAAGCAGGCTCATTTCACTTGATTACTGTAAATTGAAATCCACATAATGAAGTACATGGCTTCTCCATTCTGTTCCTATATGGCAGGCTGGGAGATATGTTTCTGATTTGACCACATAACTTGATTGCTGCTTGACTTTTCATATGTGCTGCTTTTGATTGAGTTCTGCTTAGAGACTGTCCCTCTTAATGGGCTTACCTCTCCTTCTGAGTTTAATTTGTTTAAAAAGGTTAATTTTAAGTCCTAATTCAAATCATTGGAGGCCTCTTAGCAACAAAGGGTTGGCTACAGTAGGTTTATCATTCGTTCCAATTTTCTGAACCATTGACTCCTGCTGTGTAAACTAGTCCACCAGCAATGTTACAGCAAGTTGTTTCAGACCATGTTCCGTTTACACACTGGTCCCTAAAGATAGCACTAGTAAGTGTGTCGTGAATGGGGTGGTCTCGGGTTTGACTTGAGGGCTGATGTGGTTAGGAACTTTGATTGGAAGGTTCATTGACACTGAGCGATGTGGGCTATGGTGAAGTGTGGAACATGTGGACGTAAGACCAGAGTGGTCTGTATTGACATGTGGAGCAGCTAATGTTCTACTTGAGCAGTACAGTGTAGTTCTCACAAGATGATGGCAAATTGCTAATTAAGGCTGATTATAAATTGTTAAGCACCTTCTTAATGGCACAACTCACCTCATTAATATTCAGCTTTTTATGTAGGGAACAGGCTAAACATTGAGAAATCCTGATGTGGAAGTCAGAGCGGGCACCTGGCAACTCCAACTCACTACTTGCTGCAAAGGACCTCCATGTTGGACACCAGGCACCAAAATCTCCGGGCATGCTCCATGGGCAGCAACTATGAGCAGCTATATCCTGGGATACTGGCATCTGACACTGACATCCACTCTAAGGGGCTCATGGTAACTTTCCAATCCACTTACAGGATGCTTCTAACTTTGACTGCTGCACCCTAGGCTGCACTGGTGATCAACTTTGTAAAGCTGCAGCAAGGACACTGTGTTCTCAGGGATACATACTCAGCTCATGGACTGGATCAAAGCTGCATCCCCAGCCTCTTTGCTCACTGACATAACACTCACGTATCTACCTAGATCTCTAGGTGTCCCTGCCTTATATTGCCTTGTCTTGGCTTTGTGCACTTTGCTTCCTGAACCAGACTATCAGGCTCACCGTATTGCTGAGCCATGCAGCACAGACTCAGAGGCAGGAAGCTTGCTGTGGTTATCGCCAGTGCTCTGTCAAATCAAAGAGAGTAGTCTTTGCTCAGGGGGTTCTGGTACAATAATAATACCAGTCCAGAGCTTGGACATGGTCAATCAGCCTCTCGGTTGGTCAGAGTCAGGATGTTTACCCCATAAGGGGTGAGGAGCTGAAAATTGGGCAGTCCACCAGGTACCTTTACTCTGTCTACCCAACTGGAGGCAGTTTACTCCTGGACTGTGAGAGAAGTGGATATAATTGAAGGTGAAAGTAGGTGACACAGCTGTCAGTTTTATTAGTGGGGAAGTGTCTCGGGTGAGTGTTTTGGCAGCACAGAGGACGTGCAGGGGTAGTAGTGTCGAGGGTTGGCATGGGGGGTGGGGGGGAGGTGACAGCAAGTGTGTGACAGCGAGACGGTTAGGGCGTGAGCTTTGATGGGAGGCGGGTGCAGTAACAGGGAGACGCTGAGTGTGAAGTATTGAGGAAAAGATGATGGTACTTGTTGTGGTGGAGTGGGATGGGTTGTTGACAGTAGTAGGCATGCAGACAGCTGAGTCTGCTCTAAACTGGGTGACGTCCTCAGGACAGGCTAGCATCGTCTGGTCATGGCCCTCACTGCTGGGATGCTTTGGATGCAAGGGACCAATGATAACCTGGAGTTGTTGAATCACTCTTTGAAAGTGCCAAATTCTCTCCAAAAGCAGCCCAAAGTTAGAAAGACATGGCAGTACAGATTAGACTCGAATTAAAACCAAAATACCCCACATTCAATATGCATCATGATATGATGAGACCATGATATCTATTGTACTAAACCTCAGCTAAAGATGTGAATCTGCTCTTTTCACGCAAGTGAACTTACCTTCCTTTGAAAAAATTAAACACCTGAAGCCCATTTACAGGGCAAATGATTACAGGGCAAACTAAAAATTGTGCCAATTATATAATATTTGCATTCACATTATTGCAATGAAATGTCTAAAAAAAAATTCACACAAAGAATTAACTAT
This sequence comes from Chiloscyllium plagiosum, assembly GCF_004010195.1. NCBI lineage: Eukaryota > Metazoa > Chordata > Chondrichthyes > Orectolobiformes > Hemiscylliidae > Chiloscyllium > Chiloscyllium plagiosum. The sequence goes on from NC_057728.1 coordinate 10,640,316, forward strand.
AGAAGTTTAAACTCCTACAGTAATTTGGCTCACAGTTGGCACACTGGCGCTTTGCTTGAGTAATAGAAAACAAATCCCATTGACTTACGCCCACCTCATAGACCTGAATTTCATCAATTCCACTCCACTATTTAAGAACTGTGACAGATAACCCAGAAAATTATAGGTTTATTAGTCTAACTTCAGTGGTGGGCAAAATGCTGGGATCTATTATTACGGAAAAAGCCGGAGCTTTTACAGAAATATGAGCTGATCAAGGAGGCAGCTTGAATTTGTAAAGGGTAAGTCATAACCAACCAATTCATTCTTTCTTGAGGAGTTTTGTAATGTGGTAGGTAAGCGAGTGTCTTTGTTATTCAAGCAGACTTCCAGATGTATTGACAAAGAGCCACTTAAGATACTTAACAAAATTGCAGGCGCATTGAACATGGGCAATCTATTAGCTTGGGTGAGAAATTCTTTAGATGGGAGAAAACAAAATTTCAGAACATGCCATTCAGTTTGGCAAGATTGATGTTTTCCAGGATTCTGGAATGTTTGCTTAGTTGGCTTGATGGCTAAACACTCTCAACTCTGGTCTCCAGCATCTGCAGTCCTCACTTTCTACTTGATAGCTAAAGGATAATGCACAGTGACCTTAACAGCATGGGTTCGAATCCCTGTACCCTCTGTGGTAGCTTATGGATGCCTGTCTCATTGCCTTGTTCCACACTTGTGGAGATGTGTGCCTCAAGGTATTTCCAACCAATTTGGCCCTCTTTAATGCGGAAAGTTTCACATAGTCTTTTGTGGACTATGGCTATCTATCTTAGCTGCAGGATCTGACTCGGGCCACAGCATTTTACAAGATTTATAATAATTTGGATGAAAGAATGGCCAGCTATAAATTTACAGACAACGCTAAAGTAGGTAATATAGTAAAAAAGATACATGGGAGAAGAAAATTGTAAAGGTACATTGATAGATTACATGAGTGGGAAAATTTGTGGCAAAAAGAGTTCACTGTGGGGAGAAGTATTCCTGAGCAGAGAGCTTTAACAAGTTCAGTGATCAATAAGATCATAGAATCCCTACAGTGTGGAAACAGGACATTTGACCCAACAATCCACACCAACCCTCTGAAGAGTATCCCACCCAGACCCATTTCCCTACCTTATTAGTTGACATTTACCTCTGACTAATGCACCTAATCTACACATTCCTGAACACCATGGGCAATTTAGCTTGGCCAATCCACTTAACCTGCACATCTTTGGATTGTTGGAGGAAACCAGAGCACCTGGAGCAAACTCACGCAGACGTAGGGAGAATGTACAAACTCCACACAGACAGTTGCCCGAGGTTGCAATCGAACTCGGGTCCCTGGCGCTGTGCGGCAGCAATGTTAACCACTGAGCGTGGGCATGAAATAAAATGGATGTGTGCTTGCTCGCTGAGCTGGAAGGTGAGCAAACCCATATCCAGAACCTCAACCTGAGCTACAAATCTCAAAACTCGCTAATGAAATAAAATTTAAAGGTTAATGCAGTGCTGGTCTTTATCTTGAAAGCTGGAATGCAGAGGTGAATGTTATATTACTGTAGTACTGAGGTTTAGTTAGACCCCATGTGGAGTTGTGCAGCTCAGTTGACTGGATGGCCGGTTTTTGATGTGGAGTGGCACCAACAGCGCAGGTTCAGTTCCTGCACTGACTGAGGTCACTGTGAAAATGTCTCCTTGTCAATCTCCTTCCTCACCTGAGGTGTGGTACCTCTCAGGTTAGACTCAACACTAGTTGTCTGTCTATGATGGGACGTTGGCAACCTTCCCTTTACTGGTCACAGCACCTCGGGAGGAATATATTTACCTGGAGATGATGCAGCACAGATGCTTAGAATCGTAGGGATAGAAGGGTTAAATGAAAGGGTCAGTTGGATAGTCCAGCTTGTATACCCTTCAAATCAGGGCAGGACTTATACACTTAATGGTAAAGTCCTAGGGAGTGTTGCTAAACAAAGAGACCTTGCGGTGCAGGTTCACAGTTCCTTGAAAGTAGAGTCTCAGGTAGACGGGGTATTGAAGAAGGGGTTTGGTATGCTTGTCTTTATTGATCAGTATAAGAGTTGGGAGATAATATTACGGCTGTACAGGACATTGTAAGGTCACTTTTGGAATACGCTGATCTCCCTGTTGTTGGGAAGATGTTGTGAAACTTGAAAGAGTTCAGAAAAGATTTACAAGGATGTTGCCAGGGTTGGAGGGTTTGAGCTATGGGGAGAGGCTGAATAGGCTGGGGCTGTTTTCCCTGGAGTGTCAGAGGCTGAGGGGTGACCTTATGGAGGTTTATAAAATCATGAGGGGTATGGATAGGATGAACAGTCAAGGTATGTTCCCCAAGGTAGGGAAGTCCAAATCTAGATGGTATAAGTTTAAGGTTAGAGGGGAACGATATAAAAAGGAACTAAGGGGCAGCTTTTTCATGCGGAAGGTGATTCATGTATGGAATGAGCTGCCAGAGGAAGTTGTGGAGGCTGGTACAATTGCAGAATTTAAAAGGTATCTGAATGGGTACATGAATAGGAAGGGTTTAGAGGAATATGGGCCAAATGCTGGCAAATGGGACTAGATTAATTTAGGATATCTGGTCAGCATGAATGAGTTGGACCAACAAGTCTGTTTCTGTGCTGTACGTTTCTATGACTAAGTGATGCTTAAGGGGCTTAATTAAGTAAAAAGAGAGAAACCATTTTCTCAAGTGTGTCTGGGTTAAAAATCATGACTTTAAAATTAGAACAGGGTAATTCAGGGATGATGTCGCAAGAGTAAATGCAAAATACTGTGGATGCTGGAAATCTGAAGCAAAAATAGCAAATGCTGGAGAAGCTGAGCAGTTCCGACAGTCTCCCCGGACAGAGAAACAAGAATTAATGTTTCGAGTCCGGTATGATTTTTTATTCCAGAACTTCAGTTGATGATGTCACAATTATTTCTTCATGAAGTGGAAATCTGGAAAACTCTTCCAAAAGAAAGAAGGAACATGGCCAGCAGACACCGGTTCTAGAACACACAAAATATGATGAGATAACTCCATCTGAGCGTAGAGAAAGCTGGAAAAGAAAGACCCCTTTGCTGCTGCTTCTCCTGCCAAGAGATCTGTTGTCAGGCAGCACTTTTGCTGTCTTGCTCTTTTTAAAACTTATTTTGTTTGAGCCAGAGACAGCAAAATAGTAATAAAATGCACTTGATCTTTATCCTTCAGAAACCCATATATCACAGAGGAGCCTAACCCAGAGTTTGAAGGATAAATTTTTTAAAATAACTATAACACCTTCAAAAGGTCTGGGGAGAAATGTACAACCTGGGGAGTCTCATACCATCAGGCTGGTTCTGACAAGGTCCTAGAAAAGACAGTAATTTTCATTAAATAAAAGTATTTTATTGATTCCCTCACTGTGCTTCATTGCCCTTCCTGGAGAAAAACATGTTTGACAGAAAGCAGATATCACATCAAAAACATTCATTGGCATGAGATCATACAGTGAAAGGGAGGCCATTCAACTCATTATCCAATTAATCTCACCCTTTCCCCATAATGCTGTATATTTCTCCTGACTCTAAACTAGTTGCTTCTGCTGTTGCATATTTGTGGGTTTAAGTCCCACTCCTGAGAGATGAATATATAACCTGGACTGACGCCCCAGTGCAGTACTGAGGGAGATACTGTCTTTCAGATGATACTTGAGCCAAGACCCCTTTTACCCTCTCAGGGGGCTCTCGTGCTGCCCCTTTAAAGAAAAGAAGGAGCTACCTCCCCGATGGGCTGGTCAATGTTTACCCCCCACCCCTTCAAACCAACACTGTTAATAGAGATGATCTTCTTGTCATTGTTTTGATATTTGCAGGACTAACTATGTGCAAGATGTCCATCAAGTTTCCTATGTACTGCAATGACAGTGGTACAGTGGTTAGCACTGCTGCCTCACAGCGCCTGAGACCCGGGTTCAATTCCCGCCTCAGGCGACTGACTGTGTGGAGTTTGCACGTTCTCCCTGTGTCTGCGTGGGTTTCCTCCGGGTGCTCCAGTTTCCTCCCACCGTCCAAAGATGTGCAGGTCAGGTGAATTGGCCATGCTAAATTGCCCGTAGTGTTAGATAAGGGGTAAATGTAGGGCTATGGGTGGGTTGCGCTTCGGCGGGTCGGTGTGGACTTGTTGGGCCGAAGGGCCTGTTTCCACACTGTAATGTAATGTAATCTAATCTAATCTAATGACAAAGGCTAGAATCTACTCAGCACCTGAACAATGTGGGCCCTGCTGAGAAATTTGGGAAAATCGGGAAAGATTAGATTCCCTACACTATGGAAACAGGCCCTTCGGCCAAACAAGTCCATACCAACCCTCTGAAGAGTAATCCACCCAGACCCCATTTCCCCTATATTTACCTCTGACTAATGCACCTGATACTCTGAGCAATTTAGCATGGCCAATTCACCTGACCTGCACATCTTTGGACTGTGGGAGGAAATCAGAGCGCCCGGAGGAAACCCACGCAGATACGGGGAGAATGTGCAAACTCCACACAGACAGTTGCCTGAGGCTGGAATCGAACCCAGATCCCTGGCACTGCGAGGCAGCATTGCTAACCACTGAGCCACCGTGCCACCCAAAGTGACGTCCAGTGAACACCTCAGCGATGTCGAGAATGAAAAGACTGATTTTGCAACATTTGTTGAACATCGAGATGACAGGAAGCTGAGAAGTGGGGCAAGCAGCCTGTTAGCGGTGGACTATCACACGTCAACTGCCTCATTGTTACTGAATCTCATTTCATTAATGCGCAGTTTGCCATTCTACTACCCGCTGGATAGAAACTAGCCACCTAACATGACAGTCAGAGTGGTTACCTGGCCACTCCATTTAACTGTTTGTTCCTTGGGACCTCCATCTTGGACACCCAATTCAGGGCAGTGAACGCACACACTTCACAGACATTGGGATCTGACATGTACGTGCCCCACCACACCATTATGGCCCATCATCCGCTTCCAGTAAAATAGTCCACAATGGAGCACACAGACACCTCTTGTTGGAAAGTTGCTGCAGGACACTTTGTGCACCAGTTTACAGATTGGACTGCACCACGTTCCAGGGCTGCTCACTTACTTTTACCCCACGTTGATGCTCACACATCCCTGCCTTGCCTACTGGTGCATCATCCCCTCAATCGCACCTGAAAAGGGCTTACAATACTTCTGTTTTCCACTGTCGCTTAGCACAGACAGAAAGTCACAGCCTGTCACGTTTGTCAGCATTGGTCAGTCAAGGTGACAAACATGTTGGAGTAAATGACTGCAGATGCTGGAATCTGGACTGAAAGCAAAAAATGCTGGAAATCACAGAGCACCTCTGAAGAAGAGTCATCCAAGATAGCGAAAGTGGTACTGCAGATGCTGGAGATTAGAGTCAAGATTAGAGTAGTGCTGGAAAAGCACAGCAGGTCATGCAGCATCCGAGGAACAGGAAATTCTTGATGAAGAGTTTTTGCCCGAAACGTCAATTTTCATGCTCCTCAGAAGCTGCCTGACCTGTTTTGCTTTTCCAGCACTCCACTAACCTTGACTCTTTCCAAGGATGTTGCCTGACCCAAGCATGTTGCTGGGCAGTGCAGCACTGTGTCAATCTTTAACTTATAGCATGTGCCAGCAGCTTATCCAGCAAACACTCTGCATGTGCTTCAACCAAATGGCCATTTCTTAAAGTTGAAGGGGATAGTTCTCAGCCAAGGTTAGGGGGACACTACCGTCAGTCATGGGGTCATGGTACAGTCAGTTAATGGCACACTATCAGGACCGGGGCTTAGGCAAAGCCAGGTATCCGACTGGGACATTAACAATTAAGAGATTGATCTCACCACAGTCCAAGAAGCAGTCTGTGCTGTCAGGGCATGAGAAGACCATCACTCAGGGAGTTGCCCAACAATCAGCCAGGGACCTGCTCAGTCTCCAGTTGTGCTTGTCCATCCATGTCAGTGAAGGGCTTGGGCCCAGTCAGTCAGTCAATTCGGGGAGTGATGGCGGTGTGGTTGGGGGAGGGGGAGTGGTACTACTGTGCTATGGAAATTGAGGACTAGTGAATGGAGATAGTGATCAGACAGGAAAGATAAGAGTTGGAATCCTAATTCTACATGGTGGGTAGGAACACGTGGGCGATCAATAGTAATGGGCTGGCCAAGAAGTGCCAGGAAGAAAGGGGTATCAAGAGCAGTCTCCTTCATTGCCAGGCTGAGCCTGAGATTCACAGTGCCAAACGGGATGCGTGAGGCCTTCCATGTTCCTTCAACCTGAATCCTAATGATGAATGAAAGCTGGCTGCGCCCATACCTGGAGTAGGTGAACTCTGGTACCTTCCTGGTTCAACATGCATGCTGCACATCAGATGGTGAGAGACCCTTCAAGGGGCAAATGCATCAATCCTTCACTTGCAGAGTGCAAGTGAAATGCATGTAGTGCCCAACTGTGTGGGGTGCAACTGCTGTCTTTGCTCATTGCAGATTGCAGTTAGGCCTCCGTGAAGCAGAAAGTAATGACAAATGTATAGGTCACCAATTAAATGTGTGCCCAATTACACTGCTTTCATCTCATACCCCATGACAAGGTCAGTGCTGCAGCGCACATAATAATGTTCGGAAACAGCTGCTTGCAGCTTCGGGGTACAAGGGACAGCTATAGAGGTAGGCATTTGCACTTGTACGTGCAAGGAAGTGTCAGCCATGCCACCTGTAGGCCAGGAGAAGTATTGGTTTATGGCTGCCGTGCCACTACATTCAAGATGAAGGGCAGCGCTAGACTGCCAGTCCTCACTTGGCAGTGATGAGTATACTCCTGCCTACAACATGTGGGAGAATTGATTGAGCACCACAGGGGCAGGGGAGTAGTTAGCGAGACTAATTTGATATGATTGCACAAGAAAACACATTAAGCCTGTGAAAAACCCTTAGTGAAACACAATGAAAATGACACTGACTTGATTTCTGGTAAAATTCAGCCCTACATTTGAAGGAGTGCACAAAATAAGTGTTTCGGGATGTACTGCTCCTATATTCCCCATCGAACGTTAGTCTTCATTCTGCTTCTCATCACTTTACAGTCAATGTGCATGTCAAAATTCAACTTGACGAACTAATCATCCATCAAATTCCATTTGTACCCTGGTAAAGATAAAGTCACGTCCTCCCTCCCAATTTAAATAGCTATGCATCTCATTATTATCTTGTTTGCACATAGGCTTTTTTCTGATAAAAAATATGAATATTGCTGAAGAAGACACATTTTGTTGAAGTTTATCATCTTCATTCGTCGGATCAATTGGGAAGAATAATGCTGTTGTTTTCCCTTTACATTGGAGTCTTGTGAATTGTCTTGATGAAGCTAAGCTTTGAGGAACTGTATATTCTTTTCAGCAATACTTGTGTTTTGTCTGTGGTACCTCCCTTACTGTTCCAGAATGGCTGCCAGATTTGATTGCATTCCTGGTTGATGTATTCCTAAAGAACTCTGGGGCTTCTTTTTTTTTGTGTGAGTCAAAAGCATATGTTTCTGTTCAGCTATTGAAGTATTTGGAAACCTAATTACAGGGAAAGAGATTGGGGTGTAGTGGTAATATCACTGGACAAGTAACCTGATAGGTAATGGGGCAGGACAGCAGTTCAGTGGTCAGCACTGCTGCCTCACAGGTTCTATTCCACCCTCAGGCAACTGCCTGTGTGGAGTTTGCACATTCTCCCCAGGTCTGCATGAGTTTCCTCTGGGTGCTCCGGTTTCCACCCACAGTCCAACGATGTGCAGGTTAGGTGAATTGGCAATGTTAAGTTGCCCATAGTGTTCAGAGATGTGCAGGGTAGGTGGATTAAACCTGGAAAATGCAGGGTTACAGGGACTGGGTTGGGACATTCTTTGGAAGGTCAGTGTGGACTCAATGGGTTGAATGACTTGCTTCTACACTGTAGGGCTTCTAATGCTCTGGTGACCTGGTTTCAAGTCCCACAATGGCAGCTGGTGAACTGAAATTCAGTTGATGAACCTGGACTATAAATAGTGTCAATAAAGTGACTGTGAAACCATTGTTGTAAAAAACCCTTTTGATTCATGTGGGCAGGAGATCTACCATTCTTATTTGGTCTGGCCTACATGTGACTTCAGATCATAGCAATGTGGTTGACTCTGAAATAACAAGCCCAACAGAGCAACATAGAAACAAGTGCAAGCCATTCGGCCCTTCAAACCTGCTCCAACATTCTATATGATCATAACAAATCATTTCACTTAGTACTCTTTCCTCACCTTCACCCCATACACTTTCATCCCTTAAGCCCTAAGAACCATATCTGACTCTTTCTTGAAAATTGGCTGCTAACAAGTTGAAAAATGTGTTGCTGGAAAAGCGCAGCAGGTCAGGCAGCATCAAAGGAGCAGGAGAATCGACGTTTCGGGCATAAGCCCTCCAAGTTTAATTGAAGATGTGCAACAAATGCCTCTCTACTTGTCACTCTAATGATTTCAGTTGTTTCATTTTATAAACACAGACAAGTAATTGTGAAAGAGAAAAAGAATATGGGGTAAAGTCAGAGACATGGGATGAGTGGATACCAGAGGCAGGACTGGTGAAATGTGCTGTGAAATTCCACTTCTTATTCTGAAAAACAAACTTTACAAAGTAAACTGAGACAAATCTGAACAGCGCCTGTTGATTCAACATCTATCCCTGAGTTGCAATATACCTGAAAGTGATATGGAAACAATTAAGTATGTCAGAAATAAAAGAACAGGTCTTGCTGAGCACTAACTGTGTTTCAAATTTCTAGCTTTCATGGTTTTCCTGCTACCTAAATATTGACATCATTAAATGTAAGATTAACTGTTTAGCTTCTGTTTGAATGTAACTCCTGCTTGCTCAGGTTAGTTTCCAGTGAAGAGCTTAAACTAGCCAAGTGAGGAATGTTCCTGGGTCAGGACATGTTCTGTGTTGAGTTACCTGATCCAAGCCACGTTAGCAGTTAAAGTAACTGTCGCTGCCAATGACTTTCCCACTTCCCCTTAAACATTTAGCATGCCCCCTTCACAATTATTGCCCGCTCTGTGTTTTAGTGCAATACTTCCAATCCTCCATAGAGTCATTGAATCCTACAGCATGAAAATAGACCCTTTGATCTGGCTCATCCATGCTGACCAAATTTCCCAAACTAAACTAATCCCACATGTCTGCAATTAGCCCATATCCCTTTAAACCGCTCCATGTAGCTGTCCAAATATATCTTTTAAATGTTGTATCTGTACCTGTGGCAGTTAATTCCACCACAACTAACTCCCCTATTTCCCTACCACAGGAGTGACACTTGGTATCCCCCTCCTCGACTTTCATTTAGCTGATTCCCCAGCACTGAGTGTGTACCCCCTCCTCCCTGACCAACTTCGATAGATAACCCCAAGTGTGACCAAAACTCTGATGTCTCCCCAAGAGTAGGGTAGTACTGGAGCTGCAGGTCTGACTGTGGGTCTGTTGTGACATGGGCTCCATGATCTTGTCCAACGCAAACAGTCTCTGGCCTGATATCGGGCACTGCTCTTAGCTTACTGTGCCAGGAACTACTGACTGAAGGCTGTCCCTCTTGATCTGTGTGAGGACTATTCCCCTAAACTTTGAGACACGGCCATTTGGTCGAATTTAATGTGTTTGCCTTTTAAGCTGCTGGCATATGTTGCGAGTGAAAAATTGACCAACACGGTGCTACAAAGCAACATGTCCACCCCCCATGACTCAGGATGGTTGACAACCAGAACAAGCTGCCTGGTTTTGCATGTGTGCTAAAAGGTGAAGATAGACTGAACTCCTATGAGCCATTAAGCTCTGGCTGAGGGGGCAAAGTACAAAAAAGCAAGAACATCAAAGTAGGCAGAAAGTGAGGAAGAGAGCAAGCAAGCAGGTCTGGGATGCACCCTAATTGAATCGATCGCTTATCCCTGTGTGTTATCCCAGCAGCAGCATTCCAATGAAAGGGGACACATGTCATGAGGCAGGTGATGAGGCTGGTACTTGTTGACTGCCAACAACTGTGGAGAGTGGCATAGTTGGTGGTCACTGCCAATGCAGCTTGCCCTGACGTTTTGGTGCCTGGTATCCAAGGTGGAGATCTCTGGGAGAAACAGTCTCTCTGTACACCCGCTCTGACTTTCATGTTGGGAACTATTGCCGTTTCTCTTCCATTTGTTGGGAGAGGGGAGGGAGAGAATAGAAAACTACATGTCGATGAGTAAAAATTAGAAAATATAGCGTGTTAACGCACTCTAATCATTGCAAGTAGGCCTATCGCCACTCTCTAGTGAGATTCATATCTCACCATTCAAAACATAGTTGGGGCATTGGACTCCTAATTCTCGAGGTGGAGTATCTAATTTATGTCAATCTCACCCTGTTTTCCCCACTGATTTGATAATAGCCCCACGTTGTTCAGGAGCTGGGAATATTTTGCCCTCGGTAAAATCAAAAAAAGTCTTTATTTTCGCATTCTGTGGTTTATGTTGTTATTTGTGTTTATTTCCGTAGCTCTGCTTCTTTATGTCAAATCCTCCTCAGGGCTTCCAGGCACACCTTGACGTAAGTAATGAATGTGATTAAGATTTCTCCAGGATTTACAGACCTTAATGTAATTTCACATATTTGTAGAGAGTGCATTAGGAACAAGCACAAAGAACTCCATCGTGCACAGCAATGGTTTAATCGGTTTGTTTGTTAGCATTCCCTGATTTGTTTGTGTTTCTTAAAAAAGAGATGAGAAGGGTTTCGTAGGACCTCAGTAGATAAATTAGAACTAAGATTGTGTTTCATTTTAAATTTGAAGTCAAAATATTGTTCTCAAAACTCAGTCATTATATCTTTCCTTATGAACCTTAAGTCAAAGTCATGAAAAGTTATGAGCAGTTTAAAGGATGGTCTCAGCCCTACTAGAAAGAGTTCTGGTCATGGTGGGTCTCCAGCACTGCAGTGATTTATAATTTCCCTAACAAGGGGCACAATGGTTTTCTTTATATAACATTGCTCAGCTGAGTATATTACATGGATGTACTGCCCTCACAGTATTGTATCCCTTTAAACTTAACAGACTTTGCCGCTGAGAGTGTAATTGTTTTTAAAAATTAGTCCCAAACAAAAAATGAACGGAAACGAGATCTTGAAATAGAAGTTTCCTGAGGATGTGGTTATTCTCGGAACCTCTTGTCATGTTCAGCAAATTCAAATAACCACTCTTCCCACAATCTTGTTGGCAGCACTTTACCTGTTTATCATATCTTTAGGTTGGAAATCCTTGAAGTGCATTGAATGTGTCTGCCATCTCATTGTAAACAGAAAGGGTTTATAAAAATCACAACAAGCTGACCAAAACAATACGATGTGGACTGTCAACTGAAATGAAGCTGGATTTGTCAATCCTGCCAGGGATTTAACGTTATACATTATTTCTCATTCAATAAAGGGCACGTATTATTAGCTTTGGGGAAGAAAAATGCTGACAGCATGATCAAAGTCGGCCAAAGTTTGCTTTCCACTGTCTTTCAATAGCCTTAGTTTTTTTTCTCTGGGATATTCCCTCTCCCATGAGTCGAGAAAGGTAAGAGTTGCAAGTTAACAAGGAATGAGGAAAAGAGCTAAGAGCATCTCAGAGAAGAGAGAAAAGGATTTTGGGATGGTTTCAGAATCCTTGGATTTTGTGGAGCATGATATGAACACCCTGATGATATTTTTAAATGATTACTCCTTATAACTCTAAAGATTCTATTGTTTTATTTCACAGTCATTGATAAATAATTGTAAAATGAAGAAAGGACATGGGGTAAAGGCAGGGATGTGGGACTGGTGGATAGCACTTTCAAAGCTGCCAGAGGCAGGACCAGCTAAATGTGCAATAAAATGTTATAGTTCTGAACATTAAGCAGCACAAAGTAAACTGGGACAAATCAGAAAGATTGCCACTTATTATATTTCCTCTGCTTTAAATCAGCTTGGTACATGGTAATAATGGATAACTGTTACTCATCACATACTAGGAACATTTGATCCACTCCCTTCACATTGGTAATGAAATAATTGATTGAAGATTTAACAACACTGATTACTTAAATCCAGAATGCACATTAGTTTCTTTAAAATAAATATTGTGTTAAGAATGGTGTTGATGGTCTGGATTTTGAAGTTTTGCTCAAACTGACACTCTTAGTGAGTTGAATTGAAAGAACAATTCAGATCATATTACTTATTAGGATATCTTGACTATAGCACATCACCATGTTATTGACTAACTTAAGTTCGATATTGTCTTCTCTGAATTAATGGTACAGCATGGGCATCCTCATTTCTTGTGGGGCTGTTGCTATAGTCTCCTTCTCAACACAGATGTCAAAATCATGACTTTTCAAAAATATCACAACCTTCTCTTAAAATATTGGTAAAGTTCTTAAGAAATCATAGTTAATGTGAAAAATTCTGGAAGATCCTAAATTAGAAGCAGCTACCCTGCAAATGTTTTTTTCTTTATTCATTCATGGGATGAGGATATCCCCGGCTAGCCCAGCATTTATTACCCATCCCCCCAGAGGGCAGTTACGAGCCAACCACATTGCTGTGGGTCTGGAGTCACATGTAGACCAGACCAGGTAAGGATAGCAGTTTCTTTCCCTAAAGGACGTTAGTGAGTCATAGAACATAAACGAGTACAGCACAGTACTGGCCTTTCGGCACTCAATGTTGTACCAGCCTTTTATCCTATTCTAAGATCAGACTAACCTACATACCCCTTCATTGTACTATCTTCCATGTGCCTATCCAAGAGACGCTTAAATGTCCCTAATGGTGTCTGACTCTACTATTACTGCTGAGTAAAGAACCTACCTCTGACATTTCCCCTAAACCTTCCTCCAATCACCTTAAAATTATACCCCCTTGTGATAGCAAGGTCTTAAGTCTTCTGCTGTCCATTCTATCCACACTATCAAGTAGACGATTTTGCCCTGACAATGGAATCATGGTCATCATTAGGCACTTAATTCCAAACTTATTTTTATTACTGAATTCAAATTCTACCACTTGTCATGGAGGGATTCAAACCCAAGTCCCCAGAACATTAGCAACAAAATTGGAAATTGATGTAAAAGTGAAGCAAGTCTGGCAGCATCTTTAAGGCAATTTTATACAAGTGTGAGTTGGATTTCTCTGTGGAGAGAAATCAGAGTTAACATTTCGGGTCGAGTGATCCTTCCTTCGAATATTACCTGGGTCTCTGGATTAACAGTTGAGTGATAATACCACTGGGTCATCGCCTCCCCTTAAAATTGCCGCTCCCTAAAATCTCCTCCCCCCCCTATTCTCCTTGCACTCTGACAATTTGAAAATAACCTGCTCCAATGGGAGACCTGGCCTTGAAATATTTGAATGATAGTTGCACATAAATATAGTGTTTCACCAAAGATGGGTAATTTCTTAAACCAAGTGAGCAAAAGAGCCACAGAGAGATTACATGTATTTAAACTGGAACTCACACTTGGATAATTATGTGATTCGTCACAAAAGGCAAAGCGTTTATAAAGTGTCAGTGTGTGCAATTTATAAACCTGTTCAAATGTTTATACAGAACCATTTACTTAACCAGCAGGCTGTGCAAGATGGGCATGAATGCAAATAATGAATGCTGAATGTGTTTTTCATCGCGACCCATTTCATTTCTTCGTTGTCCTTGTGGATGCACTAAATTGATTATAAAAGGATATGTTTGGAGTGCTTCCAGCCACGATTTTGATGAGTGCGCTTCAGGCTCCATTAACAGTAGAAGATTCCTCAGCGATTCAAGGGCCAGCAATCAACCATTTCAAAATTGTTACTGTTAGCCAGCTGTGTTCTCATAAAATAGTGGAGCCTCGGCCTGCCCTTCAGGAGCAGTTAAATGATCTGGAGAGATAATGAATGTGGAGTCGAAGAGGCTTGGAGAGACACAATCTGGATAAATCTTGAAAATAATCATTTATGGCTTCACTGAGAATTTCTAATGGCTGAACAGCAGTCTCCACATGGTCACTTAACATCGCGACATAGACAGTGGTGGAAGAATCCTGTTAGTACGCTGCATATCATTTTCTTGTTAGACTGCCTTCTCCTCTCAAGTGATTGTGTAACATCCTGAGCCAGTTTGCTGCCATGTTTGTAACATCTCAGTGAGTCAATCATCAAAGATAAGAATTATGAATGACTTTGGTATTCTGCACCCTCTATTGACTGAAGCAATCATTCTGGGAGCCAGCTTCCACTTGCCAACAAACTGCCCCTCTGAACTGTTTGGCCATAGTCAATATCAGTTGGAATCAAGCACCATCAACCTCTGCTGTGGAATCCAACAACAAGATTTACCTAAAAAAAAAATCTTGGAGTATTTCGCTGGCCAAATCAGTCACAAATTAATGATAATGGTGGCCAACAATAGTCACAAGGTGAATTTTAAGGGGAAGACTTGTAGCAATCTCCATCTTAAATGACAGTGATTTACAGAATTTTGGTCACTTCCATGCTAACTATCATTTGGTGTGGTTGAGGAGCCCTATTCATATCTGACAATCTCTGCCACATTTGTGGCAGTGGGCTGAGAAGATGCACAGTTCACTGGCATCTGTTTCCTCAGGGTTATCTTCTTGGCCAGCTAAGCTTTCCATTTCTGCTCACCTTGTCCAAACGCTTGATGGCGCTAACTGATTGGGTTGAGTACCTCTTGCAGTGTCTTTCCCATGAATTGGCCTTCAGCGGTCATAGCTATCGGTGACTACCTCCACTAGTGTCAATGTCCACCACTTCCATATCTTGCTTGCTGGTATTCTCAAAGCAGAGACATGGACTCTACAGCCTAGTGATCAATCCACTGTACAGAATGTACATTGTTGACTTCCATCCACTGAATGTGACCAAGACAGTGCAGAGATTGTTGACTTAGGAAGGAGTGTATGCTGATGGAAATATCTCATCCTAAGGTTTGTGAGTTGGTGACCTGGTTCTGTCAACAGATGCTGCAAATACATCTCATACAGGGCGGGGGTGGAAGCCATTCCACCCTTTCTCCTGCCTAACATATGCTTCCTGGGCTTCACCACTATTGAGAATTGTACAGAGGACACAAGTTTGGTCAGCTGCACATTTTGTGCCCTTCATCAGCTCTTCCACACTCTCTTACTCAGCTTGGACAAAGTAACAAATATTGTGCTTTGATGTTGGCATCAATTAACAGATAGCTGGTGATTGTGGAGCTTAGTAATGTGAAGCTGTCAGCAATCTCCAAGGTCACCTGGACAATGGCACCATCCGAAACCATGACATTTATCTTTACAATGCCAAATGGTGGAACCAAACTGTTTACAGATATGACAGAATTTTCCCATTTCCAGCTGTAAGTGACCAACATGGCACCATTAGCATCAGAGCAATCATCTGAGTACCTTCGTCAGAACATGTTTATTGGGAATTTCAACACGAGAGGGGACACGGGATCACTTGACCCGAGAAGATAAGTGAGAAGATGCAACGACTACTTGAACTTTTGTTATGTAACTAACAGCTTCTTTCAGAACAGACCACGCCACGAGGTGTGCTGGAAATAGCCAAGATCTGGATATTGGCACCATCTGAAACTGACCATCATCAGATGAGATTTTCTGAATGGCGTTATCAACAGTACCCTGAAAGTGATACTGATCACTCCCTGTTGGGCAATTGTTTAGGATGTAACTCTTTACATTTTTTTTTAAGAAAGCCTTTCAGAGGAAGAGAAATGCAAAGGGGTTTCAGAAAAGAATCTTGGATCATTAAGCCCAGACAGCTAAAGGCACAATGCTCAATGATGTGGGAAAGAGTTTCATAAATGGCTCGAGTCCCTTTAACAATGGTTAAGGGATGTGTCACAGGATAAGAGGCAGCACAAAACATTTAAATTGAGTCTCTGGTGTGTGCATAAGGGAGAATGGCTGGCAGAGAATTGGAGAAGTTGAGCCAGAAGGTGACTAGCATGCATGAGGATTTCAGCAACAGATGTGTTGAGGCAGGAATGGCCATGAGAGAAGTTATGGAGCTCTTGGTCTATGTGAAGCAGCTAATATGGGTTGTGAAGTAAGTTCAGAATTGAATGGGACCAGTTAGCTTTCAACCAGCCTGGTTCAACATGAGGCAGTGCTCCAGATACTGTATGAGATTAATTGTATGAAGTTTGTCACTTCAGACCTTCCAATGTTTAACTGGAAGAAATTGTGACCAATCCATTTGTAGCTATACAAAGCTGATGGCCTATCTGCAGATGAGAGGCAGTATATGGGTGAGGAAGAGGTGGTGAGGGCAAAGGCGGGAGACCTTCGAGGTAATGGTGAAGAGAAGTGGAAGATGATCTGGTTATGATAAGTTAAGTGAGAAACCTGGCGAAAGGAAAACGATTGTGGCAATGTGGACTTTATAGGATTGGAGGTGGCGTCTATGCTGAATGCAAAAGTACTGTAATCAAGTCCTGCTTTACTTCATGAACTGTGCTCAGGGACCACTTACTAAGCACGTACGAGGCCATGGGTCCCAATAGGATATTTTCCATACTTTTATACTGATTATCGATTGCTGGGCCAAATAGGCGGGCAGCATTTGAACAATGCAAATGGTGGGGAACCCAGTTGTATTGTTGTGTGACTTACAAAAGCTCACCCACATATAGGTGGACAACCTTTTATGCTCCAAGCCTTCCTTCTGTGAAGATGGGGGAAGTAGTGGTGGGAGTGACAGAGCAGACAAACTAGAGGCTTTGAAATTGTGCACTGTAAATTAGTGGTTCTGATAGTTAATAGTAGCGTTGATGGTGCTTGAAGTTAATACCCTTGTCACTTTGCCAGTTAGCCAGCAAGATTGGCCAGATGGCCTTGGCTACAGGAAGTCTGCTACATGTCAATTGGCAGAATGAGGCTCCTGAGAAGAAGAACAACAAGTGGAGTTGCTTTTTCTCACTTGTATGTGTTGCAGATCACGGATCAATGGTAACAGTCAAGACCTGTCATACAACCCTGGGTTACTGTCATGGTTTATGGTATCAAAGAGACCTTCGCAATTCGTGATTGGAACTTTGTAACACAAGCCAATAGTCCACTATTTCATGTAAACATATTGGTACACCCAGCAGTTCATTAAAGTTCTGTTTATTGAATCAGAGTAGATTACAAAGAAATAATTTCCATTTGTGGAGAACAACTTGGAAGTGCTGAGTAAAAAGAGTGCTCTCTGAACTTGTTTTCTACAAAAATTCTCAGCCCACTGCAGAAAGAATATCAAGACAATGGAAAGGGTGCAGATGAGATTTGTTAGAATGGTAACCAGGATGAAAGAATTCAGTTGTCTGGAGAGAGAAGAGAAGCTGGGGATGTTCCTTAAAGCGGGGAAAGCTGAAGGTGTGGTCTGAGATGGTCTGACATCTGCCTGAAAGTGTAATGAAGACAGGCAGGAGGCTGGAAGAATGCAGCAAGCCAGGCAGCAGTAGGAGGTGGAGAAGTGGATGTTTCGGGTGTCACTCTTCCTGAGGACAGGCGGTGGGTGTGGGCTAAGCTGCAGACAAAAGGGGAGGCAGAGGGGCAGGGTGGTGAAGTGGGGGTAGGTGAAGTCAGGTAGAGGGTATGATCTGCTTGGTCAATGGGAAGAATGAATCCGGTTGGTGGCAGGGAGCTGTGGAGGGTGGGGGGGGGGGTGGGGGGTAGGGGCTGGGAAGAGAGTCAGGGATAGGGAGGAAGGCTATTTGAAATTGGAGAACTCAATGTTGAGTCCTCTGGGCTTCTGTCTCTGAAACAATGGTGTAAGCAGGTTCAGGAGCAACTTTGAAAAGGAAATTGGATAGTTGGTTGAAATTTATTTGCAAGGTTATGTGTAGAGCACATTCCCACCTTTAAGATAACTCTTGTCCTGAGCTGGAACGGTCACAATGGGATGAGTGTTTTACTTCTGAGCTGTAATCACTGCACATGAAAGATGTGAAAAATTTTATCTTTAACAAAAAAAACCCTGACTTCATTCCCATGCACATCTTTGCTGCTAATTACATATGTCAAAGCCACACATGCTGGTGTCCCAACAATTATTTTAATGCCTTATCTCGGCCAAACAGTTTTGTTTAGATAAAGATCTGGAAGGAACAAAAGGAAGCAAGACAAACTAGAGGCTTTGGAATTGTGCACTGTAAATTAATGGTTCTGATAGTTAATAGTAGCGTTGATGGTGCTTGAAGTTAATACCCTTATCAAGTTAGAATGCAGTGTTGAAGTAGCCAACTGCAGCGCCACAGAAAACAAACCCATTCACCTTCATTGTACAACCCCCGCTTTATTTTTAGGAATCCGAATGACTGGCTGCATGAGTAAAAGTCCAAGGCCCCGTGACAATAGGTATAGTCAATAGTGCAGCTTTGCAAATTGTGCCTGGTCAAGCCGATACACTTGAACACAATACAACCGTTTTTAAGCTAAAACACATTATATGGCACAAAAGCAGACTCCTCCACTGAATTTAATCCCTCTACTCAACAATAACTGTTTTAGGAATATTAAATCCCTGATGTTAACGTCACGACAGTGGAGAAAATTGGGTACTCTCTCTACGCAGGGAGTTGTGAATGCATGGAATGCATTGCCAGCAGTGCTGGCGGAAGCAAAGTCATTGGGGACATTTAAGCGACTACTGGACATGCACATGGATAGCTGTGGTTTGAGGGATGTGTAGGTTAAATCACTATATTTTACATTAGGATTAAATCTCGGCACAACATCGTGGGCCAAAGGGCCTGTTCTGTGCTGTACCTTTCTATGTTCTATGTTCTATGTTTCAGCTTGTTGATGTGTGGGTTCAACAAAGAGAAGAATCTTCACCTTCACCTATTCTAAAACTCCAGGTGGCTCTGTGATTGTCCAATGAAGATTCTTTTAGAAAGTTTTTCCTTTGGCTACTCCTGAGTAATGTTGATCTCTTATAAAAGTCAACCTCCAACTTTTGTTTGTATCCAAGTGTTCTCAACACCAAATCACCTGTGGCATTTTGTTCAACTATTAACCTCTACCACTAAATCAACCATGCTTTCCCAATTGAATCATTTACTTGCAAAGCCCATTAAGGGCAAAGACCTCTGACTTTTAGCGAAAATATCCAACCTCTTGAGATCTGCTCAGCGCCGAACTCACATCTGCCCTGGTACAAACCTCTTCTTTTTGATTAGATTCCCTACAGTGTGGAAACAGGCCATTTGGCTCAACAAATGCGCACCGATCCCCCAGAGAGTAATCCACCTAGACCCATTTCCCTCTGACTAATGCACCTAACATGATGGGCAATTTAGCATGGCCAATCCATCTGACCCGCACATCTTTGGATTGTGGGAGGAAAACCTACACAGACACAGGGAGAACGTGCAAACTCCACACAGACAGTCACCTGAGGCTAGAATCGAACCCAGGTCCCTGGTGCCGCTAATCACTGAGCCACCATGCTGCCCTAGGATCACAGAATAGCACACCATTAAAGCTGACTGTTCAGCTCCTTACATCTGGGCACATCAACATTTATTGTCAATGCTGCCACTTCACTGGTACCCAGCATTCAGGAGAGGCTGATGACTTTAAGAGGATTTGGGTTCAGGCAGCTCCGCTTTCTGTCAAGTGGTCATCTCAAGTAGTGGCCTATCAGAACAAACTGGCCTAATTCTTTTTCTCTGTGACTTTAAACACCCCACATTATCAACTCAAATGCAAAAGATACTGATACGACGTGACTGAATCACCTAATAAAGGAGTTGGTGAGAATGAAAAAAGAGTTGGGAGGTCGTGTTGCAGCTGTACAGGACATTAGTTAGGCCACTTTTAGAATGCTGTGTTCAGTTCTGGTCTCCCTGCTTTCAGAAAGATGTTGTGAAACTTGAAAGGGTTCAGAAAAGATCTACAAGTGTGTTGCCAGGGTTGGAAGGTTTGAGCTATAGGAAAAGGCTGGATAGGTTGGGTCTGTTTTCCCTGGAGCGCCGGAGGCTGAGGGGTGACCTTGGGTGTCAAGGTTTATAAAATCATGAGGGGCATAGATAGGGTAAGTAGACAAAGTCTTTCCTCCAGGATATCGGAGTCCAGAGCTAGAGGGCAGAGGTTTAAGGTGAAAGGGAAAAGATATAAAAGGGACCTAAGGGGCAACTTTTTCACACAGAGGGTGGTGCGTGTATGGAATGAGCTGCCAGAGAAAGTGGTGGAGGCTGGTACAACTGCAACATTTAAAAGGCATCTGGATACGATAGGAAGGGTTCGGAGGGATATGGGCCGGGTGGTGAGTCTAGATTAATTAATTGTCGACACGGACGGGTTGGACCAAAGGGTCTGTTTCCAAGCTGTACATCTCTATGACTCTATGTGTCCCTGAAAACCAAAAAAAGTATTCACAGAAAATCAAAATGTAGCCCTCAAAAAAAGTTCAAGAAGAACTCTCCAAAATTATTATCTTGACATATGGCCAGGTTCAAAGAAACAGAACGAGAGGCATAATATGAACTCCCTAATTGTGCCAACTGTTTGACAGAGTCATGGTTGTAAGTTGAATCATATTGGAACTTGGCCCTTTATAAATGGAAGCATAGAATTTCCTGAACCTATGTGAAACAGCTTGACCTCACTGGGGCTCTGATTTTCAATTCTGGGTAACAGGAAATCATGAAGGTTTTATGGAGGACTCAGGAGCGATTGATAAGGACAGCTCCAGTGATGAGGGATGACAGAGAAGCTGAAGAAGAATTCACTCATGTATATAAAACTATAAAGGGATTTAGATAGAGTATTTGGAAACTGTTTCCAATGGCTCCCAAAGTGTTCAATAATCAAAAAGTTCAGATTAAATTAATTTGATTGACAAAAGAATCAGAGAAGATGTGAGGAAAAAAGTTTGCACAAACAACAATTAGGATTTGTAATGCACTCTTTTCATGATATTAAAGTGAATACAGATTCTAATTGGTTTTCCAAATGAAAGTAGAGAAATAATACAGGGAAGCAACAAGTGCAGGGCTGATGGTAAGGTTGATTGGACTGATCTTTGATGCAGGCTCTATTCCATTCTATATGACTCAAAATGCTGCAAAAAATGCTTGACTAATGTTTTCCAGGATTAAACGGTGGGTGTTGTGGTGAATAAGGGGAGGCTCAGTGGTTAGTATTGCAGCCTCACAGTGCCAGGAACCCGGGTTCGATTCCAGTCTTCAGCGACTGTGTGGAGTTTGCATGTTCTCCAAGTATCTGCATTTGTTTTCTCTCGATGCTCTGGTTTCCTTCTATGATGCAAAGACATGCACATTAGATGGATTGGACATGCTAAATTGCCCATAGTATCCAGGCTAGGAGAATGAGTCATGGAGTTATAGGGACAGGGGGTGGGTCTGGGTGGGATGCTCTTTGGAGGGTCGGTTGGACTTGATGGGCCAAATTCCACAATGCAGGCATTCCACACTATGAGATTGCAGGCTAGACAAATTGTGCAGCAGCTAGAGAATTCAAGACCATTGAGAAGAATTAAAAGAGATCAGAGGAAGCTCTCTCTACAATAAAGTAGCTGCCCAAGAATAAACATGCAGAGGAAAGCTTAGCATGTGTCCACACTCAGAAAATAAAGTTGCAGGAGTCGTCAATGAAAATTGCCGGCATAGTTTCATTTTAAAATTTTGCAATCTAATGTCAACAATGAACGGATATAGATTTGTTTGTTTCAAGAACGTAGATAAGAATCCTATAAATTTTGACACGCCAGCTAGTAAAATGATGAGCAAAGCTGGAGAGAGAATAGCATTAATGAGAACAACTGAATAGGAAAACAGTAGATTCACCATATGTTGTTCAGTACGTACAATGGAATAAAACTGAAGCCAATGGTGACATTCAGGAGAAAACCCCTCCGAAAGCAGCAATTCCCAAGGGGAATTGTCAACCACATTCACTGTAAAGGCAGGATGGAGGAAGATGGCTTGAAAATATGGCTGATGCAAAGTTGGAGTTTCCAACAAGGAGGACTACATCTTCATATCTGGGCCATGTTCAGATGACATGCTCTCTGATGATGTTTATGCTGAAGTTAGTTTGCAAACGTGATATTGCGGTGATTCCATGTGGTCTAACCAGCCTTCTTCAACCATTCGATGTCTCTTGAAACATGCTTCCCAGGGAAAGCCTGAAAAACATGTGGAATAACCGGATAATTGGAGCAGAAAAGATATTCACCAAAAGTGGCAGCAAAAATGGGCTCTGTTGTGAGCAACACTGTGTGCATGGATTGTAGAGCCCTGGGATGAAATCAGAATGGAGATTGTCGTCAAATTGTTCAAGAACTGTGGGCTATCTGATACACAGGACAACCCACAAGTGGTATTTTGTGGAAAGGTGTGACTGATTATTATTGAAGAAGATGATATTGATCTACATCATGAAATGATTCAAGAAGCAAATTTGGATGCCATATTTGTTTCTGAAGATGATGAGAGCAATTGTTTTACAGATTTAAATACATATTCAGTGCATGCTCTGCTATTGAAGTTTTATTCATTTTTTCCAATGGTAAAACATTTGTATAGACCTGTATCTAATACTTTTGTTTTTGATTAATTTGATACAGTCAATGTATGCACAAATTAGTATTTGTCATCATAGAGGTTATTATGGATGAATAAAATGTCAGTAATAAAAGTATCTTTTGACATCTTTAGTGCTACTTTTGAGGGTGAAGTTGATAAAAACAATCTCTAATTTGACAGGTTTATGATAATGAGCTGATAGAAGGAGCAGGTTTCACCCCCTCGAATCTGTTACTTCTTTGCAAGTTGGCTCCCTGTGCATTGGCTAAGACACTGGTTTGACATAGGAATAGAAGGCATTCGCAAGCATCTGTGAAAAATAGATATTAAATATACATTTCCTCCACCACCTGGTCCAGGAAACACAGGAAACTGTGAAACATTAGTAGACTCTTTTAAAATTAGAGATTATTCTTTTAGGGTGTTTACAAGCAACTTACAGACACTGTGTTTCCCAAATGTGTAAGGGTGCAGATGTCCTCAAACTGAGCCTTTTGCATGTCCAGAGAAATTCCAGGTACAATTCTACTTCGTTCCTTGGCTGTGTTCCTGACAAAGCAAGAGGAAATGAGACCTCTTGAGTCAAAAGACAGATGTGTATAAATAAAACCAATTCAACTTGTCCCTAACCACTCTGAATATATTACAAAGTTAACATTGACACCATTTGAAGTGCAAAGTTTCACTTGTCACACTTACTCATGTTATTCTCACTGCCGCCGCTCAAAGACGCAAGCCCCTTTAAGGGTAGTCAGATCGTGCCGTGCAATGAAGCAGATGATGCAAATGCAACACAATCACAATCTAACACTTCTACTGAGAGTGATGTACTGAAAAACAATTAGTTCCTTCGTTTTGTCTGGAGATCATTTAGAAAGCCGGATCTCTGCTGAACATCTCTGAAAACATCCATGTAGACACTCCTGCACCAGTAATGCTTTGCTTTTGCCAACGTGCTCTGCAGTAGATGTTAGCCCTCTAGATGTAACTTAGTGCTGCTAAAATATGTGGAGGGCAATTTCTTTTCTTATTGCGTCTGGAAGATATCTAGACTTTGGGTTCCGTAACTATGAGGAGGGCCCAAAGTGCTACTTTGCCTACTTTCACAAAGCCTTTTATGAGGCCCTAAGAAGCATGTTAATATTGCTGTCAATTCAAGCCAGATATACTGCTTGGATTTCTGACTTTGCTTCTGGATTCATTGATTTCTACAGGCACAAAAGTGAAAGAGGAATCAAACTCATCTCTGCATCCCCTTGGTGATTGAGTCCTCTTCTTGAGTGAACCTTGTCCTAAATGACTCCTGGAGTTGACAAAGTGAACAGAATGGGGTTGTTGAGATAATATGGCCTTGTTCCCATGGCTATCGCCATCAGGAACTCTGACATTGTTTACTGGATGACTCTGGCAGAGTAAAAGTTCGGTTTAATGTAAGAAAGGCACACTGACGGAACTGTTTTAGATGCTTGAGGTGTCCCATTCATATCATTCAAGTGCTAAATCAAACATCCAAGATTCTATACAATTGTTTTTTTCAACTCCGGATTTCACATGGGATAATAGTATTAATAAGCCACAGAAAAGTGCTTGTTATTATTCCTGGAACCAAAAACTAAAGATAGAATCCGTATGGAATAATCTTGTTCTCAGTACAAATATGAAATTTTCACCATAGGGAGTTTTGAAAATTAAACATTTCACCTTCAAGTCTCCAGATCCCAAGTCAATACCAATGTTGCTTCGTTGCTAGCATTATTGACCCAAAATCTTAAACCCTACCTACTAGTCATCTACAGCTTCTACTTGACCTTCTGACTGTGTTCAGCATATTCTTTTTGCGATAATAAGAAAAATGCAGTGACTCTTTTATACATGTGAGACTGCCACAATTCGCTTGTGACTTACCAATTTTACAGCCCAAAGAAAAGGTTGCTTTAATTGGCTGCCTAAGATATGTTATCTTGTACAAATTCCTCCACTGTCACTTGTCACTCAACGGGAACAGTCTAATCAGTGACCAAATTGACCGACTGCCACTGGGTGCACCTATATATTCGTAATGTGATGACAGATCTAGTTGTGGACTGATTCTTTCTTCTGAAGCTTTGTGTAGCTGCCATTGTAAGCCCTCATACCTACCACCAGTATTCTTAGTCACTTTCCATTTGTTGCAAACTCCATTGTACTTCAGATATTTTAGTGGTTTTCTCAAAGCGTTTTATGAGCACACTTTTCTGATGGAATTGTACGATCCAAAGCTAGCATGCTTGAGGCTGGAATGAAAATAACACCTACACTGTGCCTTCCCGCCCCAGTTGCTGAAACACACATCTAATGCTTTTAATGCAAGAATATACAAACACAAGAAATAGTAGCAGAGTCGGTTGTATATTCCATTGAGCCTTTTGTCACTCCCAGACTTAACTATTCCATTTCTCTTCTGGCCAGCATCCCATCTTATACTCTCCACAAAGCTCACCCAAACTCTGTTGTCCTTATCTTGACTTGCAGCAGAGGTCCCTTCACCCATCACCTCACTGCCTCATGGCTTCCATTGACTTGTCACAGCCATATCTCACCATCTTTACATTCTTATTCTTGTGTTCAATTTCTCCATTGCCCTACCCTGTCTTCCATTGGCACAATCTCCTGCAGCCTTACAACCCTCTGAGAAGCCTGCATTGCTTTGACTGTGATCTATTTTGAAACCTGCCTTCACTTACGCCACCATTTGTTGTTGTGCCTTCAGCTGTCAGGACTTGAGGCAGTTGGAATTCTATTCCCTCTCTCCTCCTTTAATTACCCTTCTTTTTCTTTATGTCTTTCACCAAGCTGCTTCTGATATCTAATTATTTGACTGTCTCAATTTTTGTCTGATATCTTTCCTGTGAATGCTTTAGGTTATTACATTAAGGGCAATGTATCAATACAACTAATGGCATACATTTCATTCTTAGCGCTGATCTATTCCTGTTGCTGTGTTCTTTTCCTCTTCAAATCTGTGCTTTTGAATATGCAACTGCCAACATCTATTCACTCTATTCTTGCTGAAACATGGCCAAGACCTGTTGTTGATAGTTCAATATTGTGTAACATTGTTCAGAAGGAATTTGGGACAAATCCTGTTGAAAGATGGCAAGACAAGACATTTATTGAATATAATCCTGGATGCAATAGTCAAAAACCTCAGTTGTGCAGCACCTGTATCTTGGACAAAAGCTTCTGATGCTGGTTTTACTGGCTGGCATTTTCACAACAGTGTTAATGTTGCATCAGAAAACATGTGTTACAAGTAAGCAGTGTAGGGATGTTGTGTCATCACTCCATACTGGATAGCTTTTTGTTCCCAACATTCTTATTGTTCCAGTCAGTTCCTTCCCTTAACCTTGCACAGCTACATGTTCCTTCAGCCCCAGGAAGAACACACCTCACCTACACTATTTAAACTGATCAGCAATTATTTTCAATGATTGATTGGTTTTTCAAATGCTTGTGCTGAATGTGCAGACATATGGCATTGTGGCTCAATGGTTAGTACTGCTGCCCCACAGTGCCATGGACCCAGGTTCAATTGTAACAGGGTGCTCCCTAAAATTTGAGCTATTTTAGGTGTTGGAGGTGATTTCCTCGAATTCCAGGAGCAGCAATTACTGTTTTATATGCTGTTGCATTGTTTTGGATATTTGGAGGAAAAAAAAGTCAAAACGATGGCATTTTTAAAAGGGAGAGGAACGGACAATGTCAGCACATGGTCAGGTCAGTGCAAGAGAGAGAGACAGAGAAACCCACACTGCTAACTGGCACAGCAGTGAACCTGCACAGTTACTGCCTTTGCTGTTTGAATTTATGTATCACTGGACATCAGAGTGCATCTGGGAAACTGAACAAACAGTGAAATTCACAACTGATCTCGGAGGAACCTGGTTGGGAGAGGTTACAGCACAGAAACAGATAAGTGAATAGTTTTAAATATAACCTTGCTGTAAATCTACATTGTAAGTACAGTGGGCTCTTATTAATTATATATTTTATTGAGACATGTCTCTGAAGTCATAAGTATTAAGTTCACCTGGAAGAGTGTTGTATAGAGGAATAAGACAGTACCATTTTCTGGGCTATAGATTGAAAGAAGCAAAAATGGCCTTTAGTCGAGTGATATGCTCTTCTCGTCGGATGTGTGAGTTGAGGGAGAGGCTCTAAAGCAATGAGGGATATGTCAGGTTCCAAGAAATCGATTGTGTTAGAGGACTCTCTAGTCCGAAGTACAGACAGTTGTTTCTGTGGCTAGCAGCGAAAAATCAGAATGTGTGTTGCCTTCCTAGTGCCAGGATCAAAGATGTCTCAGAGGGGATACAGAATGTTCTCAAGCGGGAGAGGGACCACCAGGAAGTCATTGTACACATTGGAACCTACGACATAGGAAGGGAAACTGATGAGATTATGAAGGGAGAATATGGAAAGTTATGTATGATTTTAAAAAGGAGATACTCAAGGAAAATAATATCTGGATTACTCCCGGTGCTTCAAGCGAGTGAGAGCAGGATAGAGCAGATGAATGCATGGCTGAGGACCTGGTGTATGGGAGAAAGATTCACAATTTTATATCATTGGAATCTCTTCTGGGGTAGAAGTTACTTGTACAAAAAGGATGGATTACATCTGAATTGGAAGGGGACTAATATATTAGTAGGAGGATTTGCTAGAGCTGCTCGCGTGGAGTTAAGCTAGTAAGTTGGGTGGGTGGGGGGACACCCAGGGAGATAGTGAGGAAAGAGATCAATCTGAGACTGGTACAGTTGAGAACAGAAGCGAGTCAAACAGGGCAGGCAGGGACAAGGTAGGACTAATAAATTAAACTGCATTTATTTCAATGCAAGAAGCCTAACAGGGAAGGCAGATGAACTCAGGGCATGGTTAGGAACAAGGGATGGGGATTTGATTAGATTAGATTCCCTACAACGTGGAAACAGGCCCTTCAACCCAATAAGTCCGCACCGATCTTCCGAAGAGTAACTCCACCCAGACCCATTTCCCTCTGACTAATGCACCTAACACTATGGGACAATTTAACATGGCCAATTCACCTGACCTGCACATCTTTGGACTGTGGAAGGAAACCAGAGTAAACCCATGCAGGCACAGGGAGAATGTGCAAACTCCACACAGACAGTCACCCGAGGCTGGAATTGAACCTGGGTCCCTGGCACTGTGAGGCTAACCACTGAGCCACCATGCCACCCGGGATATCATAGCAATTACAGAAATGTGGCTCAGGGATGGACAGGACTGGCAGCTTAATATTCCAGGATACAAATGCTACAGGAAGGATAAGAGAGTGAGGCAAAAGAGGAGGGTGAGTGGTGTTTTTGATAAGAGATAGCATTACAGCTGTACTGAGGGAGGATATTCCGGAAATACATCCAGGGAAGTTATTTGGGTGGAACTGAGAAATAAGAAAGGGATGATCAACTTATGGGGATTGTATTGTAGACCCCCTAATCGTCAGCAGGAAATTGAGAGGCAAGTTTGTAAGGAGATCTCAGTTATCTGTAAGAATAATAGGGTAGTTTTGGTCGGGAATTTTAACTTTCTGAACATAGACTGGGACTGCCATAGTGTTAAGGGTTTAGGTGGAGAGGAATTTGTTAAGTGCGTACAAGACAATTTTCTGTGTCAGTATTTGGATATACCTACGAGAGAAGGTGCAAAACTTGACCTACTTCTTGGGAAATAAGGCAGAGCAGGTGACTGAGGCGTCAGTGGGGGAGCACTTTGGGGCCAGCGACCATAATTCTATTAGTTTATAATAGTAATGGAAAAGGATAGACCAGATCTAAAAGTTGAACTTCTAAATTGGCAAAAGGCCAATTTTGATGGTATGAGACAAGAACTTTCGAAAGCTGATTGGGGGCAAATGTTCGCAGGTAAAGGGACAGCTGAAAAATGGAAAGCCTTCAGAAATTAGATAATGAGAGACTAGAGACAAAATATTCCTGTTAGGGTGAAAGGAAAGGCTGGTAGGTATAGGGAATGCTGGATGACTCGAGAAACTGAGGGCTTGGTTAAGAAAAAGAAGGAAGCATATGTCAGGTATAGTCAGGAGAGATCAAGTGAATCGGTGAATCAAGTGAATCGGCGGCACGGTGGCACAGTGGTTAGCACTGCTGCCTCACAGCGCCAGAGACCCGGGTTCAATTCCCGCCTCAGGCGACTGACTGTGTGGAGTTTGCATGTTCTCCCCGTGTCTGCGTGGGTTTCCTCCGGGTGCTCCGGTTTCCTCCCACAGTCCAAAGATGTGCAGGTCAGGTGAATTGGCCATGCTAAATTGCCCGTAGTGTTAGGTAAGGGGTAAATGTAGGGGTATGGGTGGGTTGCGCTTCAGCGGGTCGGTGTGGACTTGTTGGGCCGAAGGGCCTGCTTCCACACTGTAAGTAATCTAATCTAGTCTAATCCTTAGAAGAATATAAAGGCAGTAGGAGTATACTTAAGAAGGAAATCATGAGGGCAAAAAGGGAACATGAGATAGCTTTGGCAAATAGAGTTAAGGAGAATTCAAAGGGTTTTTAAAGACAAAAAGGTAACTAGGGAGAGAATAGGACCCCTCAAAGATCAACAAGACTGCCTTTGTGTGGAGCCGCAGAAGATAGGGGAGATACTAAACGAGTATTTTACTAAGTATACCTCCTATGTTCACATCCAAACAGTGTTTACTGTCGAGAAGGACATAGAAGATATAGAATGCAGGGAAATAGATGGTGACATCCTGAAAAATGTCCATATTACAGAGGAGGAAGTGCTGGATGTCTTGAAACACATAAAAATATATAAATCCCCAAGACCTGATCAGGTGTACCTGAGAACTCTGTGGGAAGTTAGGGAAGTGATTGCTGGGCCCTTTGCTGAGATATTTGTATTATCAATAGTCACAGGTGAGGTGCTGGAGGGGGTTGGCTAAAGTGGTACCACTATTTAAGAAAGCTGGTCAGGAAAAGGCAGGGAACTATAGACTGATGTCAGTGGTGGACATGTTGTTGGAGGGAATCCTGAGGGCAGAGCGGTGGACGTGATCTATATGGACTTGAGTAAGGCATTCAACAAGGTTCCCCATGGGAGACTGGTTAGCATGGTTAGATCTCATGGAATACAGGAAGAACTCGCAATTTGGATACAGAACTGGCTCAAAGGTAGAAAACAGAGGGTGGTGGTGGAGGGTTGTTTTTCAGACTGGAGGTCTGTGACCAGTGGAGTGACACAAGGATCGGTGCTGGGTCCACTGCGTTTTGTCATTTACACAAATGATTTGGATGTGAACATAGGAGGTATACTTAGTAAGTTTGCAGATGACACCAAAATTGGAGATGTAGTGGACAGCGAAGAAGGTTACCTCAGAATACAACTGGATCTTGATCAGATGGGCCAATGAGTTGAGGAGTGGCAGATAGAGTTTAACTTAGATAAATGCAATGTGCTGCATTTTGGGAAAGCAAATCTTAGCAGGACTTATACACTTAAAGGTAAGGCCATCGGGAATGTTGTTGAACAAAGAGACCTTGCAGGTTCACAGCTCCTTGAAAGTAGAGTTGCAGGTATAAAGGATAATGAAGAAGATGTTTGGTATGCTTTCCATTATTGGTCAGAGTATTGAGTACAGGAGTTGGGAGGTCATGTTGCGGCTATACAGGATGTTGGTTAGGCCACTGTTGGAATATTGCGCGCAATTCTGGTCTATTTCCTATCGGAAGGCTGTTGTGGAACTTGAAAAGGTTTAGAAAAGGTTTACAAGGATGTTGCCAGGGTTGGAGGATTTGAACTATAGGGAGAGGTTGAATAGGTTAGGGCTGTTTTCCCTGGAGCATCAGAGGCTGAATGGTGACCTTTTAGAGGTTTATAAAATTATGAGGGGCATGGATAGAGTAAATGGGCAAAAGTCTTTTCCCTGGGGCGTGGGAGTCCAGAACTAGAAGGCATAGTTTTAGGGTGAGAAGGGAAAGTATAAAAGAGACCTAAGGGGCAACTTTTTCACGCAGAGGGTGGTGTGCATATGGAATGAGCTGCCAGAGGAAGTGGTGGAGGCTGGTACAATGCGACATTTAAAAGGCATTTGGATGGGTAAATGAAGAGGAAGGTTTGGAGGGATATAGGCCAGGTGCTGGCAAGTGGGATTTGATTAGGTTGAGATATCTGGTCAGCATGGAAAAGTTGGACTGATGGGTCTTTTTCCATGCTGTACATCTCTATGACTCTATGACTCTATGACTGTCTGTGTAGAGTTTGCCCATTCTCTTCGTGTCTGTGGGAATTTTCTCCAAGTGCTCTGGTTTCCTCCCACATTCCACAGATGTGCAGGTTAGGTGGATTGGCCATGCTAAATTGCCTACAGTGTTCAGGGATGT
This sequence comes from Chiloscyllium plagiosum, assembly GCF_004010195.1. Classification (NCBI taxonomy): domain Eukaryota; kingdom Metazoa; phylum Chordata; class Chondrichthyes; order Orectolobiformes; family Hemiscylliidae; genus Chiloscyllium; species Chiloscyllium plagiosum. The sequence continues at coordinate 10,671,364 of NC_057728.1, forward strand.
GTAGGTTAGATTCATTAGTTAAGGATAAATGTAGAGTAATAGGGTTGGGAGAATAGGTCGGTGGGTTTGTCTTCAGAGGGCCAGTATGGACTTGTTAGACCAGATGGCCTGTTTCCATATTGTAAGGGTTTTATGATGACATGTTTGGTGGTTTGCACTGCTGTATAACGTTGCTGAAGTTAGCAGGGAAAGGTGCAGCAGGTTCTGATGATATTGGTTCTGAGTTCAAGTGTTCTGCTGAGATCCTTTTCTCCCTGACATGGGTACAGTCATAGTGTCACAGAGATGTACAGCACAGAAACAGACCCTTTGGTTCAACTCGTCCACGTCCACCAGATATCCTAAACTAATCTAGTCCCTTTTGCCAGCACTTGGCCCATATCCCTCTAAACCCTTCCTATTCATATACCCAGGAGAAAGTGAGGTCTGCAGATGCTGGAGATCAGAGCTGAGAATGTGTTGCTGGAAAAGTGCAGCAGGTCAGGCAGCATCCAGGGGACAGGAGAATCAACGTTTCGGGCATAAGCCCTTCTTCAGGAATGAGGAAAGTTTGTCCAGCAGGCTAAGATAAAAGGTAGGGAGGAGGGACTTGGGAGAGGGGCGTCGGAAATGTGATAGGTGGAAAGAGGTCAAGGTGAGGGTGATAGGTCAGACTGGGGTGGGGGCGGAGAGGTCGTGCAATCTTCTTCCCAACCTCTCCGCCCCCACCCCAGTCTGACCTATCACCCTCACCTTGACCTCTTTCCACCTATCACATTTCCGACGCCCCTCCCCCAAGTCCCTCCTCCCTACCTTTTATCTTAGCCTGCTGGACAAACATTCCTCATTCCTGAAGAAGGGCCTATGCCCGAAACGTCGATTCTCCTGTTCCCTGGATGCTGCCTGACCTGCTGCGCTTTTCCAGCAACACATTTTCAGCTATTCATATACCCAACCAGATGCCTTTCAAATGTTGCAATTGTACCAGCCACCACCACTTCCTCTGGCAGCTCATTCCATACACGCACCACCCTCTGCTTGAAAAGGTTGACTCTTTGGCCCCTTTTAAATCTTTCTCCCTCACTCTAAACCCTCTAGTTTTGGACTCCCCCACTCCAAGGAAAATACCTTATCCATTTATTCTATCCATGCTCCTCATGATTTTGTAAATTTCGATAATGTTACCCCTCAGTCATTTATATACCTATTGACCTTCTGCATGGCAGAAAGATTAAGCTGAGGCAACTCAGAAGCAGCCATGCTGCATGAGGGACAGAGCAGGGGAGCAAGTTGCTTTCAGCCCATTTCTGCCTGCCATCCTCAGGGCATGATTCTCCCACCTCAACTTCAGCAAGGAACATTGTCTCAGATACCTCCACTTTGCTAAGCAGGTGCTGAAATCTACCATCTGAACAGTGACATTGGCAGGGAGACAGTGGCATTGCCAGCAGCAGTGAAGGCAAACGTGAACTTTCCTGTCTCTGGTTCTTCACGGCTGCAGCAGGCAATATTTGCAGAAACTTGCAGTTTGCATCAAGGCTATCACTAAGGTTTTGTATGCAAAGAGAAAGGAATACATTTCATTCTCTCTTGGCAGAGAAAAACAGGAAGAGCTAACTCACGGTCTCACCATGGTTGTAGATTTCCTTATGATGCAGAATACCATTGACTATGCAGACATTTCTTTATAGGTGCAACAAGTCAGTTCAGGGATATACCACAACCAGAAGGGAACCACTCTTCCTTTGTCCTACTGACAACCCTGGTAAGCATTGGCAGTAGCTGGTGCAGCATGGTTCACATTATCTTCTGTGTTCCACTTTCCTCCCTGATCCTCAGAGTGCCTTGGGCCATGTTCCTCCTGAAGGTCCAAATCTGCACCACGTTGTACAGAATGAGGCACACCATGGTCGTTCAGAACATACTGACCAGCATCTACTGAAGCTCACCTTCTGCACAGCCATGTACTCAGCAAGCAGATAGCTTGTGTGATCACACAGCAGATGATAACATTGATCTCACTGCAGTGCTTCATTCGTCAGGTTTGTGACAGATGGCACCACTCAATTAAGTTGCAATTGTTTGCACTTTATCCTGACCATGTCAAGTAAAATTTCCACCAGTAATTGCATCAGGAGATAACTAATTTCTTCTTATTGCAACATGAGTTCAGTCACAGTTCAATGGACAGCATTCTCTTCTCTGTGTCAGAACATGAGAACATAAGAACTAGGAGCAGGAGGAGGTCATCTGGCCCATCAAGCCTGCTCCGCCATTCAATAAGACCATGGCTGAACTTCTTGTGGACTCAGCTGTGCTTAGCCACCCACTCACTATAACCCCTCATTCCTTTACTGTTCAAAAGTCTACCTTTGCCTTAAAAACATTCAACGAGGCAGCTTTAGTGGCTTCACTGGGCAGGGAAGTCCACAGATTTACAACTCTGTGGATGAAGAACTTCCTCCTTAGCTCAGTCCTGAATCTGAAAGCACAGTGGTGCAGATATTCCAGATAGTCTTTAGAGTGGAGTAGGCGAGAATCCTGGATGGGGACCCTGTGGAATCTCAGATGCAGTTGGCTTTGCAGGAATTGCAGATTCTGGTGGGCAATTGTCCTGCAGCTGCAACTCTCTGAAAGAATCCATTTAAAGTTAGGGACTTCAGGGAGTTCTATTGTAGATACTTGAAGCACTGATCGAGACTGGCATTACAGTGCAGTAGTATGGACCTGCCATTGAAAGGTCCATTTATACGGTGGAATGCTAAACCAGAACCCTGTTTTAATTTCTTGTGTTAGTGATGCCACATTTTATGAAATTCTTTATAACTGCAAGTTGAACTGATAATTAAGTGGCTTAACATATCCCCAACAACTGTTGTCACGCAACATCGGTTGGGTGTTGGCTTGTAACTGAATATGGCTGATGCCCAGCTTTTACAACCATCATCTTGTGTGCCTGATGACTTGAAAGTAAAAGTCTGGTCTTTTTTAAAGAGATTATGACATTGTTAGATTGCAGCAATAATGTAAAGCAGAATCATATTGGAATGCACACAAGTGATGAATGATCTAGTCACAGTATATTAATGAAACCTGTTTGAGTGAATCCAGTACTGACCTCAGAGCACCCCTGACCCATGCCTTTTGGTACATCCCCATGCTATCTCAGGATATGTGCCAGTATTGTACTTGCCAAAAGCATTTAATTTAAAACAAATCCAAACAATTTCATATTTGACCTTAATGAAGAATTGTTTTTACAATGAGACAAAATGCTTAAGATAACATTTTTCTGAAGGTTTACTTCCTGAGTTTGCATTCTTGGCCCTGTTATTTAGTGGACGTTCGACGTTCTTCATATTCTGTGTATTCCTGAAGGGTTGGAGATCTCTAGCTTGAGTTGGCAGGTCTGATCCACTGCTCTGGCTGTGCGAATGCAGCTGCTCCTGATCTGTTCCACAGCAGCAGTTTCTGCGTCTCGGCTTTTCTATGCAGTGGGGAGAGTCATTGCTTGGTAAGGGTTGCAAGGAACCTTTCAGCACGCATCACACAACTGGTGATTTATGTGTCCTGTGGCTGAATTTGAAACTGGACTCATCAGCATATAAGTTTATGGCAGTAAAGCTGGGAATACGTTTAAAGGAAGAATTGATGATCCAGGGAGTGGAGAAGTCATTTCAGCAATGCAGCAAGGGACTATATGCTTTCATGTTATTAGTTATGTTTACAGTTGGTCAAAAAGATACAGGAAATATGAATACAGTGTTTGAAAATGGAAGTTCAAACTTTGCCTTGTGTTTTCCAAGGTAGCAAAAAACAAACCTGAATAGAAACCATTTTAAAACCGGTAGAGTAGATGCTTGGATAAATATGCAAAAGATTATTATCCCCTAAAGAGATTCATCTGGAATTAATTTTTAAAAAGTAAAACTCTACATTCCAGTGGAAAGGAAATTAAATGATTTTTAAAAATGCTGTGGATGTCTCTGCAACACTTTCATCATGTGCCATTTGTGTTATAGGTAACAATTTTGTCAAATAGAGGGCCTTTTGTAGAGTTCCGTGATCAGGAAGCCATAGTGGTCTATTGTGTTACGGGCAAAGTTCCTTGCACTGGGTGTGCCACGTACTCCTTTAGAAACTTTAAAAAACTAATTATCCATGGTCAGTTTGCATTTTCAAAGGCTTGACTTATATGCTGGCAATTTATCTGAATGACTAATACAGTTGAGAGAGGCCTGTTTATCTCAACAAACAGTACAGTAGAGATTACTGTCCCTCTGTACCTGCACTCATCTTTGACAGAGATTGATCACAGACTATAGGAGCTCCAGTACTGAGTAGAATGAGAGAGTTAGAGGGGACTGAGACAGTTTCAAGAGCTTAGGTTTGTTGATGGAAATATGGAACCAAGTTAACACTGTGCACAACTGACAAATGGGTACTCAACTGTATTCTGTGTTGCTGGCATAGAGCTTTACATTATTTTCAGTTAAACACTTCTATCTTCCTTTAATCTGTAATTAGTTGGAGTTTCAATGGGTGTGATAGACTGAAATTAGGATATATTGTACAAGAACAAAAAACAGAAACTGCTGGAAAAACTCAGCAGGTCAGGCCCCGTCTGTTGAGAGAAATCAGAGTTAACACTTTGGATCCAATGACCCTCCTCAGAATGTGAGATATTGTACAAGATCAGTGGAAAACCCATTCTTCAAATCACCACAGTTCCTTGTGCTAACAGTGAGATTCAAAATCCTAGCTGCTGCTACATGGTTTTAACACTGGCACTCATCATGCAGTTACTATAAACACAAGTAGCTTTCTTGTCTAACCTTCCAAATGGCTGTGTTATGCACATAAATACAATGCAGTGGCCGTCTACTATAACACACACATTGTTTTAGTGAGCAATGTTGACATTAATTCTCAGCCATCTATGTGAAAATTCAAATCCAGCTTTTGGTCAGCTGTCCTAACAGTCCCTTCTTTGCCTGAGAATCTACCTTTTCCAAACTTAGAGTGTCTTGAAATGGTTTTCTGTGTTAGTAAGCACTTTAGAATTGCAAGATGGCATTATATTAAAATCTTTAGCTCGCTCTGTGAGGAACCACTGATGCAATGGTACATGTCAATGTTATTTCGTGCTGTAATATTTCTGTGTTTGACTAGACTACATAACCTATAACCTGGCACCCGACTCCATCTCCCACTTACCTTATACTCACCTTCTCTCTATATACCATTAAAGCACCTTAGGATCTCTAAACTCCCAGAAGTTAATGTTATAAAAAGTAGGCGTGGTTTCCCTCTGATGGGGTGCTGGAAGACTCGCAGTTCAGGTATGATTAGATTCCCTACAGTATAGAAACAAGCCCTTTGGCCCAACAAGTCCACACTGACCCTCTGAAGAGTAACCCACCCAGATCCATTATTTACCCCTGACAAATGCATCCAGCACTATGGGCAATTTAGCAAGGCCAATCCACCTAACCTACACATCTTTTGGATTGTGGGAGGAAACCCACACAGACATGGAGAGAATGTGCAAACTCCACACAGACAGTCACCCGAGGCCAGAATTGAATCTGGGTCCCTGGCACTGTGAGGCAGTAGTGCTAACCACTGAGCCACCATGCATTCTGTGTTTCTCAAGAGGCCTGGATGAGAAGCCCTGGTAGGTAAACAGAAATGGAGTGACAATCCAAATGGGACTGAAACCTCATTTAGGCCAGGTCACCTAATCAGGGCAGGTTTTCTTTCCTCAGAAATTCTCATAGGAAGAATCCATGGCTATCTTCGCGTATCTTCAAATCAAGCTCCTATCAGCCATCGGAATACCTCCTCCTTTCGCTTTGCACACATTCAGATTGCACCTTTGCTAAGTTCCTTTGAATGATTTCCTGTGTTGGGAGGGATCGGGTATTTGTAAGTTCTTAGATGGAAATCAGTAACAGCTCACACTGTGAGGAACCACATTGTTTTAAAGATACTGACTTTTGAATTCCAAATTCCACATCAATTCAAATTCCCAAACTGCAAGGGAGGGAATTGAATTTGTATCCTCGAGATCACTGGAGTACAAGACAAGAGTTACTGGTGCAGTAAATCATATATGTCATTTATGTCTATCCATTTCCTTCTACGATCAATCCTATTTCTAGCTTGCTATAATTCTTTCTGTCAGAAGTATCACCCTAATCTCGTCCCTTCCATCTTTTGTCAAAGATTTGAGCTGGGTTTTGATTGCACAGTTTTCATCAGCCTTTTGGCAAAGAGGACATAAAGTCAACAATTAAGAGTTGACACAAAAACAGGAGCAAATAGGCTTGATAGTAGATGGCTGTCGGATGAAATATAAAGTGTAAAAATGTCGGGTAGTAAGGTTTTAAGAGAGAGGGTGAGGGGAAAATAAAACTCATCAGAGTACACAATTCTAAGCTACACGAGAAGGGCAGAGAAAGCTAGAGATTCAACAACTGATAACGTTTTATGGGCATATAACATAGAACGACAGAAGTGCAAAGAAAGTAAAAACAAACTTACATCACCTTTCATGACCTCAGAACATCTGAAAGCACTGCACAGCTAATGAAAATCTTTAGCAGTGTAGTCTGTTGTAAGGTAGGGAACAGTGTGGCTTACATGCACACGTTAAGGTCCCACAGAGAGCAATGTAAGAATGACTAGATTATCTCTTACTGGGGATGGTTAAGTGTTAAATATTGTCAAGGACACTGAAGAGAGCTTCCATTCTCTTCTGGTAATGTCCTGGGATCTTTTAAATTCTTCATGTTAGGGTAAATGGGGAATTAGCCAATGGAAAAATCTCTGACAATGCATTGTGCCCTCAGAACTGCCCTAGTGTAATGCAGTTAATGAAGAACCATACTCAATTGTTCAGCTCCAGTTCAAATATCATGTCAGCTTTGGGTATCCTGCCTCAGGAAGGATATCAAGGCCACAAAGAGGGTACAGAAGAGATTGATATAATCGATGAGGTCAGGGCTATCTCAACAATTTGGTGAACTACAGACTGTTCTGAGGAAGTCTCACTGGACCTGAAACGTTAACTTTGATTTCTCTCCATGGATGCTGCAAGACCTGATGAACCTTTCCTGCAATTTCTGGTTTTGGCTCTGATTCACAGCATCTGCAGTTCTTTCAGTTTTCATTTGGTGCACTAGGTGGTTGCCTAGCACTTCAGACTTTAAAGGGGGGCCATATCAAACTGCGTAAATAAAGGTATGTTTTAATTCTAGATTTCTTGTTTCTCTGTATTTTAAATGTGGCGGGAGTGGGGAACAACAAGGTCATAGTTTCTATTGGCATCAAAAACTCTTGGACTGTTATTGGCTGAGTGAGCAGAGATGCTGGGACTTTTCCACTAATACAGAGAAGTTCAGGACAAGATTGGTAGATGTGCTCTAACTATGAGAGGTTTTGATGAACTATGTGGGGGACAAAAACTACATTTGTTCATTGATGAATGGGTAAAAATGGGAAATAAATCAAATTGGTTGTACTGAGGGCTGAAAAGACGTTGAAACCAGCTCTGATGATTGTGAAGTTGCCAGAAAATGCACATGTGTGAAAGTCAACTGAAACCAGGGGCCAGCTTCGATGTCACATCCTGTACTGTCAATGAACTTTGACACTCGAGATTGGACTTTCCAGGTTTGGACCCCTTGCAGTGATTGGGAGGAATTCAGTCCCACAGCTTCAGCTCGGTCAAGATGCTCATCTGTGGGTCTATGTGACAGGTGACAAACTCTCAGGAATCACATCGTCAAAGACCCCTTTCAAACTTCAACTGGAGGCCTTTGTGCCTACTCCCAACTGGCCACCCATTCATGCATTCACCAGCACTCTTGCCAGGTAAGTCAGTTGGATGTTGTAGATCACCATGGACCCAGCTGCCCAAGCTTCTCATGCCATTATGTTTGCAAGTATCGCTGGGTTTCCTTAGGTCCAACTGACTGTATACGTGTGGGATACAAAGGGGACGGCTCACATGTGGGACTCAAGAAGACTGTACACATGTGGGACTAAGGAGTCAATACAGTGCTGAGTTCCTTCCCCAGACTTACACATATAGGCTAAGGTCATGCTTCACTGATGTCTGTGGGAATAGAGACTAGCAGTGTCTCAGTGTTCCAGGCTCAGGAAGAACAAGATGCAAGCTTTAAGTAATTAGCAACCTTTAACTTGACTACAACTGAAACAGTAAAAGCAATCTGCTAGAAACAGACCACATTTATGTAGCATAGTGTTATGTTGTGTACAGTGCTTGATTTTACACAATGGTGACACCCATGCACCCAAAACCATTCCAATGTTCTTTAATCTTTCTCTCCCTGTCACTATATCTGGATGCTGCCTTGACAGCTGAGGAAGCCTCCCAGCTGCTTTGCTGGCATGCTCCGATTGACTTGAGCAGGTGACATTAAGGTGTCCACAATCTGGAGGATCTCACCTTCAGTGCAGGCTACAATCTCCTTGGATGAAAGAGGTGGGTCCATTGGCAAGTGGGTAGCAAGGCACCTCTGGGGTTGCCTTGGATGATAATCTGCTGTCAATCCTCCTCGCTGTGTGAATGAAATGTGAGTTGATTCTACTTGAAGGGAATGAGGTGCTTGGGGGTTGAAAGACATGCCTCAGATCTCTCTCACCAATTCACCAAGGAATGCTTCATGTGGTGAAGTGATTGCTGCACTTAGCCTGGTCTCTATGGTAGCTGACACCTACAGCATGGAGGCAGCCATGAGCTTGCATGTAGAAGCCACACCATCAGACATAACCAGGCCAGACTCCTCCACCCTTTATCTATACATGATCCTTTGCCCTTCTATTCTTCACGTCTCCATTAATAGCTCATCAGCTTTTCCAGGGTCAGCCTGGAAAGAGATGTTCTGTCTTGAAAGATGCTTTGCTTCAGATATACACAACAGTGATGAGATCATATACTTCAGCCTACTATCTAAGGAAGGTTGTAAATGTGGTCAAAGCAATTTCGAGGCGATTAACTAGATTGAGGCCTGGCATAAGAGGATTCCTTTATGAAGATATGTTGAACAGATTGGACTTATAGCCATTGGAGTTTTAGAAGAGTGAGAGTGACTTAATTGAAGTTTATAAGTTCCTATTGCATCATGGTGAATGGGAAAAAGGTGTTTCATCTTGTGAGTATGTCCAGAACTAGACAGCAATGTTTAAAAATTAGAGGTTACCTTCCTGGGACAGAAAAGAGACAAATATTTTTCTCTCAGTAGTTTGGGTGACTTTGGAACTCTTTGCCTCAGGAAGTGGGGAGGCAGGGTCATTGAATATTCCTAAGGTGGAGGTACATAGATTCTTGCTAGAAAAGGGAATCAAAAATTATTGGGGGCGGTTGGGAATGTGGTGTTCAAAACACAGACAGGAGAGCTGCAGTCTTACAGAATGGCAGTTCAGGGGACTGAATAGCCTACATCTGCTGTTAATTTGCATGTTCTTCAACAGTTCTCCAGGTGACAGAGACCATCACTGCTAGTTGCAGGACCATGTGTGCATCACAATGGTAGCCCAAGCATACTGTAGATAGATTCCCACTGATTCCTGATGAAGGGCTTCTGCCCTATTTTTGGTAATCATGAAGTGCTTTGAAAGGCTAGTCATGGCATTAATGAACTCCAGCCTCCCCACTACTCTTGACTCACTCCAATTTGGTAAAAACAATGACTGCAGATGCTGGAAACCAGATTCTGGATCAGTGGTGCTGGAAGAGCACAGCAATTCAGGCAGCATCCGAGGCTCCAATTTGCCTATCGGACCAACAGATCCACATCAGGTGCCATATCTCTTGTCCTTCACTCCTCCCTAGAACATCTTGACACCAAGAACAGCCATGTAAGAATCCTACTCATTGACTACAGTTCAACCTTCAATATTATTATCCCCTTGATACTGATTACTAAACTTAGTGATCACAGACTAAGCCCCACTCTTTGCCACTGGATCCTCAGTTTCCTGACCCACAGGCCACAATCAATGAAGATTGGGGACAATATTTCATCCTCACTAACACTCAACACTGGAGCCCCCCCCCCACCCAGGAGTGCGTACTCAGCCTTCTACTGTACTTGCTGTATATCCATGACTGCTTTGCCAAATACCAGACTAATGCCATACAAGTTCGCTGATGACACCACTACAGTCAGTCAAATGTCAGATGGCGACAAAACAGACTACAGATGGGATGTGGAAGACCTGGAAAAATGGTGCACTGAGAACAACCTAGCTCTCAATGCCCGCAGAACCAAGGAATTCATTATTGACTTTCGGCAGCATGTTACTCATGCCCCCCTATACATTAACAGCACAGAGCTGGAACGAGTGGAGAGTGTCAAGCTCCTGGGAGTGGTCATCCACAACAAGCTTTCTTAGACTCTTCATGTGGACGCACTGGTTACAAAGGCCCAACAACGTCGCTTCTTCCTCAGGCAGCTGAGGAAATTTGGCATGACGGTGAATACCCTTGCCAATGTTTTTCTACAACCTCTACCATCAGGGAGAAGGTACAGAAGCCTGAACACATGCACCAGCCGGTTACAAAATAGTTTCTACCCTACTGTTGTTAGAATTCTGAATGGACTCACAAACTCTTAACATTCGTCTCTACCTATGTTATTGCTTGTGCCACTGTTTACCTATTATTTACTCATCTATGCTATTTAACTCTGTGATCTGCCTGTATTGCTCGCAAGACAAAGCTTTTCATTGTGCTCGGTACTCATGACAGTAAATTCAATTCAATTCAATTCGATTCCATTATGCCGGAAACATCGACTGTTCTGCTCCTTGGATGCTGACTGACCTGCTGTGCTTTTTCCAGCACCACTCTTTTCGACTCTGACTCTCCAGCATCTGCAATCCTCACTTTCTCCCAGCTTCCCCACTGAGGTGAATGTTTCTCCTGGTGAAAGGTTGGCACGATGGCCTTAATGTTGTATTTTCCGAGTCTCATGACACATCCTCTTCGGAGTTGGTGCTGGACGTACTGATAGAGATGGGCCTTCTGAAGGGCGATTCTTTATTCTTGTAGTATGGGAGTGTGATCCAGAGGCTGCACAGCAAAACATAAAGATTTATTCCTGTTGTAAGCTTGATCCAAGATGCTTTTGAGACTTCACTGCTTCAGTAGCTGAGTGGAGGCTCCCTCACTCAGTGGATGCACATCAGAAATCTCCCTTTTCAGCACAGACACAGTCTCCCTTGCCCTCCTTTCAGATGTATTGTCTACACCTCGAAACAGGTCAGGAGCCTTATGTCATGCATACATTCCTCCATTTGGCTACTTGGCAATTATTGTATGTTTGCTTCTCCTGTGGCCACAGCGACATATTGAGGATGACTAGCATAGGTACATGTCCACATTCATACATCCAGATTGAGCCATCAATCTCAGAGTGGCGAATATTTGTTTTTGTGGTGCTGACAAAAATGATGTGGGATGGGGCATTCAAGCAGTTAAAGCTTCTGAATGAATGGATATTTTTATGTTGTCAAAGGGTTAGAAGGGGTCTCAAGGATGCACACATTATATGATGTGTGTGGTTGAGATAACGTCTGGAAATGAACCTTTCATCTCAGCGAGCAAACCTACATCCATGAGATATCTCTGATCAGTTAAGACCAAACTTGTGGTTATGTCCTTGTTCCAGGCAAGTTTCTTTCTGAAAACCAATCAAATGCATGCCATCTCCTGGTTGAGAAGAAAGGTCAGTGATCTAGTGGTGCCTGACCTGCTGAGTTCTGAGATCCATTTGTGTTGTTATTGTGATCCTTGCACACTTGTGAGAACCACTGTCATGTGATATATCAGACATCACCCAATATTGAACATCGAATAAAACATTACAGTGCAGTACAGCCCCTTCAATCCTTGACGTTACGCCGACCTGTGAAACCAATCTGAAGCCTATCTAACCTACAGTATTCCATTCTCATCCATATGAGTAGCCAATGCCCTTAAAGTTGGCAACTCTACTACTGTTGCAGGCAGTGTGTTCCATGCCATTACTACAGAGTAAATTCTCCTGCTTAACTTAAAACAGCAACACAGAAAAGATTTATCCCATGCAGTAATCAGTGAAAATTCGAGAGGCCAAGAACTGTTTAAAGTAAAAATTAACAACTTTATTTCTTAAAGTATAACAGAGAATAATTAACTAACAACTATTTACAACTTCTTCCCCAAACTTATCTTTTACCTTCTCTTCTATAATACTTGTCTGAAAACCCTCCCCGATCAAGATTTATCAAAAATTCAAATTTTCAAAATCAGCCAGATGTCAAATCTTCTCTTATATCTTTCTTGGTCTTCTTTTCTGCTTCTTAGGGATTTCTGTTTCACAGGTTACAGATCGATAAAGGTATCTTTAAGAGAGCTATTCTTTTGGCAGTCTGCAGATGCTGGGGGTTTGGCAGTTCTCTTCCCAACTGTTCAAGTTTTCCAGGTCTTATACTCCCAAAGCATTGGATTGTGTCATTTGCTTTTAAGATTGTCACTATACTAAATTCAAACTTGATTGGAGTTTGGTACTTTTCGGGGTGTAATTTAAATTGATTGGCCTAATTTGAACTTGTTTTATCATCTCCAGGCAACGGGCTAATCGAGTTGCTTGGCCAAATGTTACATTATATCTTGTTCAAAACACTTGGTGCTGTGTCAGGTAGTTCTGCTAGGTTTTGACCCTCTTAAAGGTACAATACACCCACATCTTCATAACACTACTCTCTGAGTAAAGAAACTACCTCTGACATCTGCCCGATATCTATCAACCCTCAATTTAAAGCTATGCCCCTCATGTTAGCCATCACCATCTGAGAAAAAAGGCTCTCACTGTCCACCCTATTGAACCCTCTGATTATCTTATATGTCTCAATTAAGTCACCTCTCAACCTTCTTCTCTCCAATGAAAACAGCCTTTCCTCGTGAGACGTCCCCTCCATACCAGGCAACATCTTCATAAATCTTCTCTGAGCCCTTTCCAAAGCTTCCACATCCTTCCTATAATGTGGCGACCAGAACTGTATGCAATGTTCCAAGTGTGGCCACACCAGAGTTTTGTACAGTTGCAACATGACCACGTGGTTCCAGAACTCAATCCCTCTACCAATTAAAGCTAACACACCATAGGCCTTCTTAACAACACTATCAGCCTGGGTAGCAACTTTCAGGGGTCTGTGTACATGGACACAGATCTCTCTGCTCATCTACACTACTAAAAATCTTACCATTAGCCCAAAACACTGCATTCCTGTTGTCCCTTCCAAAGTGAATCACCTCACACTTTTCTGCATTCAACTCTATTTGTCAATCTCTCAGCCCAGCTCTGCAGCTCATCTATGTCACTCTGTAACCTGCAACATCCTTTGGCACTATCCACAACTCTACTGATCTTGGTGTCATCCACAAATTTGCTAATCCATCCTTCTACGGCCTCATCCAGATCGTTTATAAAAATGCCAAATAGCAGTGGCCCCAAAACAGATCTTTGTGGTACACCACTAATAACTGAACTCCAGGATGAACATTTCCCATCAACCACCACCCTCTGTCTTCTTTCAGCTAGCCAATTTCTGATCCAAGCCGCTAAATAACTCTCAATCCCATACCTCCATATTTTGTGCAATAGCCTACCGTGGGCAACCTTATCAAACATCTTACCGAAATCCATATACACATCAACCACTTTACCCTCATCCACCTGTTTGCTCACTTTCTCAAAGAACTCAATCAGGTTCGTGAAGTACAACCATGTTGACTATCCCTAATCAACTTATTTATTTCTAGATGATTATAAATCCTATCTCTTATAATCTTTTCCAACACTTTACTCATAACCAAAGTCAGGCTCGCTGGTCTATAATTACCAGGGTTGTCTCTACTCCCCTTCTTGAACAAGGGGACAACATTTGCTATCCTCCAGTCTTCTGGCACTACTCCTGTAGACAATGATGACATAAAGATCAAAGCCAAAGCCTCAGCAATCTCCTCCCTGGCTTCCCAAAGAATCCTAGGATAAATACCATTCGGTTCAGGGGACTTATCTATTTTTACACTTTCCCGAATTGCTAACACCCCCTTCTTGTGAACCTCAATCCCATTTTGTCTAGTGGCCAGTATCTCAGTATTCTCCTTGACCACATTGTCTTTTTCTACTGTGAATACCAACAAAAAAAATTCATTTCGCACTTCCCCTATCTCCTCTGACTCCATGCACAACTTCCCACTACTGTCCTTGATTGGCTCTAATCTTTCCCTAGTCATCCTTTTATTCCTGATATACCTATGGAAAGCTTTAGGGTTTTCCTTGATCCTATCTGCCAATGACTTCTCATGTCCCCACCTGTCTCTTCTTAGCTCCCCTTTTAGGTCTTTCATGGCTAATTTGTAACTCTCAAGCACCCTAACTGAGCCTTCCTCATCTCAACCTAACACAAGCCTTCTTCTTCCTCTTCTCAAGAGATTCAACTTCCTTAGTAAACCACGGATCCCACGCTCAACCACTTCCTCCCTGCCTGACAGGTACATACTTATCAGAGACCCACAGTAGCTGGTCCTTGAATAAACTCCACATTTCAATTGTGCCCATCCCCTGCAGTTTCCTTCCCCATTCTATGGATCCTAAATCTTGCCTAATCGCATCGTAATTGCTTTTCCCCCAGCTATTACTCTTGCTGTGCGGTATATACCTGTCCCTTTCCATCACTAAAGTAAACATAACCGAATTGTGGTCACTATCACCTACCTCCAAAACTAACACCTGACTGGGTTCATTACCCAGTACCAAATCCAATATGGCATCACCCTTTGTCTACATACTGTCAGGAAACCATCCTGCATACATTGATCCAGTTTCTCTTGTCTTGCCCACTACCTCAATCAAGAAGCACAATACCATGCAAGACAATGCCATCTGCCCATGGACAGAGTAACTCTCGATTTTACATTGACTCCGCACTTGTTCTGCAAAAGACAAGATTCACCCCAAGAACAGGCAGTGTCTGCCCCGACCTCAGCCTGAAAGGGGAGCACTACTCAGGAGTGGACAGGGGCACAAGTTATGGATGATGTTTTCTAAATGCAATTGTTCATGTATTTTCTGTTGCCTTCTGGGAGACTTACTTATACTCAAACTGAATAATTCCACACTATTAAGTCTACAGTTTTCTCTGACCATTTTGTAACTAGACTGAACATAACAGAAACTTCAATAGGGGTTCAGTAAAACATTTCAAACGTAACTTTGATGACTTAACTTCATCAGCTCCCCCAGTTCCTTCAAAGTAGATATTTTCCAGTTTAGTCAAATAAATGGTAAATAGGCATTTTTAATGGTTTCTTTGAAGGTAACAGATTAAATGGTCTTGTAATGCCTTTCACATAGTATATTATCCTCCCAAGGCAATGGATACTGAGCAATAATAGAAAAGTCAAGGTAAGAGAGATAAGTGGGACAAAGTCAAAATGATGGATTTTCAGGAGTTTTTTTTAAAAAATGAGAGAGCAGTAGAGACATCCTGCAGTCAATCAGTTCATTAATATCCTGGTTATTGTCATCAAACTGGTTCTCATGTTTCATGAGAGAATATTTAAGTGTGTTATTGATGGGATTAGATTTGAGGACAAAGCAAGTGCTTTCATTTCCATTTGTAATCAAAGTTGGAAAGTCTTTTTTCCCCCCCAAGATATTGTTGGCATTGCTTTCCTTTGATTGGATTGCTCATTGTTGATCTTTCATGGATATCTCTTCTGCGGCATCCATTGTTTGGGAGCATGTTTGAAGGATATGAGTGAACAAGTAACTCCGCTGTGGGTCCTGTTGGTACTGTGGGCAGACATTTTTGTAATTCCTGGCACAGACGGGCCAAAAGCGATCACTTGTTCCTGTTTGGCCTGATATTTTGTACCTATTCTTCTGCTCAAACAGAGTATTGGTGATGATGAGCCCATGTTCTGTGTGCCTGCTAAGGAAAAGAATGCCACTGAAGTTGGCATTTCCCAATTCCTTCCCTGCCAATCTTTCCATTCCAGCTTTTGGAGCATAATCATTGCAATAATAGTCAACTCATTTATCAGTGATGCATTTCTTGAGGTTCGAAGCACAGGGCTTTGGAGTTGCGTGCAATGCTGAGAAGGAATGAATAGAGTTGTCAAAGCACATATAGTATAGAAATAATTTTGCTCCTTACTTTATCAAGATGGGTCTGACAAAGATCTGGATTTCTGAAGTTATCACCAGGCTTGAAGACAAGCACTCACCATTGTTCCAACTAAAGCACGGTATGTTTCCAAGTAAACATACCTTGGTGCATTTCAGCTTCAGTACAGCAAACTGCATACACATAGTGCAGCAGAATGTTTGATAATGTTACATGCCTGACCTTTAGAGTCATAGAGTCATAGAGCACGGAAACAGACCCTTCGGTCCAACCAGTCCATGCCGACCATAATCCCAAACTAGTCCCACCTGCCTGTTCCTGGTCCATATCCCTCCAAACCTTTCCTATTCATTTACCTATCTAAGACTCTTTTAAATGTTGTTTTTGTGCCCGCATTCACCACTTCCTCAGGAAGTTCATTCCATGCACCAAACACCTGCTGTGTAAAGATTTTGCTCTTCATGTCTTTTTAAAATCTCTCTGCTTTCACCTTAAAAATATACCTCCAGTCTTGAAATCCTCCATCCGAGTGAAAAGACACCTCCATTAACCCTATCTCTACCCCGTGTGATTTTACCAGCCTCCATAAAGTAATCTCTCAACCTCCCATGTCCAGTAAAGAAAAGTCCCAGTTTATCCAGCCTTTCTTTGTAACTCAAACCTTCCATACCCAGCAATACCCTCTTTGATCTTGTCTGAGCCCTCTTTAGCTTGATAATATCCTTCTTATAATTGGGCAAGTCGATAAAATGTGGCACTAGAAAAGACACAGCAGGTCACGGAGCAATACAGTCAATGTTTTGCGCATAACCCTTCATCGGGGGGGGGCTGAGAAATAAATAGGGGTGGAGTATAGGGCTAGGGGAAAGATAGGTAGGCCAATTTGCCGGAAGTAGCTTGAAGGATCGAATGCGGAAGTTGAGTAAACTAAGAGTAATGGAAAACATCTGGAATCCAGAGATTATCTGTGGATCAGAGGAAAGGGATATCGTCGTGAATAGCGATGAAGACGAAGACGGTTTGGAAGAATACGGGAGCGCAAATTATGCAAATTGGAGAACGGTGGAGATGCAAAAGTGGATGACCCTCCCCTGCCAAGGTGCAGGAATTCATTATTATAAGAATGATAACATCTCAAATAGATAGAAAGTGATGGTGATAGACCAATTGTAAGTGCGGAGTGGATAGGTGGGAAGCAGAACTAGACACAGTATTCCAGAAGAGGCCTCACCAATGTCCTGTGAAACCTCAACATGACTTCCCAACTCCAATATTCAAAGGACTGACAAGTGTAAATGCCTTTTGAAACACCCCAGTATTGTAAGCTTGAAAGAATTATGTACCTGAAGCCCGAGGCCAATTTGTTCTACAGCACGACTAAGGCCCTGCCATTAACTGTATAAACCCTACCCTTGTTTGTACCAAAATGCAAAACCTCACATTTATCCAGATTGAACTCTATTTTTCAGCACATTGACCCATTTGATCAAGATCACTTTGTAGTCTTAGAAAACCTTCTTCACTGTCTATTATACCTCATTAATTATGAAAATATTTGGGATGAGTGTTTTAGAACTTCGGATCAGGTCAACCAAATCCGACTTGAGGGTACAACAAACTCTTAGAACCATGCAAATTGCTGAGCCAGGAGCACGTGTGAAAAGCAAGACATTCACAACCTCTAACTATAGTTTATAGCTTTAGATTTCCTGGCAAATGGATACACAGAAATTCATAGAGTCATAAAGTCACCGAGTCATACAGCACAGAAACAGACCCTTCGGTCCAACCAGTCCATAATCCCAAATTAAACTAATACCACCTGCCTGCTCCTGGCCCATATCCCTCCAAACCTTTCCTATTCATGTATCTTTTCATGGTTTTTAAACTTTGTAATTGTACCCACATTCACCACTTCCTCAGGAAGTTCATTCCACATGCGAACTACCCTCTGTGTTAAAAAACTATCTCTTATTAAAAATCTGATTGAATCACTAAAATGCTCACTAAGTAACAAGCAGGGAGAAGCAGTTAAACCCTGACACCTTTGGCTTTTCTGTTATTTTAGTTTGTCCTTATTCAGATGCTAACTGATTGCAAAACCAGAATTAACCTGTATTTAGAGGTCTATGCAACAACAAAATGAAACCCAACATATTGTCTTCATGCAATGATTTGTAGAGGTTAGACCTCATTTAAAATTTTGGATCTGATTTTGGCCCCATTATATAATAGGTGAAATTGAGGCTGTGGAAACTGTTGAGAGAAGATCTGCAAGATTGATCTCTGATCTAAAACACCACACATACCAGATGGGCTTAAGATTCTACATTCAACTTCTTTAGAGAAGTACAGAAGAGAGGTTCCTCTGCAGTGTAAGTTGTGGATTAAACACGTTAATCTCAACAAATCCCTTTGCTCCAGGACTTACATTTAACAAAGGAGTAAATAGAATCCCTACAATGGGGAAAGGGGACATTCAGCCCATTGAAAAGCATCCTATCACTGTAACCACACATTTTCGCATGGCTAATCAACTCACAGACACTACAATGTGGCCAATCCACCCAACTTGCACATCTTTAGACTGGGAGTGCAAACCAAGCAGACACAAGGAGAACATGCAAACTCCACACAGTCACCCAAGGCTGGAATTGAACCTGGATCTCTGGTGCTATAAGGCAGCAGTGCTAACTACTGGGCCGTCTACCACAATACACCAAGTGTAGAGAAATGCACACAGCTGATTTGGTTGAGGTATACAATAATGAAGTGGCTACACTGTATTTTCATTGACAAGTGAATGGCTAGGACATTCAGATGGTCAAAGTTATGTCACTATATCAGGGAGCTATGTCAAGTCATATAAACTGTGGCAATATTGTCTCCAGGTTGGGCAATGGTTTTCCAGATATTCTTTCCTCTCCCTGATGGGATGTATGACAAATACAAAGTTTATAATTATAAGAGACCACAAATGAGAGAATATATAAGCTGTTGTTTGCAGCTTAGACAAACAAGTGAAGCCAGCTGTTGCATGTTACTTTTGAGGACACTGAGTTCAGATGAGTTGCCACCATTTGTTGTATGGTCAGAAGGGCTCAGCATTGGAACAACCAGGTCTGACCCATCTCTCGCACTTCTGCGAAATGATGTCATGGTGCCACTGGAAGCCCCGGGGACAGTTTATTAATGAAACCTCCCTAAGGGTCAGGCAGCCCTGGACACTACGGGCAATTTATTCTGGCCAATCCACCAAACCTACACATGGTTGGACAGTGCCCAGAGGAAACCCACGCAGACACGGGGAAAATGTGCAAACTCCAGACAAGCTGTCGCCCAAGGCTGGGATCGAACCCGGGTCCCTGGCGCTGTGAGGCAGCAGTGTTAACCACTGAGTCACCGTGCCACCTCTTTCTTCCTGCAGACCTTCCTCTGGACAGTCGAACTGTTTCAGCCTGGTATCAACTCTGCTCTGTTGGCATGGACCCCACTGCTGGTTCTGGATGAACAGGAAATCCCAGCTCTGTGCCATGCTGTCCAGCAGAACCTTCATAGCAGGGCACCAACTCTTTCCCCCCACTCCCACTCGATCTGCCATGTCTGGGCCAAATATCAGCAACTCACAGTGCTTTTCTGAGTGCAGAACACACTTTTAAAGATGGTACAGGCGCAAAGGACTCCAGTGAATTGTGAGATAGTCAGTGAGTGATGTTTGTTCTAGGAACAGCAACTATTAAGATGGGGACGGGGGTGGGGGGGCAGGTGTGGGAAATTGGATATGAGAGACACCCTAGTGACAAGTCAATCATGGGTTGAGTTTAGTCAGATACAGTGAGCAACCTTGCTGGGCCTCATGGCTAGAAACACTCCAAAAAACTTGGCGCATTTCAGATTTAGTCAAAAAACAACTAAAATTCATCCTTTGTGATTTTAAAAAATTTATGCGCGTGTGTGTGTGTGCATTTTAAAACAAATAAAGTTTAAGTTACATAAGTTAGAAATATTGTTGTTTTACTGTTCTTGTTACACTTTAAAGTGTTACAATAAAACATTTGTTTTTAAGTTACTGGAGAAACCTGGTGATTTTGCTTTTATCCTGGGTACCAGTCAATTAGAGCCAGATTGGGAATTTTGGTAGTTTCATTAAATGTTGACCTTTGTGACGACTTTGTCAATAATGTGGGCTAATTTCTGATGTACAGTGGGTCATAACATAAGATTGTGATGTTTGTGACTGTCCATTTAAGGTAAAATGAAAAAAAAAGTATCATGTGATCTGTTCTGAATTTAACAACAAGCCTGGGTGGATTAAATAGAGAGAAGTGCAGATTGTTTTAATGGCAAGAAGCAAAAAGATATTTACACATATGAGAAAATGACCTGAGCAACCACAGATAAACTGTTAATCTCCAAGTCACAGAGAGGTGTTGGGAATAATAGCTTTTCTAAATGGTTAAATTTTAATTTGTCAAATTCATTGAATGGAGTTTGGGGATTGGAAGATAGTTAAGCTGCTTTTTCACCTGGATACCAAGCCAATCTGATTCATGCTGTCATGGAGATTCATTTTGGGAAGGGTGAAGTCCATAGGAAGCTGTTGTGGGATTGTGTTGATGGTTATTTTCTATAAAATCCCAGAAACTCACAGATGTAGTCAATCTGCAGGAATCTAAATCAGAAAGATCAAAGTGGCAAAAGACTGTTCAATGAATAGAATGCACTTGTGAGCTCATGATCAGATTGAAGAGTTCAAGTTTGTGAAGTTTTAAATGAGCCTGGAAAATATGTCTCACCTCTTGGTGAAAATTAGTTCTGAGATTATGAGTTACCTGATTGGGAAAGGAAAAAAAAATGAAGCAAGTCTAAGGTGTTAGAATGGTTCCTGGGAGTATCCACAGAGTAAAATATAACAGAGGGTATTATGATGGTTTTAAAATTTAATAGAAAACTTTCTGTAGCGACATGCTACATGGTATATGTTACATACTGAAATACTATTTAAACAGACTACTTTTTGTTTGTCAGACTCTTAATTCTTGAAATCCTAGTGTGACCTTTCAGTCAGTCATTATAAGTTCAGGTGCTATCTGCCTCTATGAGGAGTGCAACAAGAGATTGGTTGAATAGAAATGCATAAGGCAGCACAGATGAATGGAACAGTCTAGATCAAGCAGTTGCCTTTCTTCTATCTGGCATTTTTACATCACCATATGGTGCTGGTCTGTGATTTTACCTTGGTTAGACCACAATCTAACCACACTGTGTGCTGTTGCAATTCTGGTTACCACACCACATAAAGGATATGGAAGCGATGAAAAAAGTGCAAAAAATACTTACAAGCATGATAATTAGGAGGAAAGAAATGTGAGAAAAGACAGAACAGGCTGGGTTCTTTTTCTGGAAAAATGAAAACGCAAAGGTGACCAGATAAAGGTTTGGAACTTATGAAAGAGAGGATGCTTCCACAAATGAGGAATACAAAACTATGGGACATAACTCCAAGGTAGCCATTAACAAACCCAATGAAATGTGCAGGAGAAACATCCTTACTCAGACTGGTGAAACTGTACAATTCATTAATTGTAGAAGTGAATAGCTTTGATGCATTTAAGTAAGAGCTACATAAGGACTCGAGGGAGAAAGGAATTAAAGTGTATGTTAGTAGAGTCCTTACAGTGTAGAAGTGGCCATTCAGCCCATCATGTCCACACCAACTGTCCAAAGAGCATCCCATCTCTGCATTTCCCATGGTCAATCCATCTAACCTGTATATCTTTGGACTGTGGGAGGAAACTAGAGGAAGCCCATGCAGACACACAGAGAACATGCAAACTCCACACAGATAGTCACCCAAGGGTGGAATTAAACACATGTCACTGGCGCTGTGAGGTAGCAGTGCTAACCACTAAGCCAACGGAGAAAGCTTATGTATAGCAGAAACAAATGCATGAACCCATTGAGCAAATGGTTTGTCTCAGTTCTGTAAAATCCTATATGCATGGCTAGACTTTCTTTTGATTAGTAATATGCATTTAACAATTAAAAACAGCATTTTTGTTGGTTTAGCTACAATTGTGTTCCATTATTGTATTTTAAGAATGTTATTGAAGATTTTTAACGAAGACCTTACAATCTTGTAGGTTTAGCAGAAAGACAGATTAAGCCTTAGATCCACTTCCCATCCAAATGGCAGCTTTGACAACAGTAACCACTCGCTCAATATTACCGTGAAGTGTCAGCCCAAATGCTGCTGGAATGGGACTTGAACTCACAGCCTTTACATTTAGTGTCCACAGTACATTAGCTGAACCTTGACTGACCTCAAAGACCAAAGAAGGTTAGATGAGGATCTCTAGTCTGTAGTTAATTCCCTGTAGACTCAATTGTTCCAGGCTGGTGTCTCTAGACACATTAGACTCTCTAAGCTTTGGATGACAATATAGGAAATATGGTTAGGAAGTTTACGAATGATACCAAATTGGTGGTATAGTAGACAGTGAGGAATGGTGTCTAAGATTACAAAGGGATCTTGATCAACTGGAATATGGGCCAAGTGCTGACAAATGGGATCGTTCAGCTTAGGATATCTGCTTGGCATGGACAAATTGAACCGTAGGGTCTGTTTCCATGCTGTACATCTCTATGACTCTATAACTGGGCCAATGAGCAGAGGATTGGCAGGTGGAATTTAATTTAGATAAATGCGGGGTGTTGCATCTTGGTAAGACAAACACAGGCAGGGCTTATACAGTAAATGGCACGGCCCTGGGGGAGGGACCGAGGGGTTCAGATATATAGTTTGTTGTAGGTTGCATCACAGGTAGATAGTGTAGTTAGGAAGGTGTTTGGTATGCTTGCCTTTGTTGCTGAGCACATTGAGTATACGAGTTGGACGTGATGTTTCAGTTGTACAGGACGTTGTCAAGGCCACTTTTGGAAAACTATGTACAGTTCTGGTCACTCTATTATAGGAAGGATATTATTAACTTGGAAAGGGTGCTGAAAAGATTTACATAGATGGTACTGGGATTGGAGGGTTTGCGTTACAAGGTGAGGCTGGATAAGCTGGGACTATTTTCCCTGGAGCTTAGGAGGTTAAGGGGTGACCTTATAGAGGTTTATGAAATCGTGAGGGGTATAGATAAGGTGAAGAGCAAAGAACCTTTCCCAAGGGTAGAGAAGTACAAAACAAGAGGGCACAATTGCAAAGTGAGAGGAGTAAGATTTAAAAGAGACCTGAGGGGCAATGTTTTCACACAGATAGTGGTTTGTATATGGAATGAATTTAAGAGACATTTTGGATAAGTACATGAACAAGAAAGATTCAGAGAGAATATGGGCCAAATGCAGGCAAATGGGCCTAGTTCACTTTGGGAAAGCTGGTCAGCATGAACAAGTTGGACTGAAAGGTCTGTTTCCGTGCTGTATAACGCTATGATTTTCTGGTGCTCAGTAAAAGCACCAAAGATGCAACGAGTTGCGCTTTAGAATTAGACTTCACTGGACCTCTTACACAATTCTTCCCCAAAACTTGCCAAAGCCCACATTGCTCAGACCCCTAGAAGATTCTGCCCAATGACCACCCAGCTGGAATGTGTTGGCCAAAGCACACTGGAGAAAGAATGTCATGACTTTAAATGTGTCAGCCACATTAGGGAGATTTAAACAATCCTTGGATAAACACATGGGACGGTGATGCGACATTGTAGCGGGATGGGCTTAGTTCAGTTCACAGGTCGGTGCAACATCGAGGGCCGAAGGGCTTGTTCTGCACTGTATTATTCTATGTTCTATGTTCTAAAGAACAATACAGTACAGGAATGGGCCCGTTGGCCCTCCAAGCTTGCGCCACCACATTTCGCCCTTGAATACTAAAACTGTCTTCACTTACAAGATCCGTATCCCTCTGTTCCCATCCTATTCATGTATTCTTCCAGGTGCTTTTTGATTGCTGCTGTTGAGTCTGCTTCCTCCGGCAGCGTGTTCAGGCACACAACACCCTTTGTGTGAAAGACTTTCCTTGCATACCTCTTCTAAATGTCCCCCTTCTGCACCTTGAACCTGTGCCCCATACTAATTGACCCGTCCACCCTGGGAAAAAGCCTCATATTTTCCACTCCAGCCATGCCATTAACATTATAAACTTCTATTAGTATCCCCATCCCACCACAACCTTCTGCTTTCCAGTGAAAACAAATCCAGTCTATGCAACCTTTCTTCATTGCCAAAATCCCCCATACCAGGCAACATCCTGATAAATCTTTCTGTACCTTCTCCAAAGCATCCACTTCCTTCTGGTAGTGTGGTGACCAGAACTGCACGCAATATTTCAAGTGTGGCCTAACTAAAGTTCCATAACGCTGCAGTGTAACTTGTCTATCCTTATACTCAATGTTCCTTCCAATGAAGGCCTCGGTAGGCCTCTTTCTAAAATCCTTGTCTGCCTGCACTATCACCTTCACTGATCTGTAGACCTGAACACCCAGATCCCTCTGTATATCAATACTTCTAAGGGTTATGCCATTCATTGTATAATTTCTACCTGTACTTGACCTTCCAAAATGCATCAGCTCACATTTGCCTGGTTTAAACTCCATCTGCCATTTTTCTGCTTATGCCTCCAACTGATCTATATCCTGCTGTATCCTCTGACAATCGTCCTCACCATCCGCAACTCCACCAATCTTTGTATCATCCGCAAACTTACTATTAGTAAGCAGAGGATCTGGGGTGGGGGGTTTGTGAGAATTAAACCAGCTTTTGCAGAAAGAGGAGAGTAATTAAAAGGAAAAGAAGGAAAATTGGGGTTATTCCCCACCTTCCTGCAGTAGAGATGATTCAGGGGAGATTTGATAAAGCTTGTTATGCAATTCGTAAAAAACAATATTACTATCGTTATCAGAATGCACATCTGAACTTCTACAGACTCCTGCCACACTGCCATATGCAGAGTAAGAATCTAAAAGTAAATTGGAGATGCAATACAAAATACATCTTCCAATAATTAGAGTGTGATTGATTCTAACTTAGGGAGACATAATAGAGATGATCCAAATCTTGAAGGATTTTGATGAAACAAATCACAAGAAACTCTCTCCAGTGGTAGAAACATCAGTAACCTAAGAACACAGATATACGATAATTGGTAATATGTGCAGAGGAAAAGTTTACAACTCTATGGGTAAGCAGCAGGGGGCTGCTGGTGAACAGTTGCCTTTGTTTTCGGGAGTGGAAGAATGTATCCAATGCTGCTGCTCTGGGTTCAGTACCAGGACCACTGCTTTCCTTGAGTTGTATTAATGAGCTCAGCTTGGGTGTTTAGAGCGGTCACATCAAAGTTTGAAGATGGCACAGAACTTGGAAGAATCGTGATGTGTCAGGAGGCTACTGATGGACTCTGACGGAAGCAGCTGAATGCAGGAAGGTCTGGAGACATAAATGTTGCTAGGAAGGGGAAGATGAGTCAATAGAAACTAAAGGATGCAATTTTAGAGGAGGTGTATGAAAAGGATGCAGAGTGCTTGTGTACAGATCAGGCAAAGCTTATGGTTTAGGAAGTGGTTAAAAAAGCAATTGAAAACAACAAATGCTGGAGACGACGGCAGGTCAGTCAGCATCCAAGGAAAGAGAGCAAGCTAGCGTTTTAAATATAGATGACTGTTCATCAGAGCTGAAGTGAAGTGTGGAGGGGGAGAATTAACGTTATAGTGGGAAGGAGTGGTTGGAGTGCTGCGGGAGAAAGGATGTTGGTAGTTCAGATTAAGTGATCGGAATGTGAGAATGGCAGAACAATAGAACATAGTGCAGTACAGGCCCACGGTCCTCGATGTTGCGCCAACCTGTGGAACCAAGCTGAAGCCCACCTAACGTACACCATTCTATTTGTATCTAAATGTTTATCCAATGACCATTTAAATGCCCTTAAAGTTGGCGAGTATACAACTCTTGCAGGCAGGGCATGCCATGGCCCTACTAGTCTCTGAGCAAAGAACCTATCTCATCTGCCCTATATCTATCACACATCAATTTAAAGCTATGTCCCCTTATGCTAGCCATCACCATCCGAAGAAAAAGGCTTTCACTATCCACCTTATCTAACCCTCTGATTATCTTATATGTCTCAATTAAGTCACCTCTCAACCTTCTTCTCTCTAACGAAAACATCCTCAAGTCCTTCAGCCTTTCCTCATAAGACCTTCCCTCATAACAGGCAACATCTTAATAAATCACCTCTGAACCCTTTCCAACACTTCCACATCCTCCCTATAATGTGGTGACCAGAACTGTATGCAATATTCCAAGTGCAGCCGCACCAGAGTTTCGTACAGCTGCAGCATGATCTCATGGCACCAAACCTCAATCCCTCTACCATTAAAGGCTAACACACCATATGCCATCTCAACAACCCTATCAAGCTGGGTGGCAACTTTCAGGGATCTACGTACACAGAGATTTCTCTGCTCATCTATACTACCAATAATCTTACCATTAGCCCAGTACTCTTTATTCCTGTTGCTCCTTCCAAAGTGAATCAGCTCATATTTTTCTGCATTCAGCACCATTTGCCACCTCTCAGCCCAACTCTGCAGTTCATCTATGTCCCTCTGTAACTTGCAAACATCCTTCAGCACTATCCACAATTCTACCAACCTTAGTGCCATCCACAAATTTACTGACCCATCCTTCTACGCCCTCAGCCAGGTCATTTATAAAAAATAACAAACAGCAGTGGTCCCAAAACTGATCCTTGTGGTACACCACTAGTAACTGAACTCCAGGATGAACCGCCCTCTGTCTTCTTTCAGCTAGCCAATTTCTGATCCAAACCTCAACCTCAATCCCAAACTACATCAACCTCAATTCCAGGGTCCATATTTTGTGCAATGGCCTACTGTGGGCAATGTTATCAAATGCCTCACTGAAATCCATACACACCACATCAACCTCTTTACCCTCATCTACCTGTTTGGTCACCTTGTCGAAGAACTCAATAAGCTTTGTGAGGCATGACCTCCCCTTCACAAAATCAATGTATTCCTTTCTAGATGGTTATGAAGTCTATCTCTTATAACCTTTTCCAACACTTTACTCATAACCGAAATAAGGATCACTGATTTATAATTACCAGGATTGTCCCTACTCCCTTTTTTGTACAAGGGAACAATATTCGCTATCCTCCAGTCTTCAGGCACTACTCCTGTAGACAATGATGACATAAAGATCAAAGCCAAAGGCTTGGCAATCTCCTCCCTGGCTTCCCTGAGGATGCTGGGATAAATCCCATCTGCCCCAGGGAACTTTTTCACACTTTCCAGAGTTGATAACTCTCCTCCTTGTGCACCTCAATCCCATCTAGTCTAGTAGCCTATATCTCAGTATTGTCCTCGATAACATTATGTTTTTCCAGTGTGAATACTGATGAAAAATATTCATTTAGTTATATAAATATTTATATATATTCATTTAGCCCTTTCCCTATCCCCTCAGACTCCACACACAAATTCCCACTACTGTCCTTGATTGGCCCTAATCTTTCGCTAGTCATTCTTTTATTCCTGATGTACAAATAGAAAGCTTCAGAGTTCTCCTTGATCCTATCTGCCGAAGACTTCTCATGTCCCCTCCTAGCTCATCTTAGCTCTCTCTTTAGGTCTTTCCTAGCTAGCTTATAACTCTCAAGCACCCTAACTGAGCCTCATGTCTCATCCTAACATGAGCCTTCTTCTTCCTTTTAACAAGCAATTCAACTTCTTTAGTAAACCACAGCTCCCTCGCTCGACCACTCCCTCCCTGCCTGACAGGTACATACTTATCAAGGACACACAGTAGCTGTTCCTTGAATAGGCTCCACATTTCAATTGTGCCCATCCCCTGCAGTTTCCTTCCCCATCCTATGCATTCTTAATCTTGCCTAATCTCATCATAGTTGTCTTTCCCCCAGCTATAGCTCTTGCCTTGCAGTAGAAACATATCCCTTTTCATCACTAAAATACACATAGCTGAATTGTGCTCACTATCACCATAGTGCTCACCTACCTCCAAATCTAACACCTGACTGGGTTCATTACCCAGTACCAAATCCAATGTGGCCTTGCTCCTTGTTGGCCTGTCTACATACTGTGCCAGGAAACCATCCTGCGCAGATTGGACAAAAGCTGACTCATCTAAAGTATTCAAACTATATTATTTCCAGTCAATATTTGGAAAGTTAAAGTCCCCTATAACAACTACCCTGTTACTCTCACTCCTATCCAAAATCATCTTTGCTAGATAGGAGCGTTTGATATGTGTTTAACAATATTATGTCTAATTGCCAGACTCGGATCCTGGGCTTTATGCATCAAGGTACAGAGTACAGAATCAAGGAAATCATCATGAACTTTCATAAAACTCTGGCTCAGCCTCAACTGGATAATTGTGTCCAAATCTGGGCATCTCACTTCGGAATTTGAAGGAGGTGATTTATGAAAATTGCTCCAGGGATGAGGAGTTTCAGTTAGGAGGATAACTGAAAAAGTGGGCTGTTCATTTCAGAGAATGTCGAAAGGATATCTATAGGAGTGATCAGAATCACGAAGAGTTGACACTCAGTGGTTCGAGAGAAATGGATCCCATTTGGGCAGAAGGGCCTTAAACCAGAGAACATGGATTTAAAGTAATGGGTAAAAGAATCAAAAATGAAGTGAGGAATTCCTTTTTTTAATGCATTGAATGTGCATTAAAAACTGTGACGGAGCCAGCTTCAGTCAAGGATAAGTTGATGGAGGGAAACAGGTAGAGGATGGAGCCGTGAGACTGACTAAATTCTCTTGGATTTAGGTGGATGGGCCAAATGGTCTCCTCCTAGGGGTAATAACTATTCTATGGCTCTACGTGTGACCTAATGGAGCAGCTCTTTCAAAGAGCCAGCAAAGGCATAGGTATCTGAATGATCTGTGTCTTTGTAGAATTACCCTATAAGATGAGGGAGTTTTGTTTCTCACAGAAGTATTAGTTACATGATAGTTTTGTCTGGGTTTCTCATACCTAACTGGCCAGAAATGGATATTTCAGAGAGCTACTGGCAAGATTGTATTCAATATCAAACAATCTGGTGTTCTAAGTGAGTCGGGGAAAGCCTGCATTCTCCAACACCTTTCCCTGGGTTAAAGATCTCATTCTTGATATTTTGTGGTATTGAAGGACAATGCATACAATTTTTGATTTGGTGTTGATAGGTTTTGCTTGTTTCCTTATGTAAAACTTGCTTAGCTCTCAGTCATGGTGTTCAAAAATTGGCATGATTGAGGTATGAAATGGAAGCTATATAGATGCAAATAGTATTGAAATCCCCTCATCTTCCAATTCCAAATCATTCCACTGAGATTTCAGAGAGAACAAAGCTTCCTTGAACCAAGATTTGTATCAGTTGCAGTAGACAGCAAATTGACCTGACTTTGATTGATTTGACATTATGGTATCACTGCTGTACCCTTGTACTAACACGCTAGACTGTCGAGTATTGAGGCAGGTACTCATTTATCATTAGCCTCACAAAGAATGGCAGCTGCACTTTCAGAAAAGGATGTTTTGCCAGAGGCAAAGTTTATCCCCGCAGCCAGGTGGAGCCAATTTAGAAATGGTGTTGAGGTTTGCTGGAGGGGTTTGAAAACATTAGAATAAGCAGAGCTCCGGTGCATCCAAATACTGAGACTCACTGACTTATTTGACTGCGTAGGGTATCACATCGTAATGCCTTGTGTCCCAACTCGCACGCTTCTGCAGCCAAAGTCATTAGGTTTGGCTAAGAAGTGGATGTCCAGATTTAATGTTTCCCTTCCCTTGCCCAAGGCTGGTGAAACCAAATTGTCATCCTATTGCTGCCTCAGCTGAGATTAGTAAACACATGACAAATGGGCATTGAACCTGGGGCTATCCTGGCCTGTATATCTCGTTAGCACTTCGGGCAGCGTTTCAATCCACAAAGCCATTAGGAGAGTTTGGGCTTCTCTTTTCAAAAGAGATTAATAATCTTCTGGGAATTATTGCAAGCAATTCATCAGGAGATTCAGATAACATCACAACCAACAGTTTTGGTAACTTAAAAACACTCCTCTCTAATAGCTCTTTGGAATAATACACTCACATTGGTACCATGGAGATATTTGTATTCCAAAACAATTGCATGCTATGTATTTAATGAATGTTGATGATTGCACTTAAAGATAAACATCTGTGAAATTATTGATATAAGATTATTATGATATTCAAGATTTAATTAATAGGATCGTTTTAAATAATATTTATTATTTAACTCACTATTTATTCTTGGACCATTGTCTCTTTAATCCTTCTGAAAAATAAATAAGTGACTAGTTGTACTATTAGCATTTAACTATGGCTCACTAGTGAAATTTCCTAGTATGTACAGTTCTCTATCTCCTTTAAAATGATTTTTTAAATGTACTTCTTTGGCTAAGCTTTATAATCTGATCTAATGTAGCTTGATGAAATATTTTGTTTTATGATACTTCTATAAAGTGCCT
The DNA here is from genome assembly GCF_004010195.1 of Chiloscyllium plagiosum. Lineage (NCBI taxonomy): Eukaryota > Metazoa > Chordata > Chondrichthyes > Orectolobiformes > Hemiscylliidae > Chiloscyllium > Chiloscyllium plagiosum. The sequence continues at coordinate 10,702,080 of NC_057728.1, forward strand.
AGGGACATTTTAATGCATTAAACATGCTATATATAAATATGAGTTGTTATTTCATAAGGAAGAGTTGATGGAGAAGTGATTTGATTGCTGAAAAGACATGTAAAGATGTTGATGAGAGACCAGTTTGGATGTAGTGAAGTATTTTCATTGAAACAGTAGGACATTTCTCTATGACAGTTATGATAAATATAAGACAACTGAATAAAGTTGATCACTCTCAGAGCTGAGACTGCTAATTTATAGTAACAAATTGAATCCAGGAACCTTGCCACCTGGTCACGTTCTAGATGACACCAAACTTGGAGGTCCATGTCAGAAATTCAGACAGAAATGTGGAATGACGATGTCTAGCAAATTTAATTTAAAGAAGAGCAAATGAACACAACTAGGAAGGAAATATTGATGGCATAGATATTTCTTAAACAGCACAGAGGTAGCTAAATACAAAACTAAGAAAGGACTCTTGATAGTCTCAATGTTTTAAGTTTCTTTTTGAGTTTTTCCTGCCTGTCTTGGATGACCACATGTCTATGAGCTAGATAATGGATAAATTGATACTTAAGGCATGTGGTTATGTTGGACATGCTGGATGGGTCAGTGGGTACTTTCTCAGTGTTTGTATGTTCAACCACTCAACTAAAACAACAAAAAGGATCAGATTACATGTTAGCAACTGCGTCCATTTCTGAAAATTGATATTGAAGGGGAATATTCGATCCTTAGTAGTGGTGCGGAAAAAAATCTAAAGCGCTGCTTCCCAGTGTTAGAGGCTTGACACAGAAGGAAAGACCAGAGAAAGTTGAAGTTTTCAACTTGACAGAAAAGTGACTGAAGAAACAACATTGTAGCAGTCTGGATATAAAGAAGGTAGGCTGAAAACTAAACAGCGATGGTGGGACAAGCACAGTCAGGTTAATAATTTGAGGAAAAAGATCATGTGGAACCAATGTCAGGAAGTTCATTTCCACAGCATGACCATTACATGGAACAATCTGTTAGCACAGAACAACATTGGTGTAAATCCTATTGTTAATTGTTAAAAAAAGTTAGAATGATTTTCAAGCGAGATGAGCCCAGATGGCTTGAATGACTCTTGCTCATGGTATTTACTTGTAAACATCTCCACTTTCAATGTTGACTGCTGTTCAGTAGTCATAGAAACTACAGCACAGAGGAAGCCTTTCAGTTAATGACGTCTGGCCTAACACCATTGCTTTAAGATTTCCACCTGGTTCAGTAAAGTTACCTCGTTAAATTGATTCAGATTTGGAGTAAATGCATATAAAATTTTATTGTGTAAATGAAGTAAAACAATGCGAGCATGAACCACGACCCAACTTGTATCTAAACAACATCTTTAATGTGATCAAATGTCCCAAGGTGCTTCACAGGAGTGATTAGTGAACAGAATTTGATACATATTCAACTAAGAAGATTTAGGACAGCTGTCCGAAAGAGATAGGAATGGGTGATGACAGTTTGGAAATAAGGATGAACATTTTAGCAGTGCACACCTGTGAATACAAGGGAGATGGATGTATAAGACTTGATCCAGATTTTTATATTACCTTAAGGAATGTGAAAGGTGGGATGTTAGGGTAGTCAAGTCTTAGAGGTAGCAAAGATATGGATGAGGGTATCAGCAGCAAATGGGAACATGCAGACACTGTGACAAAGGTGGAAGCAGACAGTCTTGGTGGCAGTCAGGAAATGGGGTTGGAAGCTCACCATGAGATTGTCAATGACCATACGTAGCGATGGAGTCGATAACCAGGCAACCATGTGTGTCAGGGACAGAAGACTGCATTGTCTGAATATTTAGATAGAGGAAATTGAACTCGCATCCAGGGCTGGATGTCATAGTCATAGAGTCATAGAGTTGTACAGCACGGAAACAGACCCTTCAGTCCAACCCATCCATGCCGATCAGATATCCCAACCCAATCTAGTCCCACTCTCTGGATATCAATTTTCCCCAGAACTTTTGCATTGACCTATAGTTCGCTCTTGAATTGGATTTTCCAAAAAGCACCTCTTATTTGTCCGGATTGAAGTCCAACTGCCATTTCTCTGCCCAACTATCCAAGCTATCTATATTCTGCTGCATTCTCTAACTATATGCTACTCGATCAATCTTAGTGTCATCTGCAAACTTGCTAATCAGATGAGCTATACCTTCCTCCAGATAATTTATGCATGTCACAAGCAACAGTGGTCCCAACACAGATTCTAGTGGAACACCATAGGTCACAGTTCTCCATTTTGAGAAACTCCCTACTACTACTATTCTCTGTCTCCTGTTGCCTAGCCAGTTATAGAGTCATAGAGATATACAGCATGGAAACAGACCCTTCAGTCCAACCTGTCCACGCCGACCAGATATCCCAACCCAATCTAGTCCCACCTGCCAGCACCTGGCCCATATCTCTCCAAAACCTTTTTATTCATATACCCATCCAAATGCCTCTTAAATGTTGCAATTGTACCAGCCTCCACCACTTTCTTGGCAGCTCATTTCATACACGTACCATCCTCTGCATGAAAAAGTTGCCCCTTAGGTCTCTTTTATGTCTATCCCCTCTCACCCTAAACCTATGCCCTCTAATTCTGGACTCCCTGACGCCAGGGAAAAGACTTTGCCTATTTATCCTATCTATACCCCTCATAATTTTGTAAACCTCTATAAGGTCACCCCTCAGCCTCTGACGCTCCAGGGAAACCAGCCCCAG